>NC_134643.1:39346220-39649250 GCF_030463565.1 Pelecanus crispus | reverse complement strand
TGTGGAAAATGAATGCACGATGACAGCCAAATTGCTCAAACCATGGGGGTTTTTTAGCATAGGAGAGAGAGTAAAGTAAAGAATAAAGCTCCCTTTGGAGTCCTCACACAGAATGAAAATTAAGTTTTCAGCCCTCACCTAGGCTCTTTGTCATATCTGAGAAATAAAATTATAGGATGATTTTTCAAAACTTAAAAGATTTTTCACTCTTGATGGCACACAGCAATTCCTTTGTGACCCTGAAACCAGAACCTGTTTTCTTTACTGATATGTTTTCTCCCCTTTTGTTGATACACAACGATCTTAACAGATAGTGAGTTGTGTGCTCTGGTTTTTGTAGGGATGTCTCCTAGTTTTTGGTTACTGTAGTTTTTGCAATGAACTTTTTATTTCTTCTGAAGCATAAAATTTGACATGACATATGGCAAATAGACTGAGATAAAGTAGGAGGGCAAGTCTAATGTAGAGCCCTAACAATTTGCAACTTAGACGAGCTTTCTCTCATAAGTGATGGAAGAGTTTGCAGTGGTGGCTGCAGTGTGTAGGGGTCTCCTCCCAGCATCTCCAGCCACATGGTGCTCTGGGGTAGCCCTGACAGAGCACACAGAGCTGGAGAGATGAGGGCCAACACAGCCAAATCTGGGGGCTACCTTGAACTGTAAGCTGAAGAATTTTGGAAGATGCCAAATTATGGAGGAACGGGGGAAGATGTGAGCACTGAAAAGAAAAAGGTCCTTTCTTTCTGCAGATGCAGAAGGAACAAGTAGAAAATTAATCTAAAACAAAGCAAAGGAAGGCTTTCCATAGGGAAATTCCGTAGGAATTTTCATAGCAGTTTTTCAAGGAAAAAAAGCAACACTTGAAATCTCCACTCTTAATAAGCAATGCTCTCTCACCTAGGCTCATTTAGAAACCAGCTCCTGGCTGGAGTTTTATTAGTAATTATGAGCAAGTTTCCCTTCACCTACAGCTTTCCAGGGAGAAAGGCAAAACACTGACTGAATCTACTGGTAAATCCACACCTTATGAAGCTAGTAATGAATCATGATTTCTCTTTTATTGTCTTAGCACTACTGACAGATAATGCCCCAAACAGCAATGATGCACATATTCTATACAGTGAGACCTTTGCATCCAAAATTATTTGTTTAATAATAAGACGGACCCAGAAAAGCTTGTTTTAACATGTAAAACAGAGAAAATTGTTTCTTGACGTGACACATGGCCAAGGTTTTCTAACAAATAAAGGAATATTTTTACTCTTCCTGCTCCTTTGTGTATGAGTCTGCTCATGTAACAGCTATTCAGAGGATCATCAAATTTGTTTATATTAATGTGATAGATTTTAAAATTTAAACTCTTCTCACCTATTTACTTTTAATTTAAGAGAGCTGTTCCCATGAGGCATACTTGTGTGATAACATACTCGTATTTTTGGTTCTAGTGAAGAATGGAATTTGCTATGTTCTGACTTGTTTTGTTCACAGGTGAGAGTGCTTACAGGAGAGTCCCTGGGTTCTGTAACACCATATCAACAGACACTTATATTCAGACTGTGTTTTTATTACTAATGAAGGTATAGACAGTAATTTCATGTATTGAATCTGATATTGAATTAATGAAAGACAATATGCATGCAAATGTACCAGGTCATTCTTCCACAATACGTTTCACAGTAGAACTCAAATTTCACGTGAAATGTGCCAACCAACATACTCCATTGCTACGAAGTTTGAAAGAAGAAGGTGTTTATGAAAAAGGCTTTTTCAGTGGTTGTAAGACCAGCCCAATGGGATTCGGGATGTTTACCCTCCAACATAGTACTGGTCAGGAACAGAACAAGTTTTTTTCTTCTTCCCTAGTAATCATGATTCCTTTTTTAATTATTTTCATTAAGACCTTGATATGTTGATATATTGCTTATATTGCTATTTTACCTCTCAATGAACTACACTTTTGTCTAGTTGCCATGGCAGTAAATGTTGGAGCTGAGAATTTAAACTGTGGTCAGATGGACCAGATGTTATCACAGCCCATTTGTTTCTCCTGCTCTGTCAGCCTCCACCCAGGTGAAGCCAGACACCCAGCTGTCCGAGCACTCATCTGCCGCTGCACAAAGTCAGTTAGTTTAGTTTAGCAGTTTTCAGCAGCAGTTTAAGCTAAATGGCCTGTTTTTCCAGTGACACAGATGAAGTGCGTTCATGCTAAACATGATGAGGCGAGCAGACAGAAAAGTTTGGAGGTGATACCTTCCTAAATTCTTTTACTTTAAAGAGACTCTTTGATCAGTTACCTATGCTCAGGGCATTTTGACTCTCTTCCTGACTTGTCACAGGGTTTAGGGGAGAAATCCATATTCATTTGGAACAGCTCTGAGAACAGCAGTTTAAAAATATTTCTTGACTATACCATATTTATACCTTCTGTTACGCAAGCATTATTTTCCTTCAGTCTGATATCAGAGATGTGAACTATCTTCAGAGAATGAAATACCACCTCAAGGTAAATCACACAGCTTCTTATTAATGCTGCTCTATCAGAGCATCCAAATCAGTGCTAAGCAATCTAGCAAGTGGAGGAAATGGTGAGTCATTATTAAATTTATGAGAAGCTGGTTCATAAATCCTATATAATCACTTTTTCTGAGCTGACTTGGGAAAATACTTTAAAGCAACCTCATTCTATTTGGCATCCACAGTAGCTCAGCATGATAGAAAAGATTTACCTTTCCCCAGACAACTTCCCAGAGCCCTTGCTTTTCAGCTGAAAGTGAGGAAAGAGCTTGTAGCTGTGTGTTTCAAATTAGAGTCAGATTTAAAATCTTCGAAGGCACCTGAACTTTAGCAGAGATTAGGCACATAAAACCAAAATTACAGCTCAAACCCCCTCTGTAATTCCCTCATTCTTGAATTATTGAAACACCCTGGGCACCTAGCTTATTTACTTCAAAGCTTTCCATGTCTCTGCACATGGACCTGATCTGAGCAGCCCAAAGCCCAATGAGGATCCAGAGCCGGTGTGGTTTTCCTCCTAACTTCCCCGTAGGGTCTGCTTCAGCAGCCATCCTAGGTACCTAATGCCTTAGTAAGATTATAAAGCTTCATAGGTGGAACGTAAAAGAAAAGGAGAAAGATCAAAGACTGATGTTGCAGGCCAGTCCCAGGGCAGGGGATGTTGCAGGGCAGTGAGGTCCTGGGGTCTCAGTGAACATCTTCTCTGATGGCTCCTCCATGCTAGATCTGCTCCTCAAGCCTCCCTCCCGAGCCGTAGGCTCCAAGCTGATGTGTGTGCCCACCTCCAAAGACGGGTGAGGTTTCGGTGGGGGCTCCTTGCTGGCCACCTCCTCGGGCTCTTGACCTCACGCATGGCCCGGCTGTGATTCCTGTTGGCAGCATCTGCCTCGAAACAAGGGCAGGGCTCCGGGGTTGGTTTCAGTGCCCAAAATACAGGGTGCCAGAGCCTAGCTGCAGCTTGAGCTCTCAGCGGTCCGGTCTCTGGAGAGAGAGAGGGATCTGGGGCTCGCAGAGCCTCACATATGCATCTGAGTTTCTCCTGAGTTGAAACAAAAATCTGGAAAACCAGAAACTATAGAAGTGTGCCAAGAGGACTCTTAAAAGCTGTCTCAAGCAATTATTTTATGTAATCTTTTTGTAAGATTAAGATGCATTTTTCATCTTAGAATTGCTGAATGAGAGCTACATTTTTTTACTCCCCATAGCTTTGAAATATTTCCCAGTTCCAGAACAGAATTTGTTACCTTGTTAATTCTGGGGGGTTTGACGTTTCTGATGACCATCCCTCATGTTTCTCCTAAGACCCTTAGCTAATCAGCAGACCTACCAGGGTATGCTCCTGAAGTATACTGTACATGTATTTTACATTGGTGACTACTGGCGCAGAATCAAAAAGCCTAATTGCAATTAAATATTCATATATAAGAGAGAACAGTGTAAACAACAGAAGCCTAAATGTCCTGGAATGACTGTGTTACCTAACCCGCATTAGTTCTTCATTAGTGTACTGTGAAAACCACAGTATCACTTACTCATCCTCATCCATAACAGTGACAGGTTCCTCCTCGCCTGCCTTTGCAATATCTGCGTGTCCCTTTTTTACTCCATTCTCATCCTTGACTTTAGAGATTCCTGCTTGTCAGTGAGTTTATATATAGGGGTTTTCCTTCCTCTTTGATTTAAAATAGTGGTTGTAAGATCTTGGCAGCTGCCAGGGTTGTTCTTTTATTTAAGCCATCAGACTCACTTTGTTATATTAGTAAACGAGAGATGGTTTTCTTCAAAATGCTTTCCTCAGATTTCTGCTAGCTCAGAGACAATTTCTCCCAAAATTTACAGAGACAATTTTTCCCCAAATTTACAGGGGTTGTGAAGATGAACAAAGCTCACAATTGCTCAATTCTCTGTAAGCATAGCAGACCTCTGCTTGAAACATGATGACCACCTAAACCATACAGTCAATACAGTGCAATTTCTATTTTAAGGTGCTTCTTATATATTTCATGATCCTCTGCTACAGTATTATTAGAGAAGGAGATCTGGTTTGTAATTGTCTTCCAATAGAAGAATTTATTACCTGAGGTTTTTCCTGTTTTCATTGATATAACCAAGTAATAACTAGTAATTGATGCCTGAGAAAAACGTTACTAAAGCAGGAATTTTAAAAATAACAGTCAGAAAGCAATTTAGGAATAAATTATCAAAAACTAGCCTGAAGGTTTTGGGTTTGTTTTTTTCCTTGGTTAATGGAGGAAAATGATATCTTATATTTCTTCTAATTCGGCTTTCTTTTTGTTTGAATTTCTTCTGGAGTATATTGATTTTCATTTTCAGCATTTTTTCCTTTCCTTTGCAGGAACTCTAAAGAGAGTTCATCCTTCAAAACAACTGGCATGTCCCAACACCAGCAGCATGCAAGTATAGCTTATTAAGACCTTAAATAACTTTTATGATGCGTTCAGTGATCTGAATTTTCAGGCTGCAAATGTAAATGCCATGTTCAATTTTATTTTCTGCTGCTGTAATGCAAGTATGAATATTGCCATTTTCTGTAAATCCAAAAAGATCTGGCAAGGCAACACTGCTCTTGGGCTTGACAGTGATGGCAGTGTTTCAGCTTCCATTAAACAAATGGGAAAAGACTTAAAAAATGAAACACGAAGTCGAATATTTCACAGTGACTTTGCTAAATGGGACTGGTCTGTCTCTTCCAGAGAGCTGTACAGAAAGTGACCTCTCATGGCAGGCGGAGATGTGTGGTGTCCGAGATGTCCGTCTGCGGGTATGCAGGGACTCCCGCACCACAGCGCTTCTCAGGCAAAGCTTTTCTGAGCTGCCTGAGCCAGGGGAGCGCAGCCCCAAAGATCTGAAACTGGGACCTCAGAAAGGACCAGCGTCATAAAAAGACTGGAGAATTGCTGCTGTTCCTCAGCACTTGGCCTTGTTTTCGTGCAACTGCAAGATCTTCAGACATCCTCCTCTTCCCTCCCTAGATCTTGAGAAGCTAAGATAGATCTTAGCTGTGCATGGGTTTAGATATAAGCTGAGAAAATTAACAAATAATGACTGGGTTTTTTGTTCCATTTCCATGACAAAAAAAGAGTCCCACAGTTTTCAGGTGCCACTTCTTAATTTCTTCCCACCATTGGGGGACATTAACAGTTTGATGCCCAGATCTCTGATGTAACAAGCTCTTGTGGTACTTGTGGGGTGTCTGAAAGGTGGAGGGGTGTTTGTGGATTGCAGGTGTGCGGGGTCTGGCAGCACGTGATGTGGTCTGCCTAGCACTGGGGAAGACAAATAATTACAATGAGAAGAGTTGGAGCTGCAGATGCACCTGTACAGTCAGTCAGCCAAATGGAGGATGTGTCAGTGGTTGATGAGACCTGGAAACAGAGATGATGCTTGTTCAAGAAAGCTGAGGGGAGCCCAGTGAGGTGATGCTATTCAGCCCATGATCCCTCCTGGGTGACTCTACAGTGTGGAGGACACTGGATGAACTGAGGCATCCCTGCTTTGTAAAGCTAAATAGCCATAGTAAAGCAGTTGCTGTGCCTTAAATCCTGTTTTACTTTCCCTGTGAACTGCCCGAGCTCCATCACAAAATAAATAGCCTAGCAAAGATCTTCTGGAAGGTTAAGCGTTAACGGTGTTTTGAGGATGTTCCTATTTTCTCTGTGCACTTTCATATGTATGCAAGCTTGTACTGGAACTGATCCTCTAAAAAAGGGCTTATTGCTAAAATATTCTACACAATATTTGATGAAATTTTATAAAATGCAGCTCATAAAATGCTGCAGAATGTCTTATATGATACAAAGCTGTGAAGTGCATCTCATAAAATAGCCTGAAACCTGTATCTTGAAGCAGAGGATAGATCAAATGCTGCAGCAAATGAATTTGGATGACACCTGGCTTTCACAGTGATGGGTTTATTATTGGAATCTGCTGTGCTGGTAGAGATGTGAGGAGGGAGGGGAAGACAGGGGGAAGGGAAGCATGGATTGCCATCTTGTGCGATGAGCCAGCCCCAGCCAGGGAATATTTATATACACACAGGAACAGTGTTAGTAGAAATGATTTGCCTCCATCCCTCCCAGCACAATCACCATTCTGGGCAAGGAGCAAAGCCATAGAAATCCATCTCAACTGGGCAAAGCTAAATAGCCATCAGCTCCCTGGAATGTGGCAAACACTATGTCTGCCTTCCAGTCTTTTAATAATCCACACACATTTGTCTTGCTCTGTGTAAGATGTCACCAGAGAGAAACTGTCTCTGACTCCTTCCTTGGGGCTGTTGGGATGGATGGATACCAACCACCATGTTCATGGAGGGGTTTTTTTTTGGAGGGAAGATTTTGTTGTATGGGCAAGGTCTGCACCTCACAGCACTATAGATCCTGGTACCTGCCCGACTTCTATGACCCTCGCTGCTGCACACAGTAATACTCTGTTCAGTGTTGACATCCCAGCTCAGAATCCTAGCAGTACTCTTATCATAAATGTACATTCACACAGGTCTGATTTGTGGTCTTAGAGATGTTATCAACTCCTTAGTCTTATTACAGTATTGCTAGTGGCTCACATATGATCACCTACCCTCGGCCATTGCCTTGGCAGACACTTCAGGTCAACTTTTGTTTCAATGCCACAAGAAATCTTTGCTAAAAAACACCAAAGGAAGCCAAACCTCTGAACTGAAGAGGGGTCTCCCACCTGTTTCATCCTCCACGTTTCCCTCCCATTTTACGACACACCCCTTGTTTGCCTTTCTCTGTCCTCTCTATCACACAAGTTGCACTCAAAACCAGAGCCCAAGACCCCGTCAGCTTCAGACATCCTGCCACTTCACCATTTTCCTCCAAATCCTTTGTCTTACATATGCATGTTCTTGTGTCCCTGGATCTGCACTAGGAAGCACCTGCAATGAGCACCATAACCATCTCATGTGCAACACCAAAGGCTTTTTGCCTGAGAGGCCTTTGTTTGCTTCCAGACCCAAGATCCCAGCATAGCCAGCTACCTGGATCTGCTGGCCAGCAGGACCCTGCACAGAAAAGCCACAGCCTTGTGCTGCAGAAAAGCAGAGGACTGCCTCAAAGGGGCCCTCCTGGATGGTGGCAGGTTGCAGCAGCCCAGTAATGCCACCCTCTCCAGTCACCCACACTACCTGTGCCTGGAAAGCCAAGGTGTTAGTGACATGTGGCACGGTACAGTGAAATGATGCTGCCACAGATAACTCTGGGAAGAGGTGCATGAGTTCTTACCCTTCCCTGTTGTCAGATCCATTTATAGAGTGATCCTTTATTTCCACGGTGTTTTACTAAGCAGATGTCTGCAATGTCTCATCTTGTAAGTGGGCCCTCTCTCTGCTCCCATGCCACATACCTTACAAAGAAAAGTAACAGTTAAGTGCATGTTTAACTTGCTTCCAACACAATTAAGTAACTTACAGCAAAAATGAGAGCCAGTACCATCTGACAGTTGGGTGCTATGCTCACCAGCTGTGTCTAGAACATGACCACCCATCATCATTAGCCAACATGTCAACAAGACATCACATAACACAGTCTTGGTAGAAATCCAGATCCCTTGTGTAGGGCCTACTGCATGCTCATTTCCCATGATAGGTCTGGTGTTCTTGGGGCAAGCTGGATCCTACCTGTCTACAGTTCTTTAATACAGCCTATTACTGAGGCTGCTATGGGCATTTCAAGGTAACGACAGGATATTAATTATGATACAATACTTCAGAAAAAAAATGTAAAATATCCATGAGGAGAAAAATATTAACATGTAAATAGACCAAGGTAATGGCAAAGGAAAGGTAATTTATATATACCTATATACTTGGATAAAAGGAGGTTTTGAAATTCAGATATGCACCACAGGCAACACAAAGGAAAAATAACTGCAATTTTGGAAGTCTCCTTCTTTCAATACAGTAGCTACTGTCTTAGGGAAAAAGGGTAGAAATGAACATTCCTACAGAGGTTCTTACACCTGTATAACAATATTTAGAGCAGCTATTCAGATGCACTAGTTGGCTATTATCTGACTCCATGGCTAATACGGTAGTGTAAGGGTCTGGTATTTCATTCAAAATGAGAACAGGAAGACTGTGCTGAACTCCTGGTACCTACATCAAGGACTTACAGCAGTTACTGGAGAAGATGAGCTGCTGAGATGTGCTATGACTGACACATGGAAGACACGGAGAGCAAGGGTCTCCCGTGCGTGCAGGTGTAGGTGTGTATCCAGAGTGTGGTGGTGGATGGTGAGCTGGGAAAGGCTGGAGCATTTTGCCTCATTATTAGGCTCAAGGGCACATGTGAGCCAAGCCCTCAGCCATACATGAAGAGTGTGTGAATCACAGCCTCTCCCAAACTCACCCGATTCAGTTATTGTTCAGACTCCCTACTCCAGTGGAAGTTAGGGTGCAACATTTCTGGCTGCTATTTGGGCACTAGGACTGCAAATGAACAATTTCGCAGTCTATTGCCATACTGCTACTGTATTTCTTAAGGGATTATTTAGGCTTTTCTTTCCTTCTTCCTTTCTTTCCTTCTTCCTTTCTTTCCTTCTTCCTTTCTTTCCTTCTTCCTTTCTTTCTTTCTTTCCTTCCTTCTTTCCTTCCTTCCTTCCTTCCTTCCTTCCTTCCTTCCTTCCTTCCTTCCTTCCTTCCTTCCTTCCTTCCTTCCTTCCTTCCTCCCTCCCTCCCTCCCTCCCTCCCTCCCTCCATCCTTTCTTTCTTTCTGTCTTTCTGTCTTTCTTTCTTTTGGTGGGCCCATTCTTCAGCTGGAATGAACCTTTTTTCACACCTTAAGGCTGCCTGTTTTCGCTTCCAGCATTTGATGCAAGGTCTTTACTTCAAATAGGTTGGGGTAGAGTTGGCATTGCTTTTAGCATCTTTTCTAAGTTTTTGCCTAATACTGTATCTAACCTCCACCTGAATTATTCTTCCTAAACTGTATGCATTCTGAGCTGTAGTACATAACTCTTTGTTGCTAAATGTCTTCTCCCCTTCCTGGGATGACACCCTTTTTGTAAACCACCTTCTTATCCCTTATTCTATGAACTGATTTGCGTTTCTACTTTCCTGCCTACCTGAAAGCTGCTTATGTCACTCACAATGTTGTTAGATAAAATTTGATGTTATTTATTTGGGGTTTATAAAATATATTTCCTCCTGTTCTAATGAAACTGTTTCCTTTTAACACTTTAGCAGTTAAAAGAACTTGCCAAAGTCTGGTCTCAGAAAAGGATAAAAGAGGAGCATACTTGGACTAAACATCAGGCAGAACATCCTCCTTGTCCTCCTGGTAGGATCCTGCATGCTTTTGCCAATTCAACTGCTTCGTCTTGATACATCCAGTTCCTGTAATCGAACAAGTCCAGGAGCAGCTCTTGCATTGAAAATTAGCAGGTTTGGGGTAAAATCCTTCTCAGTCTTATTTCCCCTTGTACAAAGTGGGGGCACTGCGCATGCTAACACCAATGCAGCCCCACAGCACACCAGAACAGGGAGCACGCACTGGGACAGGGCACATATTTATGCCTGCGTAGTAGCCCTCAGTGGGGATTTTCTTAGTCATCCCCAAAAGCTGCAGAGACAGGCATGCTCACCTGGGCTGAGGCCATGCACAGGAGAAAGTTAGATGGTCCTGACATGCCAGCTCTCCTGTGATTTCTTTAGTGAAGTAAGCAGTGAGACTTCACTGTGTAACTTCAAAACTCCGCTTTATGAAGAAGTTGAATGAAGCAGACATTTTTTTTGTATTCAAAAGCAAGTTCAGCAAATGTATTGCAAAATTGCTGTGTGTCCATGCACTTGCACAGTATCTCTCAGAAGGGATTTTGTTGACCATTCCCAAGCTTGCAGAGGCATGCATGCAGCAACTTTGGCTGAGCAGAAAAGGAACAAAGAGCAGAAAGCTACAAGGTGCTTTACAGTCATGGCTGTTTTTTTCTGTTTCACAACATATAGCAATTAAATCCTCTCATCTTGTTAGTGTTATCTTGATGATAAATAATCTATAATATTCTTACTTTGTATGATATTGTCCTCTTAAACGTCCATTGCAATAAGACAGACATTCAGGCACACACAAACTTAAGTCTACTATGAATTTTCTATTGAGTCCCCCTGCTAGATAAAAAGATTGGAGCTGCCATTGATTGAATCCATGCTGGATTTCTCAGTTTGAAAGACAGTTCACAAAGGATTGCACTGTTCAATTGCGTGGCTTAGGCATATTCAGAATTGCCAGCTCATCCTCTGAATCTGGATCTATGATCTCATGCAGAATCAAATGTAACACAATTAATTTGAAGCTTCTTCTGATTTTTGAAATTTTATTATCTCTTACGTTTTATCAAGATATACTTTATTTTTTATTGACACTTTGACATTACTCAGTTTCTAATCTCAGCCTTTGTGTTTTTTTACACCTCTTCCTTGCTCTGGAATACCATCGTCTGTAATATTTGTCCTAGGCAAACCCTCCAGGGCTTCACATTGTCCCCACTGGCACCCTGAGAGTCAGTGACTGACTTTCCCAAGAGTTTTCTGAATCACAGCTCTTGCACAGGCAGGGTTAAAAGGTTGTCTGGTAATTTCTTCCTGCACCCAGCTTAATTTGACAGAAAAGATCTTTGGCATCTGGGACTGAAAAAGACTTTTGGTGGCTTTTGCTATATTTCATCAGCGGTTGTCAGGAGATATTGTAATTATTAGGTGGCCCTTGAAGTCTAAAAGACTAATGCTGACCTGCAGGTTGCTTGGCTTTCTGTCACTGTAGTGCTGTACCCATTTTTGGCTTTTGGTTTGCAGGATATTATCATGGATGCAATCAAAGTGGACTTAAGATTAAAAAAAAAAAACAAAAAACAATGCTTTCTAACTTGTCTTTTTTTACTATTTATAAATTTTGTTGGCAAGGGAGTGGTATGAATGTAATACCTGTAGATATCTGTATGAGATATGACCTAGCATAACATTTTGACTAAGCAGCTAAAGAGATGCCAAAGTCATGCATTAAAAGGACTAACCAGTGGTGGATCTCAAGATGAAAATTGGGAACCTTTGTTAAATAGGCTTATTCCTAAGGAAATTAGTTCTTCGCCATTAAAAGTATAGGTAATAAAAATGGACACTTTTAGAAAAGTTATGTGTTAGGTCAATAGCAGTTGGATTTTAAGTAAAGGATTTAGGGAAATCCTAAACCTTGCATTATGGAGAAGAGAAGAGTAGATAACAGAGTGGTCTCCTCTAGCCTTCAGATCTATTAATCTCATTCTTACACTGCATAGATAGCGTGGCTGATATCCAGCCTGACTGAAATCAGTGCAAAGCTTGTGCTAATTTCAGTGGGTCATGGATTGATTTCTAACATCTGGTTTATGTTATTTAGGTTGTAAACTCTCTGAGGCACTGGGCTTTGAGAGTCTTCATTCATAGTGTGCTGAGTACAATGGAGTCCTGGCCAACAGTTAGTATTGCCCTTGTGTGCATTTTGCTTTTACAGTTAGAGAAAACTTCGTCAAGATATGATTCTTTTAGCTTGATACTACTCTATTATAAATCCAGATTCACATCTTAGTTTACAGAATTTGTTTATCTGTCAAAGCTATATATTAAATTAATACACATTTTTGGCATAGGATATTCCTCTGCAGTTTCTTGTCCATCTCCATTCAAAACCATAACCCAATGTTACTGGGCAACTTTAATTTCACCTATACGATGTGATGTGTTGTGCGTTGAACTGTGATTTTATGTTGCCACTTTCACTGTCTGGAAAGTTCATATTTTTCCCCAAAATTTTTTTGTAGCTGTCATATGGTGGCTCTCCTCTCTCTTATGATTTGTGCTATCATACAGTTATCTCTGTTCTGTACTAATTTTGTGCTATTTGTTTTTTCCTTATGTCTTTCCTTTCACTGTACCCTCTCCCACCCTATTTAAAATCCTGGTTTGCAAAGAGTGTATCTGCCGTCTCACTGAAATCAGTAAAGTTCTGCACTGGTTGCACCTTCTCGTCATAGGCTCCAGACCACAGCCTGTCTTGACTTTTGTTTGACTCATTTATTTGTCTGTGCTGCATTTCTGTGACTTTGCTGTTTCTCTGTATGTGTATAAAAATTAAGTATAACTATTGACGTAGAAAAAGAAAAAAGTGCACGTATACATATGTGCACTGATTATCACTGCATCTGAATAATTAGTAAAATACGGACTATAAACCCATGTCTCTCTGGAGAAAGATGCCCTTCCTCCAGGGAAGAGGGGACGGAAAACCAGAGCCTGTTAAAGCACTTGGCCATTCCGCCACCTCTGTCACAAATCACTCATGCATGAGATGTCGAGCTGTCACAGTTTCGTGACACTGGCACACACTTAAAACATGTTTGAAATACCAAGCACCTGAGAAGTCTTGCTGAAGCCAGAGAGAGCAATTACATATCTGAAACCGTCTACGTGGTTCCTTGGGCCACACTGGCCTGAAGGTGCGTTTGCACCATGGCTGTTGTATTAAACATATGCTGGTCATACATGAAACTCTTAGCAGTTCCTTCAGTGTGTCAAAGGCCCGTGCTCTCCGCAGCATGAATTTGCTCTGATTTTTTCCATTTGAAGTTCCCACTGCTGCACCCCGCCGGTGGAGCCCTGCAGCAGAGCAGACGGATTTTGACTGCTGGGACGTGGGGACCTGATCTGGACAGATATTCATGACACCTTGTAAAAGCACCCGAAGCCTGTCTGCAGCAGTGTTTGCTCAATTTTAAGCACCAGCGCTGTTTCCACATTGCTAAAACAGCTCTAAAACTTCCCCCTGCAGAGAAGGCCAGAGACGTTGGGCTTCTTCACCCATCTTCCCTATCACGCATCGCAAGGAAACAACCTTTGCCTGGGGCTCCTATTTTTACATCCATTTGTGACTCTGTAGTCCTCCTACTGCACCAGAAAAAAACCCTGCCAGAACCCAATTTTAGTCACTTTGTACACTCCAGATTCATCCAAATATTTCTGCTTTCTATTTTCTAATCCGTTTAGCTTTCTCATTGGGAATTAAGTCTTTCCCTTGCTCCCCTAATCCCCAAGCCGGTGTACATTGACTCATATTTTACAGTGACTTAATCAATGCTTTACAGAAACTTTCCCTCAAAATATGCAAGATACAGTGTGTGGGAGCACAGACCACCTTGCAAGAGATCCAAATTAAATAAAACTGCCAATTCACATGTAATGAATGCATGCAATTCGGGAAGTTTTGCAATTATTTCTTCCAAAAGTGGAAGAAGTTCTGCAAGCTTAAAACGGCAGACAATCAGTTTATGCAAAGTAGCTGTTAGGCTGCCCAGGGGAATCTCACAATTATCCTCCCAAATATAAGTAAAAAACGACAATTACACATTAATATAAACCCTGTGCACAAGTCAACTCACAATTTAAAATACTGCGCTTCGTTATAATAAAACAAAGAAATATGGGCAAATCAGGTATTTAATAGACCAGCAGTTGTATTTTAATTAGGTTGTACATTTATAAAATGACATAAAATCATCTCCAGTGAACAATTAATTTTAAAAGGGATAGTTATATGTATATTACTTAGCAATAACTCTGAAGTTTTTAGAAAACTGTTACTATGGAAGGAAATGCTACTGCAAGGTTCTTTTACCCTTCATCCCATTCTTTCCAGTATTGAAACAACTGGAGCCTTATATGCTTCACTTGGTATGCAAAATCACCTACCATCTTCCCAAAGAAAAGGTTTATTATACACCACCACTGGTGGTTCAGGCGAGAAGGTTCTGGAGCGAGTGCCAGCGTGCTGGAGGAGGATGCGCTTAGCAGACGGCACTGGAGTTAGACCCTTGCTCCACTCTGCACCCAGATTCAGCAGTGCTGGTCCAGGAGACCCATCCAATTTTGTGACTGCTTGGCTGTGCCACAGATTGAGTAGCCCTGCTGATGCTTGTGGGACCTCTCACAGGTCACAGCTTGGCTGATCTGAGCAACAGGGACTCAAGGAGGATCTGCTCAGGTATGACATCCATCTAGACAGAGTGTGAGGATGTGCCTGTACTTCTGCCGAGCAAGCAAAAGCACAAAATGCAATGTTTAGGCTGGCTTGCTCCACAGGAATCCCTTGCATCTCACAGTGCCGTCTGAGACATCTGGCCTTGCTCACCTACCCGCCTGCTGCATGATGAGATGTGGTGTTGGTAGGGTGCTGACCTGGGAGACCAGCCTACTGAGATCACCCACCACTCTGAAAAATAGCACCAGCTTTGAGATGCCACCTGCATCTTAACACTACACATTATCGCTTCATCCTAATTTCTCCACTTCCTGGACACACTCTGCAAACTGTGCTGAGCAGTGGCATTACCCACACTTGGCAGCAGTCTCTAAAACAGCAGTGCCAAAGCATGCAGTCTACCAACCATTCCTTCCCATCATGAATCCCATACAGCAAGAGATGGTACATGTGGATGCATACTCCCCCATTTCTCATCCTAGTCCTGGGCAGAGAGGATACAGGAAGGGCTGTAGTTCTCCTCTACCCTCTAGTGCTGCACTGAGGCATAGTTAAAGTAGCAGCAAGGAGTGGGACTGCCCCATTCTCAGGCCTTCAGTCACCTTACCTACATGCACTCCTCCAAATAACAGCTTCACCTGTGTCTAAACCAGGCCAAGGTGACATGAACAGATGGACACTACAGCATCAAAGACACTCCTATAATCACTATCAAATGTAGCAGATGTACCAAAAATGCATCACCGCCTATTAAAACTGAATAAATTTACCATTTGCTTTATTTTCCAGCGCAGAAGGAGCTGATGTCTTTTGGTGTCCATTCTTCAGTCCCACAAGACCATGACAAGCTTGTTTTAATGCTGCAGTCAAGTAAAAGAAGGTCGCAAGCTCTTGTGGGTATCAGGAAGCATGGTGGTTTTGGGGCTAGGCTGGAGAAATGGCCCGTTGCCAGTCCCCTTTCAGTGGCAGTTTTTCTGCTGATCCTGAAACTGTTTTCTTGTTCTGTCCAGTCACAGGAATGTGACTTCAGAACCACTGTGCTAAAGAGGAATATTCTTTGCTCACTTGTCTGTTTTGGGAGCAGAGAACAGAAAGTTTTGGTGCTTATTGTTTTCTACAGGTACACTTTAATGGCGGGAGCCTGGAAGAGGAAATGATGTGAAAAACTTCAAAGATCTTGGCAGACTGGCAGTGAAACTCAAAGTATAGAGAGAATTTTCTAGTGTCTAGTGCCTAAAAACCACCAATTAGATGGAAAGACAGAGTCATTGCAAGTGAGAACAGCAGGAAATTCCAAAGCTGATCTCTGCGACACTGTGTCTTGAAACAGTGCAAAGGAACTGAAGGTGTTCAAGAGCCCCAAAAACTGAGCTGTGAGAAACAACTCTTATTCCAACCAGGCTCAAGCTTTTTCCTCCCTTGTGCATTCTCCGTCTGATTTCCTACATCTCTCACCATGTTTCCTTTTAACTTTCTGTTGCTTGTTCTACTCCCAAATTCCTCCCTTCTGGATTCCCTCCTGCCCTTTTAGCGATCCTTTGAATACCTTCCTCCCTCCTTTTTGGTCCCATACGATCACATACAAGAAATCAGAGAGTGGATGACTATCTATCTTAAAGGAGACAGACAATCTTTCAGAGAGTCCTCTAAGAGGTTTAACTCAGATCAAACACATTATCAACTCAAAGTAACCCAAATTCTTCTTACATGACTATATAAAAATATGCATCATTTGCATGAATATAAAAAACATGGATCCAGGACTTCCAAATGAGATCTGCACATCACTAAATCAGCCAGAAAAGAACACTTTCACTCTTCGATAGGCTGATGATTTGCTAATAATGTTGTTAAGCACAAGGGCCCCTCGTTAACAAGTTCTAATGACTGGTGGCACAAGGCAGAATTGCACGAAGACCAGGACCGATTACAAAAGCTATGGTGCTGCTGCCACCTGAGGTTTTCTTCTGGAAATACAACCATTGTGTGGAAGGGATTGCACAAAAACTGGGGTGTCAATTGAAAAGGGAACCCGAGGCTCATTAGTGCCAGAGGAGCCTCGCCAATGCAAGGAGAGGAGACTGTCCTCATGGGCAGCCCCAAGCTGACACTTTTCTAATGCTGCACAAGAGCTGTATAAGCTCTTCTCAGCTCACACTGCTGCCGGCAAGGGCAGTTCTGCCCTCCTCGCTGCCCTCACCAGCCTGGGCATCTTCCTTGCCTTCTGCTGGCACCAGTGCTTTTGCAGCCTCCGGCTGAGACAGATCAGAGAAGTGATCCAACTAAAATCATATGTTTTTCAGACTGCATCTAGAATACTGTGCCCAGATTTGGGTCCCCCAGTACAAGAAGAAGATATCAACGAACTGCAGTAAGTTTAGCAGAGGGCCACCACGATGGTCAGGCCTGGAGCACTTGCCCTGCATGACGACGCTGATGGACCAGGGTTTCTTCAGCCTGGGAAAGAGATGGCTTCACGGGGACCTTATAGCAGCTTTCCAGTACCTTTGAGGAGGTTATCAAGAAGACAGAGGCAGGCTTTTTCCCTGCAGTGTACAGTGAAAGGACAAGAGACAAGGGGCGTAAGTTGAAAGAAGACGTTCAGACTGGCTATATGGAAAATGTTTTTCACCATGAGGACAGTCAGGCAAGGCTACAGGTTGCCCAGAGAGGTTATATATAGTTGCCATCCTTGGAGTTTTTCAAAACCAGTCTAGACAAAGCCCTGAGCAACCTGGTGTGGTCTCACAGCTGAGCCTGCTTTGCACAGGAGGTAAGACTAGAGATCTTCTGAGACCTAAGGTTATGAATTGCCCTGTGATCCTATGATCCTTAAGCCAGTTGTGTCTTCATAGATCTCTGTAGCTGTGTGACCTGTTTCAACTTCATATGCAAAAATATTTTCAGCCGCTTCTACCTTGACTTAACTTAAATCAAGGACTGCAAAGTAACCATCTAAAGTGAAGGCATTCTACCATTACCGTGCTGACAATCTTCAAAACCAGAATACTGAATAACTCTCGCATAGGCTGGGGTCTGCATGCACTGCTCCAGAGTATCTACAGCATGGCAGGGAGCTCTTCCCACTCTACACACAGACATCTGTGTCGAGCAGTGCGTTAGCAATACTGGTACCCGAATCCACATAGTCCTGATATAGCATGTGACAGAGAGGCAGCTGGGGAAAATGAATGGTTATTTTGAGAAGACCAGTACATATAAAAAATTATATTTAATTATATATATTGGATCATCTTCCCATCTTCTGTTGTTGGTATCTAATTGTAATTGGTAAAGACTGTGCTGCCATTTCTGCCCAGCTTTTGATCCCGTTCTTGGCTTTCTCCTCCTGTTGTAAAATACCATTTTAATCATAAAAGTTATCATCTCATACAAACTTCTTTCACTGTGAACCTCAGCTTTGCACATGATGTACATTGACATACTAGGCCAAGCATTTGCAAGGCATGAATCAAAGCTACCCTTCTCCATCATGTTCACCATCACATCCTTCTGCCAAGAAAAAGTATAACATAGTTACATTTAAAAAAAAAAAAAAATTAGGAACATAGCATGCCTTTTTGAACTGTGACTCCTACCAACAGAGTGTTTTGGACCCTTTATCTCTGCTTCAAAGCCTGACAAAACTTCCATTATATCCTAAAATAATTCAAAATAAAGTTAGGCTATTTTCTGAGATCATAAAATATTAAGAAACCATGAATAACCAACTATAGCTATTAAATACCTTTTAACAGTCATCTTTTTTAGCAAATTATTTTATTCTTTATTGCTTACATTCCTTATAATGGTAAAATCATTGCACAATATTTAACATTAAATCAAATAATGCTAAAAGATTAAGATCATCCCCTTTCCCAATCAGATAATTTAGAAAAAAGATTTGTTTATTGGTTTACAGAAGTTGATTCTTGCTATTCCATAGCTGTAGACATAATTTTACAGAGGGTTTGCCCCATTTTAATAACTCCTCTGGCGTGTATCTCCAGAACTTACTGGTATGCATAGTTTCAGTGCAAATCTGAAGTACCACATGGGATCTCAGACATGACACAGCAAAGTCAGACAATTTTGGTTCATTACGGTCATCCAAAAGTATGTTTGTACTAGGATTATATATAGCTGTATATATATAGCTTACATATGAGAAAAGGAAGGGAGGGAGAAAGAAGGGAGGGAGGGAGTGTGAAAAATCAGGCAAAGGAAATGCAATGCTTACATTTTCCCAATGCATCAAATTCTTCCTGTTTATTAGATTAATATTTTATTGTGCATTATAGCTTCATTGAAGCAATCCCATTTATGTTCATGCTGGAAGAATAAGCTGAAAATGTCTACCACTTTCAGTGAGATTCCTTACATTTTTTCAAGTTGAGCAGATGCTTAAAATAAGCATACACTGGGTCAGTGCCTAACCGCACTGTTTAGTATTTATTAGTACTAGTGCGTGGCTAATGTAATAGTTACTTCCATTCTAAATTCTCTATTCAGCTGTTCATAACTTCCAAAACCAAATTCTTTTTGACCTTAAATTCCAAATACTTGCCCTCATGCAAAAAGCCAATCTTTGTCTACTAGTTCCTGTAAAATCCATCCATCTGAATTCACATCATGTGGAGAAGGCAGAAGTGACCACCATGAACTCTAGCTCAATTTTTTCGTTCATATAACCGAGAATAGCCATGAAGTTTCAACCATGGTTGAAATTGCAAAAATCAGCCTCTTGTTTTACAATTAATCTTCTGCAGGTGCACCATGACTCCCACTCACAGGTTCAGTGAGCTCAACAAAAATTTGAGGAGGATCAAGGTTTCACCTGTATGATGTTTAGGGAAGGACTGAACACCCACAGTCACTGCAAGGGGCCAGGGTGCCAGGACCCATGGGGGACCCCAATGGGGGTGGGCAGGCCAGTGCCCAACCCACCGCCCCAGCAAGGGAGCGGGGCAGGCTGGGGGGGCAGCCAGGGGCATCCCCCAGCCCCGCTGCCAGACACACTTGTGGTGACACAACAGGTCCGAGGCCAAACCAGAAAGTCAGTCTGCAAGTCAGGGTCTGGGTCATCAGGGTCCACACCCAGGCAAGGCTGGGGACAAGGTCACCTACACTGTAGCTGGAGCAAGGACTGACAGCCCCAGTCTGAGCTGAAATGGGGTCCCCTGACGCAGAACCAGGTCACTTTAATGCCTTTCATTCCTCTAAGAGCTCTTCACAAAACCAGGCAACTGGCCAACACTAAGTAAATTCTTTATTACCCAAAGATTTGAAAACCAAAAAGTTTTGACAGAATTAAGCAGTTATACTCTATAGAGTGGTTGCTTTCTAAATACATGTCATGCCATGCTAGTTCCTACTGCTCTGTCCGTGTATGCATACTATACAGCATGTATGAAAATGTCATTTCTAAGACATACCTTGCTATTCTGACACATATAACAGGGCAGGGTTATGTGCAAATACAGAAAAGCTTTGGCTATTCCTATTAATACATTCACAAAAGTTTGCCAGTGTAGTGAGAGACCGTCATGATAAAAACAGAGGCACTGTAACTAAATACATTCTCTGTGTAATACAAAAATTCCACTTCAAAAAGCACAACAGTAAATGGCAAAATTTAAAAAGCCCCACCATATGATAATTGCTACCCTTCTGCCTTTGAATATAGACTGGATATTCACTGAAGGGCTTTGATATAGATTCTCCTATACATTCCCTCCACCTGCATGGTCTAATTTGTTTTCCTTCATTAAATGCCACACAGCTGAGTTTTGTCATCAAAATTAATAAATAACCTTGCAACATTGTCAGAGGGGCTGAAGTTCATATTACTCTTTTTCAGCACAAATTATGACGATACTGCTGAGGAAGTACAAATGTATTTGCAATACCAAGACTTACAACGCCTTCTTTTTCTTACCTTTACAAAAAAGAAATGCTTAAAACAGACATTGAAGAGATTGGGTTGGTATGAACGCCAGCGGTAATGGAGAGTGTTTTACATTGAGTTGTACTGGAGGCTTTCAAAGCCCATTTAATCTTAGGAAAAATCTATTGCTATTGCAGGTTTCAATTATTGGCAACAAGGGTTTCTCAACTAATGTTGACAGGGCAAATCCATTTTCAGTGTAGTTATAAAAGGATTGACCAAGACATGGGAGACTATGCACCATCACACGTCTTGAAAGGGTGCTGAAAATGCTTTTGTTCTGTACCTGGCAAGCTTAAAGAATTTTTTGCCTCTCTACCCCCTGCTGCTCCTCTTACATCACAGTAATTAGGATAAATGATCTCTCATTTGACCCTCTTCAATGCCTGCGGTGCATAAACCCAGTGTATAAGATAACACAGGTGCTACACTTAATCCTCAGTTCAGCAAAGCACTTAAATGTATATTTTGAGACCAGACTTAAAGGTATGTTTAAAAAGAAACAGTTCTTAATGGCACTGGTGAACTGGGGCCTTGACACACGTTCACGGTCATTGCTCAAGGAAACCACGGAGCTAATGTGAATCTGTGGAGAGCAGCACTTCCTCCACGCCGCAGGCCAGTAACACAGCTGTATTGCCCAGCACAGTCTGTCCCTGGACCCTGTACACCCAGGTATTTCTCCATGGGGGCCTCTGCTCAATCGCACGTGAGTGTTCCTCCTTCCTCCAAGTTCCAGGTTTCTTCAGGAGCATCATTTGGTGATATCTACCGAGAACCAGCTTACATGGGTATTGTCCAGGGTGGAAGTAACGTAACAGCACTGGTGTCCCACGGTGCCGCAAGATGTACAGAGCACTGTGTAGCCAGACATGGAAGCAGAAAATCACAAACACAAATCCAGATCAAATTCTCAAATCAAAAGTATTCTGCGGCAAATATTTTTTCTTTGGGAATATATTTTAATATAGTCAACAAGAGGATACCTCCTATAGTATGAGCAAATACTTTGATAAAGTCTGACACAAAATGGAATTGCCAGTATTTATTTGGAAATTAAGACTTCCACACTATTTTTTCTTAATACAAAGCTGAACAGCCCATTCTCTGAGAAATATCCATCCAGTTCAAGTAAGCTTGGACAAAGAAACCTAGGCATAAGGTAGCTTTTGTATCCTCAGGAGAAAGAAAAAAGGACCGCTATTTTATATATGCCTGTGTGGTCTCAGGAAAATCACTTTCACAGGCAACAGTTATCAGCACAGAAAGGAATTAAATGAAGTAAACAGTCAGCTTAGGTTACAAATTTGAATGTAACATTGGCTGATGACAATACAGAAAAAATAAGACTATAAATGAAAGCTTAACTTCAAATGTAATGGCTTTGAACTTTTTCTATATTGTTCCAAGTGAAAACTGGGGTTTTTTACCATAAATAAATATTTGGTGGATAAAGCCTGTAAGATTTGCTGGCAAAGATGCATGGCCACAGCTATAAATATGTGGGAAAATCTAATAGTTCAAATTTACTCCAAAGGTCATCTGGAGTATAAATGTATTCTCAGAAAAATTATGCAGAAATTTTATCATTCTCTTCTTCACATGGGCTGAGATTGCAGGAAATAAGTAAGTCCTCACAAAATATAATGACAGGAAGAGAAAAACTCCTGTGCTGTGACTGAATCCAGTTTCTTCTAACAAATTATTATGTGTTCTGTGACATAAATTCCAACCATTAACCACTTCCATAGGCATGAAGCCAGAAGAATAGCACTGTTAAGACCAGTTTCAGCTAACCCCTGGAATATTTTAGTCTTGAAAAGGTTGCATTTTCTAGACAAAGGAGGTTTACATGCAGCTTGGCAAGAAGTTAATGTGAAAAGGAAAAGCTAAAACATAAAATCAACTCACAACTGCAAAGCTTCAATTTCTGAATGAGAGAGTTTCCACTGTTTCTTCATATGTTTTGCCTCTATATTAGCCAGGAAACATATAGAATCAATATGTGAGTTACAGTGCACAGATGTTCTTAAGACTTGTTAATGTGGGATGCAACTCCTCTATCATAAAGGCAAAGTCATTTACCTCGCTTACATCCAATACTCGGGCCACAGGGGAACATGCAATGTGTTTGCCAGAATAAAAGGTAAGAATAAACATATGCCAGGGAAGATACCAAAGACTTTTCCATTTCCTTTGCTTGCAGACAGGCAGAAGGTCCCAGGAGCACTCTTGCGTTGGGAGTGTTTCCAGGACGGCTGTAAGAGATCCAGTTCACGCTCATGTCCATAATGAATGGGAATAAGCTACACTTTGTGGGAGCACATATGTGCTAATTAGTACCATTTCTTCTGCAATTATATTTTAATTAAACAATCTTTAACAGAAATCAGACTGATAGCAAGTCCTTCCAAAAACAAGCACACAAAAAGCCTGCGCCTCTTCAGCTTCGATGGCAGGGAGCTTTGGATTCTCAGTCACCGCCGCAAAATTGCAACAGACAACACCACATAACAAAACCCGGGAAAATTACTACAGTATTTCCATATGTTCATAAATTAAATAAAACCATGTGGAGATACCTTCTATCACCTCTGATGTCTCAATACCACTAGCTAATGAATTATTTGTAACATTCTTGACAGCAAAAGGCAAGTTGATCTTCCCTTCTTCTTTTGTTCTATTCCAAACTTTTATCCCAGGGAGTGGAATTCCAAGACATTTAATTAAAATTTTCCTCCTGTTAAAACCACCCAGCAGCTTTCAAAAACCCACACCAAAATAAACATAGATAAAATTAACATTTACAAGACTCAGATTACACACAGCACCACCTGCCTGGCCTGCTAGCTCAGAGGGATGGCCACTAACCTCCCCCAAAGGCTGCACATACTTGCGGTGGAATATGAGGGCACAGCTCTACTGGTCCTGGCTTAGTTATCTCAGCCCCCATCACTACAGAGTAAGTTCAAAGTCCCCTTACTGATTTGTATTTATTGCTAAAGATACTCACCCCAAACTTCAGAACGCTTGTATTATTTAATGTTGCACTGCTCATGATGTTTCTTTTCAGCCAGACCTTCAGGAAAACTATAATTATTTAGAGCTCACTGAAATCAAGCCTCAACACCACCAGGAAGTTTGAACAGTAGAGCTGAAACATGCACTCTTTCCAAGATGTTCAAGTTGCTCCTGAACATACTTCAAATTACAAGCAAGGTCAGTCTCTGGGCTTCCATACTCTTAAGCACAGGCAAATAAAGAAAACTAGGGCGGGGGCGGGGGGAAATCCTGAATGGAATTATGCAAAAAACTAATGTTTTGGACATCCAGGAGGAGTACTCATTATTAAAACAACCTTTTCTTTTTTTTTTTTTTTGCTTTTTAAAATTTATGGGGTTTTTTAAATATTAATTTTAAAACATTTTACATTTGAAAGCAATAGATATTTTGATACATAAACCCACTTTCTCTATTGTCAGAAACCTGATTGGGATTTTGTTAATCAAGAGCTTTTCTCATAAAAGACTTTTCTGTCACAGAAAAACACAGTCCCAGACATGTACTAATTAAAGTAGAAGCTTTATCTCTTGTTACTTCAGGATAGTGGTATCAGTGGGATGGGACACGGTGGTACACATCAAGTGCTTAGGCTGATGTAACCTAAGAGATGAAGCCACAGTTTCATAGCCAAAATAAAACTGTGCTAAAGAGTCTGTATTTAGAAATACCATCAATGATACCATAAATGGTATCTACATATTGCAAGATTGTTGATGAATTAAAACATCTATAAAATTGCAAAAATGCAGCAGTTTTATATTTGTTTCCTATTCTGTGTAGAAGTAACAAACTTCACAGATGCAGAATGACAGTAACCCTCTAAAGGAAAAATCTACATTTGTATTCTGAGAACTAGAAGGCACTTAACATGAGTTTTGTAATTTATTGCCATCATGGGAAGCATAAATTTCAGGAAAGCATGTGAGCTTCTCAAACTATATTCCCAGCATCAACCTATTTACAGAAAGAATTTCAATGAGAATTATAATTATATGTGAGGCTGACGAAAAGCATCTTTTCCCACATCGGTGCTGCTAGAAACTGTCAGTCAAAGCATATTTAAGTATTTTTTTACCTTAACGATGAGACTCAGGGATGCATGCTACACTAATTGTTTCCTAAAAGAAAAAGAGAAAGAAAGAACTTAACTCTATGTATTTTTATCAGCACATCATTAGAATTTTGTAGCTTACCTTAGTGTATTAATTCCTTTGCAAAATCCAGCACAGCACAGCCAATTAATAGCATTAGTTAAAAAAAAGTGTATGTTACCAATTAGCCTCTGGAAAGTTCTTGTCTGCAAGCAGCCAGATCATCATAACCACTGCTATAACTGGTCTCCCAAGCAGAATGCATACGTGCCCGAAGTTCTGCTTCTACACATCTCTCTGAAAAAAGCTACAGAATATTTGGGGTGGTTTATGCAGATACTGTATTTCTAGAGTGCCTAGTAGACACAAGTATGTTCCCTAATATTGCCCTAAAATGCCATGCAACAAACTTAAATTAGATGAATGATGCCCTCTACTTTCTGGAACATAGGATGCAAAGAATGTTTAGGTAACATTTTCCAGCACTGCAAAATTTACTCAATTTTTTGTATTAAAAAGACAAAAATATCATGAGGTCAGAAACTTTTGTTCCTCTTAGCTCTTCAATAAAATCATATCCATTTGAAAATGTTCCAGATGTGTATTTTAGATGGAGGAGGAGCTCTGCCTGGGATTTCTTCCCCCAAAATAATATCTGACAGGACCGACACCTTCAGCTGCCTCCTAAGTGCTTCCCGAGTGTAACCACAGCAGTGCAACCTCTCAGCAACTTGCAAATTTCATAGGAATGTGAAGAGAAAAGCAACACGATTTTGGAGAAAGTTTAAGGGAGAATTCGCTATCCAGATAACGCCTAACTTCTGTCATCCACTCCATGCAGGACATAGATGTGGGCATGGCAATTTTCTAAGTATTTTGAGATTGCGTGTGCATTTCCACCTCTGGGCAAAAATCCTAAGAAGCCCAACATAAAATACCAGCCACACCATGTATTTCTGAGACTGGCAAAGAAATATTCAAACTGTTGGCACCACAGCATGGCTGGGAACCAGCTGGTCCTGCCACGTACCTTGAGCCACACGCTTTTAGACTGGTACCCAGTGTGTACCAGGGCTCCAACCTGCTGCATTGGAAAAGTTATTTTATCTGATGCTGTCCCAAGCCTAAACACTACTGAAAGACTAATTTTGCTCCAGATAACTTTTGAATGTAATATCCACAAAGGAAATAGTTGGGCCAAACGTTAACTACTGCTGGAAGGCAGGCTGCCACCCAAAAATGCAACACCCTCTCCCTGCCACCAACCCCTGTCTGCCCATCGCCTTCCTCCTGCGAGCACAAGCAGCAGCCCTCAGGCAGATCAGCTCATACTGATTATGATCTACACATTAAGTTATTCAGTACGGAGTTATACGAAAATACGGCTGGCTGTGAAAATTTATCTTTAGAAGTGTCTGTTCCTGAAGTTCTTCAGGATGAGCTGCTGCACTTTCCGTCTGCGTTCCTTCTAACCTAAGCTAACATGCAGTTGTAAACAAATCATTGTATAAAAATCAAACAAGCGAACCAGTTTAGGAGAGAGCAAAGTCATAAGTCAGTCCCATGTCCATGCAAACTCTGCTAAAATTTCTACTTAATGTTGGCAATCAAAAGCTTTTTTAAGTGGGACTGTAAATCCCACCTTTCCTGGATGAACTTCCAGCTCAAGCAATCTCAAATATGGCCCTATTCCACACCCTCAAAAAAGTACACAGATCTTCAGAATAATCTGGGCAGCCATGTGTATTGCAAGGCACTTCAGAAAACCAGCAGTTTAACTATAAGGCACTCCCAGACCTAACAACAGAGGTGCAATCCCCCTCCTCTAACGCAGGGAGGACACGCACCAGGCAAGGAAGCCTTCCACAAAGAAACTCTCCACTGACCTGGGAAATTCAGAGTTTGCCCCGGCAGTCAAAGTCCATACTGTGTGACTTGTTCGCAGAGAGTCTGCTAGTATTTAAGGAACGAACCCAGAGGCATGGTAGAGGGCATTTGAGTCTAACTCTTTCTGAAGATATTCTTTCATAAAAGCTTTTTTTTTTTGCTTTTTTTTTTTTTTTTAATTTGCCAGAGGCGCTTATGCTGGATTTGGGGCCTTTTTTGGACTTTTTGCCTGGAATGACTTGCATCACAGCCATGTAAAATCAGATATTTCAGTCTTGCTATATATTAGAGCACAGGAGTCTTCAGACTGAGATCCAGTACTTAGAAAATACCTTGGAAGTGACGCTTTGGAAGCCAGCTGACAGATCAGTCTCTCCTTATAGAATCGTTTAGAATCGTTTAGGTTGGAAAAGACCTTCAAGATCATCCAGTCCAACCATTAACCCACACTACCAAGTCTATTCTAAGCCAATCAAGGGTAGACTAGACTAAACCAGGTCCCCAAGTGCCACATCTACCCATTTTTTAAACACCTCCAGGGATGGTGACTCCACCACCTCTCTGGGCAGCCTGTTCCAATTCTTGACCACCCTTTCCGTAAAGAAATTTTTCCTAATTTCCAACCTAAACCTCCCCTGGCGCAGCTTAAGCCCATTTCCTCTCGTCCTATCGCTAGCTACTTGGGAGAAGAGACCAACACCCACCTCACTACAACCTCATTTCAGGTAGTTGTAGAGAGCGATAAGGTCTCCCCTCAGCCTCCTCTTCTCTAGGCTAAACAACCCCAGTTCCCTCAGCCACTCCTCATAAGGCCTGTGCTCCAGACCCTTGTTAAAATTAATTCTTGAAAAAGGAGAAATTAATGTTTGAATATAAAGGGCCAGGTTCCCCAAAACTTAAGGTCATTGGAAGACTCATAAATAACTATAATTATGTTAATACTTTAAGTGTCACATCTGTCCTTCCCTTCAGAGGCCTCACAGAGATGATTAAGCAGAATCCTGCCCCAGCAATGATCTTCAGTTAAAGGAAAAGTGGTAGCATCTAAAACATGGCTGCTCACTTCGGACATAGTGCTTTAAAGGAACTGCGCAACTGTTGTGAAAAATTATGTATTTTGGCCAGGAATCACAAAAGCACCATTAAAAGGGTTCACTTGCAATTACAATTACTTTGTTGGCAAGTATTAATGAATGCGTTTAATATTTTAGCAGAGATATTAGATTTCTAATTAGATTAGATGTCTAACACCAAGTATTAGATTTAATGAGTCAATCACTTAAATGGCTGACTCATTAAGATAGGGAGACAACCATTTTCTAAAATAATTTTAAAATCTATTTTTCTCCGGCAAGGATCTCTCAAAACAAAAAGCAGTATTGGATAACTGGATTAGGATGTAATACAATGCAGATGTGCTCCAAATGATGCATGCTTACAGAATGGTCAGCAAGATCTCACACAGATGACAGTAGGCCAAGTTTAGGGATTTACAGTAGAAATTTACCTGGATCACTCAATTTCTTAGCATAACTACCACTACTATGTAATTTTGGCTGCTTTTCTGCATACTCAGTATCAACCATTTCTGAAACAGGCTTAAAATCAAACACTGCTGTCAAAAATATCTTCCCTTACATTAAATATGTGTACTTAAGCTATCAATTTGATATGGTTGTGCTTTCCTGAAAAGCAAAAGGTTTATAGGGTACGTCTCAACGTGGACTTTCCCCTTCCGCTTGTTTACGTAACTCAGATGCCTCACTTTTAGGACGGAGAGAGCTCAAGCATAGCTGGTGTCTATCAGCACCAGAATAAGCCTCTCACATCACTTTTGTCCTTCTCTCCGTATTTTTCAATGCTGTGAAGCTCCAGCAAGCGTCTTGAAAGCCACTCAGCTGTGGGAAAAAAGTGTGGGAAAACTAAGGGCTGCTTGATGGGTAACAGCACCTCATGGCCCAAAGTCCTCTTGGTGCCCCTGGCATTTTTGCCTGAAGACGGTGAAAGACATTGAACATCTCAAGTTCCTTTTCCCAGACCCCGGTCAGGGCATTGCAGGAGTTGCAAGTAGCCTCTGCACATTGGGGTCAACCTGCGTGTGATGGCAGCGTGACGAGATGAGGTAACTTCAGGCACGCCTTGTGCCTTGCGAAGCCACTCCAGACAAAACCCCAGTGCTGGCAGTGCCTGAGGGCGAGCTGTGCCCTCCTCTCCTCCCGGAAATCCTAGCACCAATATGCACCCAGAATAGAGGGGTCCGTACTCCGTGTAGGTACTTCCACACTGATAAAGCTGTCCTAGCAGAGATGGGACTGCATCTCCATCAAAGGAAGTTTGCTGACTTGGGTTTTATGGGTGAATCTATGGCAACAGGCCTGCTCTATCAGAGAATCATAGAATCATAGAATCGTTTAGGTTGGAAAAGACCTTTAAGATCATCCAGTCCAACCATATTTCACAGAAATAACCAACACCTTCATGTTTTTTGCCAGCTCCTCCTCCCCCTTTTCTGCCCTTGCCATGTCCCCATCCCAGCTGTGAGATATATATATATATATTCCATATATGCGGGGTGCCATTGCTTAAGCATTGGCATCCAGTGCCTTTTAGGATGCTCCGGGTTACCCAAGGCATCTGCATAGCTTTGCAGATATAACAGAGGGTTTACAGAAGCTCAGTGCCTTTCTGGAGGAGCAAACGGAATTGAGATTGATACCCGAGGGCCATAAACTGGCACCAGACACTTATGTTTAGGCATCTGCATGCCACCCCTACTTCCACTGACAGTAATGGTTGCTTAGGCACTTAGTAACACGTAGATACCTATTTACAGACACTTAAATGCAGTTGTCTTCATTTGGAGCTGAATCCTCCTCTTCAATCTCTGCAGAGCAGACCTGACCAACAGCTGCAAAGCTATTGCTATTTTAAATGCAGGATTTCTTTTCCTTTAACAGCATACAGACTATTACTGTAGTTACACATGGGAGTTCTTATCAGGATCCAATTGCACTAGACACTCAAACAGAAATAAGCAAATCTGACCTCAACTTTCCAAAATGCCAGGAAAAAAAAGTTCAGAATTAAAAGCGTTCATGACAAAATAAGCTCAATGGTTTAGATAAACTAATCTACATGAGTACATCCAGGTTTTAGACGACAGAATGACTAGCCATTACAGGTGATGTAGGCTGTCCAGTGAAGACAATTAAAGCACATTGGAATTTGTACAGAAAGAGTAGTTAGGTGTTTTATAAAGAGACTCCATATGGCACTCCCAAGATTCAAGCAGCTCTTACTGCTAAATTGAAACTTAACAAAATAATAGCAAACTCAAACCAGGGTATGTTTTGATGTTTCATTCAGAGAAACAAATTCAAGAATGCTTCCCCTTCTATTTCAGGAGGCAGTGCAGCTATTAAATTGGTTTAGTTTGTAACATTACCTCCATGCAAAAACAAAAAAAAAACCCAAAAGAAGAAAAAAAAACATTCTCCCATAAAAAAGGAAAAATTACCTCTAACTGGGCTGTCAGTGTAGCACCCTATATTTCCCCAGGATTTGGTCTTACACATGGAATAAAATGGTAATGCTCTTTTTTAAACTCCAGCAGTTACTAAAACAACAAAGGTGGGATTATAAGCAAAGACAGCTTTCAACTTGATCCTGACCTTAAAATATAAAATACCTCAGCTTGTCAAAATAAGATTGCACCCTTGAAAGGTATGACAGTTGCATAAATGGACAAACACCTTGGGAGAAGACTTTTAATGCTAGGATTAATTTATTAACTACCAGCACGACTCTATTAACTGCAGAGATATATTGATCCTGAAGTACTGTTTTCAAAATGAAACATACCCACCCTGACCCCATTCAAAATGTCTCCCCAGATTGCATCAGTCAAACCAACACATCTGTTCAAGAGCTGTTCACAATCCTTCAAATAAAGGTCCAGGCAGTTAACTTTCACATTGTGCTCCCTGGCAGGTAAGCTCATACCCCCCACATTGATGGACTGGTGCCACCAGACAGCTCAGTTCCTAGCCACAACCCATTTCTTATTGCATCTGAGACCTCTAGTGAGTCCAAGACCCAAAACTAACCTGTGTCTTATCAACAATGCACAGGAAAAAAAATAAAGGAGCTAATCGAGTTACAATACAGTCAGGTATAATGAAAAAATATATAATGCGGATGGGATTTAATAGGAAAAAGAACATATGTATCATTAGGCAAAGATGAGGGCTCTAGGAAACTGAAGGAACATTGAGAGAAGTTTTTTCATCCCAGAATAAGGAAAGGTCAGCTTGGTAAACTGCTTGCTGAAGGGTAGAGCCTTTCTCATAAAACTGTAAGGACTAAAGAAGATAAACTCTCTTCCCTTGATCAGTGGATTTGAAAATTCACCATCAGGGATTTTAAAGCAACAGATGGAACATCTGTCCCTGAATTTCTTTGTTATTTTCCTGCCCTGTAAGAACATCATGACAGTTTCGCAGCTGCATACTGTATATTTTGAAATATAATTTGGAAGAACTTTGTAATTACAATATTTTCTCCACTTCTCATGGAGAATTTAATATTTGGAGTGTGAGGATAATTTCACAGTAACTCATGTTTCTTCAAATTAAGGTTCCTCAGGGTCACACAATAAAATGATCCCTCTAACTCAACTAGCCAGCTACTTTGAAATTAAGAGAACCAAGTTCACCTGGGGATAAATTGATGGTTAATGGCCATGCAGATGCACCTATATAATCAAACTTCTCTCCTCTGTTTTCCCACATCGCTTTGCATCTGAACTGTGTGCGCTGTACCGTTCCAAACACAAATTGCCTGGATGTTACCTCCTTGTTGAAAGGCTGGCAGGCAGCCACGGGGCCCCATGTGTGACTATGTACTCCTGGAACCGCACACCCTGCGCTCCAGCAATATTACAGCAGTTGTGTCTCATGCATTTGTACGGAGCCATGCAGAGGTCACGGGCTTTGCACTCTGGGAAGAGGATACCGCTTAGCCCTGCCTCAACAACAGCCGTGATGATGTGAAGATACACAGATTATATCAAAGCAATGCTGAGAGGGGTCACTCTGGGAACACTGCTCAAAGTTGCAGCAAATGAAGGGGCTCTGGCACAATTATTTAAAAACAAACCTCTGGAAAGAAGCAGAATCCTGACAACGCTCCAAGTACCTTTCCCAAGTACCTCCGAGCGCCAGATGGACTTTTTCCAGCAAAGCCACCGATTAAGTATAACACAGACAAAAGGCACACAGGAGTCCGTGGTCCTTAACCAGGGCTCTAGTGAGAGTGAGCTTCCTTTCCCCGTACCAGAGTCCAAACCAGAACCCGGAGAACAGAAAGCTCTTTCACCCCTGCACGCACGCACGCGGAGTGGAAGCGTCTCGCCAGTCCTAAGCAAGTCACTGTGGGACTGCAGTGGTTTCAAATAAAAATAGTGTGATGGAGGTATGTTTATGGAAACATCAAATACAGAAAAGAAAGGCAATGTAAAACATACTTTGCTTTTTATAAGGCGTATTTAGCATTTTATAAGGTATACTTTCCCAAGTGAGGAATGGAAAATTGCAAAGACATTGAAAGCGCTCAGCCAGGCTCGGTGTTATTAAGCCTCGGTTCAGTACAGTCACTCCAAAGCACTGCTCACTGCACAGTGCATTCTGTGTGCGCCTGCAAGTTAACAGAAAAAGATCTTAAGACAGGAATGACACTCTCTTTCGGCATGAAAATCACAGGCTTTATCAGTATTGCAGATGTAAATAATTTTTCCATTCACATCTGCGCCAACCCTGGCAGATTGCACTCGTGAGGAGCGTCACTGAATCATTTGCTGCTTTGTCTCCTGCCTTTCTGAATAAGCCCACTACTGCTTCTTGGTGGCTTACATCAGACTAACATCTTCCACACAGGAGGTGGGTGTGCGAAAGTGCAAAGGTGCACATGCCTGTTTCCTGCAATCTCCTATCTCCCAGCCTGTGCCTAAACCCCAGGCTAACTATTCCAGAGCTTTACCCCGATTACTCTTCAAAAAGTTTTCAACTTTTCACCTTGAATCTTCCTTAACTGCAGTTGGAAGCCACACTACCTCTTACGTGACACTTTCTCCATGGCTGGAGAACTGCAACAGCCTTTTATGAAGTATTTGAAGACTACTATTATGTCTCTCCTTCAGTCTTCTCTAGTCTCAGACTATTTGCAAATTTGCAGGAGTCAACTCTACTGCGATAGTCTGAAATTTTCTGTTTCTCACCGAGCAGCCAGGCCGTCTCTAAGAGACATTTTAAAGAAAATTGCACTGAACGTATCAGAAGTAGGCAACACCGGATGCTTGTCCAGAACTCTAAAAGCTTCTTCTGGGAGAACATCGGACATGTTCTTCTGCAGAGGCACGTGCAAGAAAGCAGACAGCATAATTATTTCAAAACAGTTACTATTCAGCAATGCAAACAATGCACAGATCTCCAAATTCAGGATTAAAGCCCGAAGATCCTGCTCTGCAGCAACTAAAAATGCAAAATTACATTAGGAAAACCATAAATACTTCCCAGAATGTAAAGCCATGTTCCTAATTTTAGTATCTGCAACTGAAATGTAGCATCTCAAGTCAACTCAGCAGATGAACTTTGCTCAAAATTATTTCATCACAGAATCATGTAATTTATTTACTTCTCCCTTGAGAATCTGAATAGAGGCCACTATTTCCCAATTTTTAAAAACGCTTTATTTAGTCTAATATGTTACATACATTTCTAAAGTGTCTATCACTTTAGTTTCTTGGCATGCTTTAGATAATATTCACAACTTAAAGACTAACATACTGCACTCCCCATCCCACATCCCAGAATCTTAGCTTTTGTGGATTCCTAAATGTGAGCTACCATCTTGGGTAACTTTTGGGGGGGCAATTCCAGAAGAACAAAGTCTGACTGTACAGAGTGCTACGTGACGCCCGAGAAATGTTGAGCATTTTTGTGTTCTATTGAATTAAACTGAGTTTACTTTGAAGGACAGGACACAAAACTAGAAGAAAGCCTGAATAAAATCCTACTTTGCATTAAAGATTTATAGAAGTGAAACTTATTCCTAGGGGGACATACACTGATAGTGAGCACTAATGCCCAAAGCCTCTTTTAGCGGTTATTGCTGAACCATGAACTTTGTGTTCATAGCAGTGGACAGCCCCAGCTTGCCGGAGAACTCTTTCCGCACAGCAGCTAGAAACGAATCAAAGGTGAAAACGTGTGAAAGGACTGATTTTTCAGTCACTGGAACTTCCTCTCCAGACCTTTCAGACCTAGAACAGACACAGGAAACGGTGTTTAAGAGAAACACAAACAGAAAGCTTCCTCAAGCCACCCTGAATCACGCACAGAGGCGGCCTAGGTGCGTAAATGTCAGTACACTGAAGAGATATTCACGGGAAACCCAATCCCACTCTACTCATGCAAATCCCGCATGTAAAAGCTGAAGGACGCGGGTGCCTGTTCCCTCCCGAGGTCACTCCCCGCTCCGGCACACCAGGCCGAGTCCCACGGCCTCCGGCCCGGCGACAGCCGTTAGGCCGCAGGGGCTGGGGCTGGCACCGCCACTCGCCGCCGCCGCTCTCCTCAGCCCTGCCTCCCTCCGCTGCAGGCTCTGCCCAGCCTGCAGCGACACCGGGGAAGGACCGGGCGGGTACGGCCCGGCGCCGCGAACAGCCCGAGGCCGAGGCGCAGGCCGAACCGCCGCTCCTACCCCTACCGCTACCGCTACCGCTACCGCCGCCGCCGCCGCCGCCGCCGCCGTGGGGCAGGGCCGCTGCCGCAGCGCCCCCTGGGAAGGCGGGCCGCCACGATCGACGAGCTCGGCCGCTCGACCCAGGGCCCTGCTCGGCGGTGCGGGGTGCGACTGTCTCTCCCGGAAGCGGGGCCGTTGTCGGCGTTGTGGGAGGCGGCGGCGATGGCGGCGGCGGAGCAGCTCTATCCGCGGAGCTCCATCGAAGATGATTTCAACTATGGCACCAACGTGGCCTCGGCCAGCGTCCACATCCGCATGGGTAGGGACTGGGGCAGGGGAGGAGCAAGGCCGCCTCCCCGACGAATTCCTCCCCCCTTTTAGGCCCCCCCAGCCCTTGGGGAGCAGCCCCTGCTGCCTCCCCTTGCCGGGCGGTCAGAGGGGTGTCGCGCCCCAGTGCTCCCAACAGGTTCCTCTCTGTTAACCCCATCGCCTGTGGCGTTCAGCTGAATTCAGGTTCTGCGCAATGTTTTAACCTTCTGGGTAAAGGCCGTGAGTTGGGGAGCCAGGGCGTTGCTTAGTCCGGGTTTAGCGTCGAGGGTGAGAGAAAGATGGGCGGCCGGCAAAAGACTGCATTTTCTCATTTTTCATTTCTCAGACCTGAGGCGGGTCTTTTTTATCAGAGGGATGAAACCCATATAGATTCAGACTTGATTTTCCCCAGAGTGATGCATTTTGAAGCCCGAACAATATACATAACATGTATAAAAGCTAAAATTGGTGCCCAAAATTACAGTATTTTAACCAGGAGACTGAGGGATTTGAATTTTTTTCTGTGAGGTGTTAAAATATTGTCTCTTCTGTAGCGTTTGTGTTATAAGGTTGTATTGGTCACCATGAAATACTGCTTTGCTGTTAATGTGCAGGTCTCAAATGCATTGAATACTCTTGTAGAAGGTTTCTAATTATTAATCCTTGCTGAAATAGTTATACTGTTATCAGATACATCTTGGAATAAAAACAGCTGTGTGCTGTGAATTTTTTATTAGATATTTCTGATAAAGAGCAGATCTCTTCCTATAAAAATACAGTTTTATCCTTTTGGAAAATAAAGGATGCCATAGGAAATATGAAAGCGATATTGCCATTAGCAAAATTGCTGATGCATTTAATAATGTGGGGAGAAGGCTATGCTGCCTAGCAGGCTACATCTAGCTTTGTTCAGTTCATTGCAACAGAACAGGCCCCAGTCCCTCATGGCTTACAAGTATATTTAACTTTACTTGCTGCAGGCAGGTAGTTCAGCTTCTCAGTACATGCTCTTAAACTTATTTAGGCTGTGCTATTAAAAACTGAATTGATTTTCACTGTAAGCTTATTCTTCCTTTCAGAGCATTTTGCCTAATGGACTTGGTCTCCTTCCATTCAGAACAGAGAATATCTGTATGTCCTGAACCACTCTCCACTCTTCATAATTCTAGAATTATGAAGACTGTTAGCTTAATTCTGGGTTTGTTTTTTTTTTCCCTAGCAGTTTGTATCTGTAGATATCCATTCAGTACAATGTAAGTTGCAAATGATGATAAACAATATCTAACATGGTGGAAGGTCAAATAGATAGTACTGTAAAAGTTTTTCCTTTTTAAACTTTTGTGGCTCTTTCTGTCTCCCACAGAACTTCCAAGTTAACCTTTCTTCATTTAGGTTCATTAGATACTAGTAACGTGATGGAGAAGGTATTCTGTTAGTAATTTCTTAGTGAGATTAGGTGTATGTAGTTTTTAAAATAGTCTGAAGCAAATTCCTTGCAAATGTTTTTTTGTATTTTTTTTGTCATCATTGTTATTGTTTAAATAATGATGTCCAGGAATAAATGTGATTTGGCTGGAATACTGTGTCAGTTTTTTAAGGAAAAATGGCTTCTTACCGCTTTGCTCTGTGCTTTTTCACTGAATAAAGAGTTTCTAATGGTTCCTCATCAAACAGAAAAATTGTATCTGATTTACTGGTTGTGACTGAAAAGTGATTTCATTTTTCTTATTCTAGCTTTTCTACGGAAAGTCTACAGCATTCTTTCCATTCAAGTTCTTTTGACCACAGTCACATCTGCCATTTTTCTGTACTCTACTGGAGTTCAGGCATTTGTTCACGAAAGGTAAATACTAAAATGAAATGGGGCTGTTTATCATGTGTTAAGTATAGTTTATGTAGTTGTTGCTCTGGAACAATTCAGTATTCCTAATCATTTTTATACCCTGTGTTTTGATTCTGAAATAGAAATTTTGTAACCTGATTAGGAAAGAACTTTTCTGACATTTTTCTTCTTGGTTTATTATTAAAATTTATTTTTATTACTATCATTAAACTTTATTTTAATCAACACTTTATTAATAGTGCTTATTTTAATATTGACGCTATGAAAACCTATCCATCAGTTGCAGAACATCTCAATTATTAATATTTCTTGTTTTGTGGTCTGAGTATCTGCTTTTAGAATCTGTTTGGAATGCTGTTGTTTATAGGTACCTGTTCCAAAAAGCTGAATCATGTCTTACTCCAGTCCATCTCTTCCCCCCCCTCCTCCTCCTCTCCCCCATCTTACTTTGTTTTTTCCCCTGAAAACTAATCTGCTGAAATTCTGGTGGGCTTGCTTCTTTTTGCCTCTCAGATTTTCATGAGGAAAAAAAACAAGTCTGAAAAACCAAACTGTGGTGAATGGGCAGGGGAAAAGAACAGCTGGGGAAAGGAGGAGAGCACTGAGTCCAGTTTCTGGTTTCCCCCAAGTGCACTCACAGACTTTACTTTTACTTTCACTTCAAAGCCCAGATAAAAAAGAAGCATCAAACACTGTATGAAAGTTTCTGTATAAGCTGTAGTGTATACAACAGAGGTTGTAAAACTACAGTTTTCTACTTAAATCTGATCATGTAAAATTGCCCTGCTCACTTAGAACTGTTGTAATTTTGTGTTTGATTTTGGTCCAGTTTTTGCTTGGGAGGGCTGCTTGAATGATTTAATTATAGCAATACGTACTGGTCAGTAGTGATTTTCTTTGGTGCAGTTAGTGCCCATGTTTGTTGCATTCAGGTGCTTACAAAAAACAGTTCTCTGTATGTTGAGTTCTTAATAGGCAAAATATTGCATATACTTTAATACTGTTAGTTTAGTACACATGGATTTTCCTCTTCATATGGGTTCATCTCCAAGTGATGGATTCCTGGGCAGTCTTCAGCTTCAGTATGAAAAAATTGTCTTTACTTGTGACTGTACTATTTTTAACTGATTATCTGTGGTGGTATGTTTTAGAGCAGTTTTATCGTAAAACTTGCTTTACATTTACTTTGGATATACAGAGCAGTATCTGTATCTAGGTGATCACTTAAAAACTTGGTTTTATATAAACTGTTTTCTATTCTTCCAGATATTTTATTTTAATTTTCATGACTTTTTTTGTATGAAACTTTACAGGCCTGCCTTGCTTTTGATATCTGGGTTTGGATCTTTGGCTATCATTGTGGCACTGACCCTCTACAGACACCAGCATCCTGTTAATTTATACCTGCTTTTTGGATTTGTAAGTATTTACAAAAATTCAGTTTTAATAGTCTTTAGAATATCTTTCATTGTGATGAAATCCTTGAAGCAAACTAGTGGTGGCTCTACACTTACGAAGTTCTGAGTTATTTTTTGGAGGTTCTATCCACAGGTTGTTCCTAGATAGCCTCTACTTCAGGTTTCTTCCAGTGTCTTTTTAGCAAGTGTTAGAACTTGGAATCGGGTTGAGCAAGCTTTTGTGTGTGTATGTGTCTGTAAATATATCTATCTGCTCTCATTGTTCTGTTGATGTCAGTGATTTTGCTATGAAAAAGCAAAGGAGGCGGCATTTCTGTTACCTTATTTGTTTGATGGACAACCTCTAGCGGAGATCCAAATGCAACCAGTCATATGTGTTTATTTCATTAATTGTCGTCTTTTTGATGCTAAATTCTGAGCATGTTTCCAACACAGGCAGGTCAGTCAGCTGTCCTCAAATTTCAGTCTCCTGCCTGATGTTGCACATTTGTAGATACGGGCTAACTGTTGCTCTGGGATATTTTGGATTATGTAGCAAATCAATCTTCTGAAAAGAAGTCACAGTGGCATCATTGGAAATTTGATGCTTTAGGAGTTGCCTAAATTGTATTTGTGATACAAAGGGAAGACAGCTTTGCTGTGTATGTAAATAGACTGTTCAAATTGTAACGCAGTTATATGCTTCCTGACTTTGGAACTCTGGCAGGAGAGTAAAACTTTTAAAAACTTTAAATGAGTTCAGCTGCAACAAGTAGTGATGTAATAGTTTGACCAAATGTGGTGTGGGAGTTTGTGGTATGACAGTTTCAGTATTACATTGTGTAGGAATAGAATGATTCCAATCTGTGTGTGATAAATTGGTTTAAACAAAATATGGGTTAAATGTTCTGTTATTTCTGACCTCTTGGTTCATGCCATAGGTACTTTTCTCATCTTTTATTGTAATGAAACTTAATTTGAAATTATCTTTTAGAAAAAACTCAGGGCCCATACTAGCCTTCAGCACAGACATCAATAATATGTTTGTTAGCTGTTTCAAAAGAAGGACAAGTGAGAAAAGGAAATTGATGCAGACGCTTAGCTCATGAGATACTAAGAGTGTTGGATGAAAGTATTTCAAATGTTGAAAAGCATGCAAAAAGCTGAAAACAGTTCATATCTAATAGCAGCTCTGAGAAATTTTATAGCCCCTTGAATAGTTTGTAAGAAGTGTGGTAAGAATGCTGTGTGCTTTGAGTAGAAAATGGCTTTTTTCTGTAGGGGCTGTCTCTCTTTCGTCTTCAGTTTATATTATTTTTATGTAACACCACAACTTCCAGCACAGTAAGGCAGGATGAGTGCCATTTTCTTGTTGAAAATTAAACATGTTTTCATATACAAAGATTTAACAAGAGAGCTAATGTAATGCATGCTGGGATTATGTAGCAGAATGGGGTTTATTGTATGTGAAGTCTCTGTGTAAAGTGTTTTGTGGGTTTTTTTGTTCTTGTAATTTTTTGTTTTTACCTTTTGTAGACCATACTGGAAGCACTGACAGTTGCCATTACAGGTAAATGGTAGCCATCCTATTGTCTGATTCCTTACAGAAATTGGAAAAGGAATCCAGTCTGTTGTACTAATTGCCATCTGAGATTCCTAGATGTGACTAAAGTGATAATAAATCCCATTTGAACATTTTAGTGACAGCGATGTGAGTTTAGCAAAAACCAGGGAATCAAGGGAGAAAACTGGATTCTGATCCAGAACTGAAACTCTATAAACCTGAAGTGAGAAATGAGTTGTGCCGTCCGTTCTTTCAGTACAGCTAGCAATGCTCTTTCCTATAAGACAGCTCTCAGCAGAGCTGATCTGCAAGTGAAATAAGCTTGATTTTTCCCCTCTGTTTCCTCCAAGGGAATTACTTTGAGTTTGGAGAAGTCTGTACTTGGTTGTCAGGGTTGAGGTGGGGCAGTGTGTGGAGAAACCATGGCATCACCTTGCACTATAGCTTCCAGCATAAGATGAAACGTCTTCATGGTAGCCTATGATCTCCTGTAAAAAAAAGTTGTTTGGGGAAAGGAAAGCTTAAGGAGGGAAGAAAAAAGGTTCCACTCATTTCTCTTATCTTTACCCTCCTACGCCCCAATCAAAACTTTTATAAGCCTTTACAGAGGACTGACTGTGTTGTGATTTCCCCCGCCTTGTTTCAGTATCATGAAAAATTCAGATAGTTTTTTCCTTAAGATCTCACATATCTAGCTGTAAAATACTTCTTTTTTTCTTTTATTTCTTTTTTTATTGTGAGTAGGGAAGATCTGTTATCCCCATTTAAGAAGCTACAGCCATACTATAAATGTCAAACTTAGCTAGTGCAAGGGTCTGTGAGTCCTATGGTCACGATTTTGAAGTGCAAGGACAAGTTCATGCATAATTTACTTTTTTGTTTGCAGTTAAGATTTTCTTTTCCTGTCTCTGAAAGTTTAAACTTCTGTTTCCTCTAAAGATAACTTAGTAAATCCATACTGTAGTGTTCTTTAAATGATAATCTACTTTTTCTGTTTATAGTGAGTTTCTATGACGTGTCCATCGTCTTGCAAGCCTTTATTCTTACTACTGCTGTATTTCTTGGACTGACTGCATACACCTTGCAGTCAAAGAGAGACTTCAGCAAATTCGGAGCAGGGTATGTTGTCATATTGATGATTTTTTTGTTGTTGTTGTTAAGCTAGTTTTTCCTGGTTTTAAAGCTAGCTCTGCAGATATAATAATGAATACAGGTCAATAGAACCTGCTTCAAGGGAATGGTGAGGGTGTATTTTATCTTAAATTATTAATTTTATGCAGCTCTGCTTTCTTGGTAAGAAATTCTTTCCTGTGATTATGATTTGTAAAACCATAGTATTATACTAGAAGACTAGTTCACCTGGATTTTTCATGGAGACAGAAGAGAGCTGCTTCAAGTATTTTTAAAAAAGTCAATTTAGGGTGTAACTTTTGACAGCTTTATAAAACCAAGTTTCACTGCTGATACCAATGAACAGTTGGCATATAAGAATTATGGATACGTACTTACCAAATATATTGTGAGGAGATTTTATAGGAAGGGAAGAGATTTGAAGTAAAATTTAAAAGAAAAGAAATTATTGCTCACAGGTTTTCTTTTTTTTTTTTTCCCAGCCTCTTTGCTTGTTTGTGGATTTTAATCTTCTCGGGTTTCCTGAGGGTAAGATACCTTGTGTTCAAGGTTAAAAAATATTCTTTAATATAAATCTAACTAACTTCTGGTATAACAAAAAGGTTTTGGACAGTCCAATATAGCTTAGTGAAAGAAAATTGCTAACCACATCCTTTACTATTATAGGTCATGCTGGTGATCTTTCAACCATTCATTTCCAATTCAAATTTTTGTTGGATGCTGTTCTTGCTAATGTAAAAGTGGTATTTGTGTTGATTGACAAAATTTATCAGTCTTGATCCACTACTTGATTGAGACACTGGGAAGGAGATTTGGGTTTTAATTTTTTTTTTTTTTTCTAATTTTTGTGCTGTTGTTAACATTTTGGAGACCAGAGCTTCCTTAAGTGGAGGCACTTTTACTCCGTTAAAGAGATTGTGTGACTGGGGACTATATGAAAGAACATTGAAATGTCATTGTAATACTGTATTTGTGTGTACATAACAGTAAAAAGACAGTGTGTATCATTGTTTTAAGTGTGGCATATCATTATGCAGGGAGTTTAATATTAAAAAGAAAATTAAGTTTACAATTTTTTTTTTCATGTTTCCTTTGCCTCCAGCTGTTTTTCTACAGTGAGACAATAGAGTTGGTGTTTGCTGCTGCTGGAGCTCTTCTGTTCTGTGGATTTATTATTTATGACACTCATTTGCTGATGCACAAATTATCCCCTGAAGAGTACATACTGGCTGCAATCAATCTCTACTTGGACATCATCAATCTGTTCTTACACCTGCTGCGTTTACTGGAAGCATTTAATAAAAAATAGTCAAAAGTGGTATGGTTTGACTATAGTTTAAAAGTTAAGTACCTAAATAATGTTTGGATGATCTACAAACTGTGTAGTTCTGTCTTCTGGAGACTGAATCTTTATTGCTTTTTCATTCCATGAATATTGATCCCTCCTGAGGAAAAAGAAGGCTTTTTGTGTAGCTGAAGTTCTTCTCTAGAATATGTATTTTATGTAGTTAACATGCTGTCATCATTTCAGTCCCTTTTTTAATCACTTAATTTGCACCTGACATAACTCACAATCAAAATGTTTGCCAACTTCTGATTGCTCCAGCGTAAGCCTCTCTCTGCTGTTCTGTAGCTGCTGGAAATGTTTCCTTTGGGATTATAAGTGTGTGTACCGCATAAGGGTATCCTGAGTTTATCATTGTGCAATGTTTTACTAAGCTAAAATTTTTTCTGTTTTTTGTTTGGTAAAATGGAATGCTGTCTCTAACAGAGATACTCTGTTCTTGTTAAGGGCTGTCAGATTATTGCATAAGCTGGGAGGGTATCAAAACAATTAAAGGAAATGTTCTTCATTTAAGTATTATTTATTGCCCATCTTTCAGTGTTGGGAGAAATCATTTGGAGATGGATTCTTGCATTTTAGCAACTTGTGTATATTAAGGTTAATTGTCTGTCAATAAAAATTGGAAAACCTTTAGTCTGTTCTTGCGGCCGAGGCTGGAGTACTTCAGGGCGCCGAGAACAAGCACTGCAACAACAACCCTCGCTGGACAGGCAGGCAGGGTGCCGTGACAGGGGCTGTTTTCCAGGCTGTTGGAATCCTGGAATGGCAGGCAGGGTAAGAACAATTTTGAAAGGCTTTCTTACTTCATATTCAGTGTTGAAGTTGAGGTATTGTTAACTGCTTGTGTGTCCTGTCAGCAAGAGGTTAGCAAAAAGGCGATGCAGTACTTGGGAAACATCCCGCGTCCTACCACATATGCTTTCCATCCTGGAACTTAGAATCATAGAATCATTTAGGTTGGAAAAGACCTTTAAGATCATCACGTCCAACCATTAACCTAACACTACCAAGTCCACCACTAAACCAATTAAGGGTAGAGTAATAATTAATTTCATGTTTCCTGGCTTGGTGGCTGGATTATTTTTTAATGAAAGTAAAACTAGAATAGAATCATTAAGGTTGGAAAGGGCCTCTAAGATCATCAGTCCAACCATCAACCCAACACCACCATGCCCACTAAACCACGTCCCAAAGTGCCACATCTACCCATTTTTTGAACACCTCCAGGGATGGTGACTCCACCACCTCTCTGGGCAGCCTCTTCCAATGCTTGGCCGCTCATTCAATAAAGAAATTTCTCCTAATATCCCATCGAAACCTCCCCTGGCGCAGCTTGAGCCCATTTCCTCTCGTCCTATCGCTAACTACTTGGGAGAAGAGACCAACACCCACCTCACTACAGCCTCCTTCCAGGCAGTTGTAGAGAGCGATAAGGTCTCCCCTCAGCCTCCTCTTCTCCAGGCTAAACAACCCCAGTTCCCTCAGCCGCTCCTCATAAGGCCTGTGCTCCAGACCCTTCACCAGCTTCGTTGCCCTTCTCTGAACACGCTCCAGCACCTCCATGTCATTCTTGTATTGAGGGGCCCACAACTGGACACAGTATTGGAGCAACAACAGCTTGACCAAGGCTGTTGAATTCAACCGCAAATTGCTTTCAGCAAGTGTGATGATTCCTCTCTTCTGTCTTGGGGTTTCGCTAAGAAAGGTGCGGCAGTAGGGTAACGATAAAACTTCACTTTTTTCCCTAGCCATGAAGCACGTGTTCATTTTTTTCCCCCACCGCCCTCTGGACGCAGCGGGGGTTGGGCGTTATTCCCCACCCGCAGCACAGGGCTCGGTGCTCGCAGCCGGGACGGGGTAGGGAGGCGGCGGGGCGAGTCGGGGCTCGCCTTCCTCCCGCTGGTGGCGGCCGGCAACGGGAGCGGGCGGGGAGGGCGGGGGCGCGCTCGCTCGGAGCGTTACGGTAGCGGCGGCGGGGCGCTGGGCCGGCCCTGCCGGGGCGGGGCCTCACGTGTCCGCCGGCGCCTGCGCGGAGAGGGAGAGCAGCCGCGCGCAGGGGTAGGGCGGTGGGCCTCGTGCGCGGCCGGGGGGAGCGGGGGGAGGGCGGCCGCCCGTGTCCGCGCGCTGCCCGGCCGTTGGGAGGGTGGCAGCCGAGGTAATGGCGCCCGCGCCGCCGTAACGGCTCCTCCGCCCTCCGCTTGCCTCGCCCCTCACTGTTTCCCCTCTTCCTTCCCCTCAGGACATGGCGAAGAGCCTGAGGAGCAAATGGAAGAGGAAGATGCGGGCGGAGAAGAGGAAGAAGAACGCGCCCAAGGAGCTGGAGAGGCTGAAGAAGATCCTGGGAACCAACGCGGATGTCGTCATGGAGGAGGTCAAGGAGGTGGCGACTGTGCTGCCGCCCCAGAAAGTCCTGGAGCGGGGGGGTGAGTTGGGCTCTCGCTGGGCGGCGCTGGCGTTACGGGAAGGGCCCCGCTGGCGAAGCGGCTCGGGGCCCGCGGAGGCCGCGGTGCCCGCGCCGGCCCTCACACGGCGCTGGGTTGCCCAAGCCCTGCCCTTGGAGTGCCCGGCTAGCTTTTCCTCCCTCCCCCCCCCCGGCCTCGGTCGCGTTTCTACCGTGTTTTTCACTCTACCGGTTCTTCTGTTGCAACCAGCCACGTGCAGGGACGTCCTGCGGTAAATTTATTATTGTTCCTGCCACTTTCGCTGTCGTGATCAGACTTAACGATTGTTACAGCTTGAGAATAGCGAGTTGAAAAACCAAATCTTTTCTCTTTTAAAGCCAAAAGATGCTATTGAGTCATTGAATCTGGTCATTTCACAACATTGCCTCCTACACTGCATCCTCTCGCTTGTGGAACAAGCTTATTAACGTTTGATTTAAAGTATGTAGTATCTTATGGAGAGAGATTTCTTTGTGAAGACACCAGGTGAGTGAAGACTCATCACATAGCAGTTGCTCCAATCACAGCATTATATTTGCTGTTAAACAGGAGGTAGGATACAATTTCCCTCCTAGTTTAAGGAGGACAATAAGCATCTAAAAGTTGGACCTAAATCTAAAGTAATTTTATAGGGATTTTATCAAGAATAGAGTGAGGTTTTTTCCCCTTTTTTAAATGTACTGTCTCAAGGTAAGGGTAGTGGGGACCCTGGTTTTGTATGCTGATAAATGCTGCATTGCACATGGTGCGGGCGTGGGTGGTATTGGGTGTCTACAGATAATGCCATCTTCCACTCTGTTCCTTGAACAGGATGTAATCTGTAAAGGCAGTAACCCAGGAAGTGGAAACAAAGGTTTTAAACAGCTGTATACAGGACAGGGGTCAGAAAGACACCTTCTCTTTCCAGAACTGCAGTCCAAACTAAATCATGGTCCTTTTTGCTTCTCCAATTTATGCCACTGAAGCTGTTAGGATATTGCTGATGTGAGCTCTTTATGTGGCATGCAGAAGTCTCTTAAGACACCACAATGGGGATATGAAATAATGCTAGTAATTGCTGTCAGTCACGCAGCCAATTTTGTCAGTGTTTCAGAAGTTAGAAAAGACAGGGAGGTGGTGTGAGGTTGAATAGCAGAGGCTGTAAGCTATTGAAAATGGAAATAGAATGCTACATAAAAATAGTTGCCCAGTTGTGGGTAGCTTGGTGTATAATTTGTAATTTTATCTGTGGTTCTGATTTGTCCCATAAACTAGATGTAAAAGTTGTTCTTACGGGATTGTTAGAATTGGATTTCCAAAATGTTTTCAAACTTAGCCAGCCTTCTGATACTGATGCTGGAGGAAACGTTGTTGTCTTAAACCTAGTTTCTGAAGCAAATGCCTGGCTATCTGTCATTCCTGCACCCCCTTCCAAGTCTGCTGGCAACTTTTCTACAATTTCACTTGGCCTTTGTAGAGAGCTGGCAGCCTCAGAAATACCCAAGAATATATATATTTCACAAAGCAACTACAAGTTTTGTGAAAATAATAGTGTCTTCTTTGGGAGGACACTTCAACACTGTGGACACAAGGGAGTTTATATCACCAAATGTTATAAGGACTGAAGTAGAGGAAAGCTTCATCCAGAATACACACTTTCCATAGATAGGTGAATAATTTTCCAGCCTAAGAAAGTATATAGGTGTATATTAGGGACATTTTTCTGTGTTACTTTAAGGTATTTTTTACAGCACACTGATATTTTTTTTTTTTAATTTTATTTTTTGTTGTTAGGAAAAAAAAATAATGGAAGGGCTGGCTAGGCTTTGGTCAAAAATGGTTTTGTAGCTGTTTTTAAAACTTTGTGGGCATGCACGTATTTTGCAAGATAATCATATCCATTGAGTCTGCTTCGATAACCTACTTTTATAGCTTTTTTTTTTCCTTGGTCCTTTTCTCTTTGTTTTTAACCCCTTTGATAGGTTTTCTTTATGTCCTTGGACCACTCCTGTTCAGTAGGTTTCTTCCTGTTACTGATTGCAATCTCAAGGATGCTATAGGGTAGTATGATGAAAACGTTGTGCTGTGTGAACAACTGGTACTTTTTGTCCCAGAGTATTTCTTTTAGTTAATGTTGCAGCTGACATTTATTGTGGATGTGCTTTTTTGCAGTCAAAATTCATGTAACAGATTAACCTCAATCATATGATAGGACAGGAATTGGAGAAGCAGCTTTTGTACATAGAGCTGGTTTTCTTGGGATGTTGGGGTTTTTTTTTGTGTTGTGTTGTTGGAGGCCATCTCTCCTATGACATTTGGAAAACAGTGCTGTTAAGAAGGCTTCGTTGTTGTGTTTCTCTGATGTCTCGGGAGCTTTCTGGAGCGGGGACTTCTTTTGCTGCCTGTCCCATGCTGGATCAACCTTTGGTTGTGCCAGCAGGCAGTAGGCCCCTGGGCTGATTCTCTGCTGACCCTCAAGTATTCGTATCCCAACTTTAGGGCTCCCTAAACCCATCTCTGGTGCAGATCTCTGTAGACTATCAGCATGCTTCAACTATTGAAGCAGCATGTTGGCCTTTTCCTCATGAGCTTTGTCTCCCGACATCAGACAGGCACAACATAAAAAAGTCTTTTTTCCTCTCTGTAAAAACTCATGGTAAAGCTTTTAGGGTTACACATGGATGGTTTGGTGTCCTGGTTTCGGCTGGGATAGAGTTAATTTTCTTCCTAACAGCAGGCATAGTGCTGTGTTTTGGATTTAGTAGGAGAAGAATGTTGATAACAGGCTGATGTTTGTGGTTGTTGCTGAGTACTGCTTATGCTAGTCAAGGACTTTTTCAGCTTCCCATGCTCTGCCAGGCGCACAAGAAACTGGGAGGGGGCACAGCCAGAATAGTTGATCCAAACTGACCAAAGGGCTATTCCATACCATATGACGTCATGCTCAGTATATAAACTGGGGGGGGTTGGCCGGGGAGCAGCGATCGCTGCTCGGGAACTGTCTGGGTATCGGTCGGCGGGTGGTGAGCAATTGCATTGTGCATCACTTGCTTCGTGTATCATTATTATTATTATCATTATTATACTGTTACTATTAGCATTACTATTTTACTTTATTTCAATTATTAAACTGTTCTTATCTCAGCCCAGGAGTGTTTCTCACTCTTACTCCTCCAATTCTCTCCCCCATCCCATCGGGGTAGGGGGAGTGAGCGAGCGGCTGCGTGGTGCTTAGTTGCTGGCTGGGGCTAAACCACGACATTTGGAAACAGAGCTGAAATTAAATAGCAGAGTGCAGTTCAAATCTGTACTTAACAAGGTGTTCCTCTTGTAGCCTTGTCTCATCTAGACGTGACATTCATGTGGTGTTATCCAGCTGGGGACGCCATTCTTGGGAGCAACCATGTCACAGGCAGTCTTCCTGATCCTAGAGATTAATCCTCTATTTCTGTCTCTAAATATTAGATGTGACCTCGTGCTCACTTTTTGAGGCAAATGTAGCATCACTGGCTCATGCTTTATACTGTCATTGTATTTCAGCTTTTCTCTTTGTTCTTCTCTCTACCTGTCTTCATCTTCCACTCAAACTAGTTTGATTTTTTAGAACAGATCTTAAACATTACGTCATAGAAAGTATTTAATTGTGCATGTGTTTCAGTAAGCCTATGGCTTCCTGTATGGTTGCAGCTTTTGATGGAGACCACACACAATGTTTTTAGACACAGTATTGGAACAGATGGCAGACTAAAAAATAAGGTGCTTTGCCCAGACATGGGCCTTTAGGGAAAATTCTGCATATTTACTATCAGCCGTTGAAGTTCCTGGGTTGCAGTTGTATTGGTTTGGAAAGCACTTTCAGTGTACAAAGCCTTCAGCTCTCTACGTACAAATACTGTTGTGGCTAGGGATATTTTTAGGAATCTAGTAATAAAACAGCTTCTGTGAATCTGATTCATGTATTTTACTCACTATAGATACCTTTCTTTTTCAGATGACTGCAAAATGGACGTAGATAACAAACGAAACAAAAAAACTCTTCTAGACCAGCATGGACAGTACCCGATATGGATGAATTCCAGGCAGAGAAAGAAGCTTAAGGCACAGCGTGTTAAAGGGAAAAACAAATCAAAATTGGCCAAAGGCCTAGTCTGGTAAAATCAGAGTTTTGTAAGATCATGAGTATTATACTTGCAAAATAAATATCCCAAATAAGTAGATGATATTTTTGTGCTTGGCCACTGAGTATAATTTATTGTGTTGAGTGAACTTTTGAAGAGACTGTTAGGCCAACGAACAATGAAAGCAATATCAACTTGGTGTCTGCCAAATGTTAAAAAAAAAAAAAAAATACAAAAAGCAAGCTGAGTGCCTTTGAATAGACTAAGTGTCTGGTTATCTTGTTTTCTTGAGGGGGGGAGGGTCTCCATCTTTTATATTGTGAACGGTGAAAATGATAAAGGAAATCCGAAAAATAATGAAACTGTAAGTGGTTTTTGTACTGTGGTCTGTGTCAACATAACTTGTCTTCTAGTAAATTTAAACCAAAGGATTCTGTAAACTTGCCATATCCTTTAAATTCTTCTGTAAAATTACTTTTGTTGCACCAATTTGCGTTGCCTTTAACATCTGGTAATTAACAAAAAAGGGTTTTTAATGTGTAACTTAAAAAGAGATTATACACTGAAATCAACGCTAAGGCTTCGTGAAACTTGTGTAAGTAGAAAGACGAAGTGTCCGTCTGACTTCAGTTCGCAAAGAGAAAGCTGTTGGAACAAAGAAGTACTTCACTGCTGTCTGTAACTGTAATATTGTAGGAACTAAATAACTGAAAGTAAAACTGATTCTTTTATTATTAATATGAGAGAATGCAAATGCACAGATTGGAAATAAAGTGGTTTTATTTGAGACGTTTTCCAAGTTTTAGTAAAGTAAATGAGAATTTGCTTTTCCATATGTATTTTCAGTAGCCTTTTATTCCTTTTAAAATGGTACTCATCTATCATGCTTTACAACGTGGGCATAGGATAAAATATTGCTTGACTGCGTAACAGATGCCATTTATATGTGATTAGCTACAGTTGGTTGCATATTACTCGGCAATAACATGTGATGACAGATGCAAGAATTAGTTGCCCTGAAAGCTTGTGTTTTAAAAATGTCTCTCATTTCAAGGATGGAAATAATTACAGTACCAGTCCTGCCGTATGTTGCCTGTCGAAGTACCATTCATCGGTACGGAGCATAACCTTTGTCCCGCTTCATCCAAGATGGGATCTGTGTTCTGTAATTGCCCACAAATTGTGATATGTGTCTGTTGTGATAACTTGGGCATAGGAAATAGGATTTACTCTTTTTAAAGTAATTACAGTAGCTTATACTGTGCTAAAATCCAGTATGAATTCAACCTGATAGAAAATTTTGGGTTTTTGGAAAAATACCAGTGGGGTTTTTTATTATTAAGGGAAAAGTATTCTGTTGCTCAGGTAAAGAACTACAAAGGTGTTGGAGGAAATACCAGTGCACCTTCTGTTTTCACATACATTGACGGTTAATGGAACTTGGTAAAGTGTATAGATCAAAGTTTATCAAATTATATGCCATTAATAACTTCGTACTTTAAAAATATTTCCAATTAAGTTGATAATGCCCCCACTAAAAAACAGATGCTGCTTTCAAGTAATTTTTTTTCTTTTATTAGGTAAATGGATCTAGATTTAAGTATCAAATATGTTAGGATGTAGATTAGTGCTACTTTAAAATTGATTATTAAATTAAATTTTTATTAATTTAATTATTAAATTATTAAATTAAAATTAATATGGAGGAAAGTATTCTTTAAGGTTCATAATTATGTTTATCCAGAAATGGAATGTAATGAACAGTCAGTTTGTATTTCTTTACTACTTTAATGACATAGGCTGTATTTTGCTTAATTTGTGCTTCGGGGAGTTGTGGAGGGGAGCTTCATGGGTTTAAGTGCTAACAAATTGGGGTTTTTCTGTAGAGTGAGCACAGTGCTATTTTTGACATGCTTGTTTGTAAATCAGATTACTTTCAAGCAGCTGCTCGTGGGAAAGCAGACTGCTTTTCCTGAGGGGAGATAATCAAACTGGGAAAGTCCTCCCATTTCAGTGTAGGGCTTCAGAGTCGGTTTATTTTCATTCTTTAGGTGCGCAGCTGTACCCTGTGTCTCATCTTAGTCAAGGCTGCCGCTGCCGTACTTGCCTTATCCTCTCCTCTCTCTGGAGTTGTTCCAGTTCTGCCCCTGCTCCTTCCTGTAGGAGAAAATGATCTGCACAAGTGAATACTCTTTCTTATTTCTGCTTTTATGACCTAGCCCTGAGCTTTGTTGCACAAATTTATTAGTCTACTGCTTTTGTGACCAGATTAGGGATTTGAATCTCAAATGAGAGACAGCAGACGCTACACTGATCTTTTATTTCGGAGTTTTATCTACCAGCTGAAACAATACTGGCTGCGTGAGGTATTTCCTTCGTGGTGTCCAGGATAAAGTCAAACAGGTTCACTTAAACTGCAGATATTTTAAGACATCCTGTTTGATTTTTGAGCTGAAACAGAGGATAAGGAAGGAGTAAACCCCAGTTTTTACTGGAAGGCAGCTCTTGGTCTCGTACCGCTGTACTCTTCTGTGTGCATCACCAGAGCTCGCCCTGGTGAGGCGGACCTCTCCCTGGGCCAGGAGGGATTTGGAGAGCCTGGCTGGGCGGGATCTGTAATCCAGGCTGAAGGCTCGCTTGTAGACAGCAAGAACCTGGCTAAATGTGCCGCACGGGTGTAACCTCAGAGGTTGAGTCACAGATGCAGCAGGGAAATTTTACCTTCTAGGATTTCAGCATGTACTATATATGGATATTGTAATTTTGTATTTGGAATTTGCTTTAGATCCGCTTTGAGCAGCTATTTTTGAACGTGAATACCACCTTTTTAGTCATCATTGAATATTCCATTTACGTTGCTGAATATGAACCACGTTGTTTGATCAGTTGATGAAAAAAAAAAATTAATTCTTTCTTTACAATAGAAGGTGAATTTAAACATGATAGGTTTTGCCCGAAATACACGTTTTAAAAGCCCATAGAGGGATTTCCTAGGAAGTAAGCTATCTGCCTCTAAACATAATTCTAATTATATCATAATTTGTTGATCTTTATCTAAAAATGTTTTTAAAGTTGTGATTGGGGGAGAAGAGTTTGCAATTGATTAAACAAACTGATGGTAGTCTAAAACTGTATAACTGAAATGGCACTGGCAGAGGTGGGGTTTTTTTGAGTGTGTAACTGCGCTATTTTGAAACTGCTTTGTTGAAACTTCCTAGCGCTGTTAACTCCCTACTGCTGTAACTCTACTGCCTACCTGCAAAGTGCTGTGCTGGCTGCATTTCATGGACCTACGACAGGTAGGGGACATAACGTAGGCAGGTTTGAACTACAAGCACAAATGCCAGAACTAAAAAGAATTAAATATTGTCATTTTATTGAAATGTTTATGTGTATAAAGTGTGTGGGGGGGTGTATACAGTACAAAATCTGCATTAGTAAATTGCTATATGTCCTGCAGATTGTTGGCAGTTTCCCAAGAAGATGACCTTTTTGACACAGTATGCAGGACTTGGTTTTGAAGTGAGTTATTTCAGATGCCTAAAATAACCGGTGGTGGTGGCAGCGCAGTTCCGCAGCTTTTCTGATAACTCAGTCCTGCTCTGGGACACCTTTTCTGCATCGTGTAGTCAAGTGGGTTGGGGAACTAATCTAGCTGAGATACACTGAAAATACTCCTTCCCCCGCTCCGTTTTTTGGTTTTGGTTTGGTTTGGGTTTGTTTTTTTTTTTTTTTTTTTAACTGGATCAGTTTCCAGCCTTACTCTACAAAAAGTGTTGTCAGTAGGAGGCAATGCAAGACTGGGAACAAGTAGCTGAGGAAGGCAGGGCTGCGTGAGACAGTGCTCCTGCTGAAGCGCTGCGCGCTGAGCTGTGTTCTCGTGTGCCACCTTTCCTCCTATGGCACTAAGGGCTCCTTTTCTTAACGTAGCCACCATGCAAGACAGCATTTTGAAGATGGGGAGAGGTTCAGGAGATTAGGTCAAGCAAATGCATTGAATAGTGGTTTTGAAAGTTTTATTCAGTGGAGGGTACAGTATTAGAATAATTGAGGTCAATGTTCTTTCTTAGTCCCCGTTAAGTTTTGCTGTAACGCTTGGACAGCGTAGGCTCCGCTGGTGCATGTAGTCAGCTGTGAGCTTTTACAGATTCTTTCAGTTTGCTTTATCTTTGGCTTTATCTGCAGCTGACGCTGTGGTCATAGAGTAGACTCAGTCTGCTTTGGGGATGTCTAGTACTGCAGGAAGAATGTCATGGCCACATGATGCAAAGTGCTCCTCTGATACAGGGTCACTTTTTTTTTTTTTTTTTTAAACAAAAGTAGTCCTCCTTTATCTATACAAAGGCTTTATACTGTGCGGCTGTTTGTACTATGCTACCTTTTCCTCCTGCAGCATAAGGAGTCGCTTGAGTTCTAGCAAACTTGATGAAAGCTGGATGTCTGACCTGTATCAGATTTGTAGCGTGAATTTGTCTGGGATTAAAGATTATAGGACTACAGCCTTAGCATTGCAGAATTCTGAGAGGTGCAAAGCAATCTGTTGCTCTGGGTGGCATGGTCTTAATTGAGTTATGGCAATTGTGGGGATGATTGGAGTCTGAAACAATAGCTATGAATTGCTCTCTTCAGGCCAGGGTTTTGCCATCAATTTTAACTTATCTGCGGGTGAGGTTTCGGGGGGGACTGAGCTGTCTGAGAGCTCACTGCTGCAGGAAGAGGTTCTTCTTTTCAACTGTTCCCCCTCCCTTCTCCAGCTGCACTGACCAATTCATGATTTACTGCTTCAGGAGAAATAGTCATTGGGATTTCTTTTCTTTTTTTTTTTTTTGGTTTTTTTTTTCCTGAGCTAAAAGTGAGAGAAAACTGACGGCTTTCTTCCATTTAATAAGCACTGCACAGTTGTGACGAGCCCCCCATGCCCACTGTCCTTTTATTCTTCCTACACTACTCCAGGGTCCCAATTTCAACTTTCCCTTATCAATAGCAACAATATTCAAAGGAAAAGAATGGGAAGAGGATGATTTTTTGCGCTGCCTCCTCTCCCTCTTCCCAATCACTTTAACATCGCTCTCGCAGGTCTCTTAATTTTTCTGATGCATATATATTGATATAAAAGGTCTGAAATGTTAGAAACAGGACATGGTATGGCAGCGAGGGTTGTGTGTCAGGGGTCCTGTACACAGGTAGCATGAGGACTGCTTTATGAGGGGCTTGTCTACTGAGAGCAAACAATCCGTGACTTGTTTTCTTCCAATCTAGTCAACTCTTCAGGAGACTGTGAAGGTTATGAGTTTTATTCTGGTTTGGTAAACTATTATTTAGCATCTTTTCTCTAACTGCAGTTAACTTTCTTGCAAGGCTTCTAAAGTCTGGATGTAGATTTTTATAGCATTTTCAAACTGCTTTTAACCAGGAATTCGGTTTGTGGACAGTATTTCAGAAAACAAAGGCACATTTGTTGTCTCAGTACTGCTCATCCAACTCAGTCCAACAGATCCTTCCCTACCTGTAGCTGTTATGTGAAACATGTATAATGTGTCTTTTCTGAAAGCTGAGAAATGCATAATGTATAGGTGCAACACCTATTCCATGCTATGGCTTGCTACCTTGTGTCTTTAAATTACTTTGACAACTAACATTCTGTAAACTTGGCTTTGATGGATTGTAATGTACGTACGAAACAAGAACTTTTTGGATCTCTTATAGAGCCAGACCAGGATGCACAATCAAGCCTTACAGTTAATTTCTGTCCATCTTGCTTCTGCCAAATGTGGCAGAACTCAGTGCAGAGCAGAGCGGAGCTGCAGGTTGTCTTGCGAATGAGTCCAAAAGATTTCTAAGAAGGATTAGAGGGAGGGCTGTGTGTCAACAGCTTCCTGCTTGTAGTCTCAGGTTTGGATCGCGACCACTACTGCTGCTGAACATCCCCACCCCAAATGCAAAGTTCAAGTTAGTTCACTTAATATAAAGAATATGTGCAAAAATATATTTAAAACTGAAGTGCTTGTGAGAAGCAATTTAGAAAGCCCTGATACGTTGCTTTTTCTAAACTTATTGCACCCCCTGGAAGGTGGTATTGTCAGAGGATGCAAAGAAGCTGGTGACCGGAGTGCACCAGGTTATGTGGGAAGCTGATGGTGGAGCTGCAAACTCCCACCCCTGAGCCCCAGCCCGGTGCCCTCAGACACTGTGGTTATTTTTTCTCTCCTAAATATTCTTGAGATTGTCTGAGTTCTTGTGAAAACGACACGAGGTTAGCCGCTTTTATTCTAGAGCAACTGCAGCCCAAGTGTGGTCCATATACCAGCAGTTGCCTGGACTGCTCATCATAGCCTTGGCTGTTACTGTGTTGAAAAGGAACATTTTTTAATTCCTTGAGTGTAAGACCAGACTGTAAGATTGCCCATGGGGAAGATTACAGGGTGGTCTGTTGATGCAAGAGCTTTGGGAACCATTGCTCCAATATAGGTTACGGTGTTTTTATATACAGACACCTATGTTTTTATCTGTCCCTTTTAAAGAAGTAACTGAGTGCATGTCAAGCACTAGGCCTTTTCTTTTTTTCTCTGGAGGGAGAAAATTGCATGTGGATCTCTTTTTTTTTTTTTGTTCTTTTGGTTGCTGTGTAAAATGAAATGTGTAATCTGCTAAGCCCTCTAAGAGTCCAGTATTTAGAATGATTGTTATAAAACTTAAGAAAAATCCACCCCAAAAAAAAAACCAACAAAAAAAATTGCAGTTCTCTTTCCTTAGCTAACCAGTATGATGCTAACAGCCAATGCACACCCTTAACACATGCTATCAGAGCTCATCTCCACAATTTCATCCCTTGCTACTCATAGAGAGGCTAGTTCGGGGAAGTAATCTTTTTCTTCCTGTGGAAAAGAAGCTTTTTTTTTTTTTCCCCCTAACTCCTCACTAAGCTCCTGACGGATACTCCCAGCAATGAGAACTGGCTCTGTGCTTTCATGTCTGGTGATTGCCCTGTAACTGTGATGGGAGGAGAAGGAGGAAGCAAAAAGGACGCCAGGCAGCGTTATTTCCCCGGTGGCCATCTCGGCATTTCACTGGCCATAACAGCATCATCCAAATTCCGTAATGTTTTCCTCTACCTTGACCTCCTAAACGTATTACTGGCATCACTAACCGGCCCATCTCTGGATATTTTGGGGAAAAGCCTGTGAAGAACGACCCCTTCCTCCAAGGAGCGATGGGAGGTGGGCAGGGACCCTTCTTGCAGCCCGGGGTTTGCTTTGGAAGCCGCTGCCCGGTAGATGGCACCGGAGGCGGCGGGGGAGCCAGCCCAGCCCTGGCAGGGGTCCCCAGCCCAAGGACCGCTGCGAGAAATCGCAGCTCTAACACCCCGCACAATATTTTTTTTTTTTTTTTTTTTTTTTTTTTTTTTTTTTTTTCCCCTTTTAAGAAATAGCATTAGTTTCCGATCGGGGCGGGTATTAATCGCAGGAAAACGCTCAAGGCGGTGCATGCGGCAGAATGCTGCAGTATTCTGCAAGGGGCTGCGGGGGGTTTGCTGTGGGTATTTCTAGCGCTTTTAGGTTCACTGTTTTCCCAGCCGTCAGAAAAAACGCTGGAATTATTATCAGATATTTTCTCCCACTAAAGAGTGACATTTAAACGTATAAAATCACTTCATATTTTTCCTGATATTCAGTTATCCTCTAAAAATAGACTAAAAGTGCTACTTGATGGAAATGCTTCCCCAATCTAATTCTTTTTTTTTTTTTCTTAAACGTGCCATTTTTCCAGAAAAGGACACAAAGGGATCCATGACTACTTCTGATATATAGTGTTTTGTTTTTAAAAGGAAGGTTCTTGAAAAGCCTTTTATCAATCAACTGAAATGTTTTAATGAAAATTTCAGAAACTCAGTGGGAAAAGAGTTCTTTTATATTTGCTTTTCTTATTTGGATTTTAAAATCTCCACGTGGTGATTTCAGCTAAGGTACTGTGTCAGGGAAACCCAGAAGTGAAGTTGACCAGAGACAAGTAAAAATGCCTGTGTTGTTTTCATTGTCCAAACGTAATGATGTGCAATAATTTAAACCAGCAGTTTCACATGGTTAAAAATGAATTGGATTTTTTCAAAATTCTAAAAGTAACCTCAGAAACACTGAAAAGGATAGCTGTTTGTGTTAGGTTAGAATTAGTTTTGAAACTACAAAAACTGTTTTCCATGCATTCACAAAAAAGAAGTGTTTTTATTTTTAGGAATGCATAGAAAAAAAATTTGTTCTTATGCCAACAAACACTTACAACAAAGGCACCCATTCCTTCAACTATCATTGAAGCTGAGAACAATAAAAGTCTTATGTGTGTCATGAGTAAGATACAAGCAAGATAATATAAAATTAGAGAGAAAAAACATTTTAAAAGTACAAGAGTCACTCCGCAATAAAACCACAGAAAACAAGGTTTCTTTACCTAAACAGTAATTTAAATAACAAATACACAGTGACACAGTTGAACGAATTTTTGGAATAATATTTAAAACTGAAAAATATTTTTGAAGTTATAAGAAAATAAATGTTGCTTAACTTGGAGAAATAGATTCATACTTGGAAAAAAGTAAGTTAGGTATAAATTTAATTTGCATAAATTTATACAAATAAACTAAATTTATGTTGCATCTAAACTTGCTAATTTCAGTGAATGGGAATTTTGCTATTGGTTTGCCTGGAAACAAAGATTAAAGCTTAAAAAAAAAAAGAGAAGCTTTCATTAAGGAACAACAAATGAAAATAAAATGTGCAAAAAAGTTTTTGCAAAACTTTTTCAAATGTAAATTAAACTTCTAAATACATTTGAAACAATTTTTTAAAGATAATAATTATTATTATTTTATTTTCTCTTTCACTCACAATCTACATTTTAGGATCTTATTTCTGACAGAAACCTCACTAACACAAAAAAGTAAATTAACGAATGCAACTTCTGGTCTGCCCTGATATCTTTAGAGATTGTTTCATGAGAAACAGAGGACCCGCAGCTTTCGTTCACTTTTAGATGTAACGTGAATTTGCTGTGGAAGGAAATTAAATAATTTCCAAAATGATCTTTCCCAAGTATCTTTCTGTGTTAAACAGGGTTTGGATTCAGTGGCTCCTAATGAATTTGGATATGTTAACAGTGACTGGATCGTATCCAAATATGACTTGATGGGAAAGCTGTTAGTTTTCTTCCCTGAGGTTACACTGGGATCCCATCTGGTGATTGCTAAGAGATGTGGATATGTTCTGAAAAAAAGAGCTTGTGTTGGATTCTAGTATGAATTACTAGGAGTGCAGTTTCTTGAAGTTTCATTCATGCACTTCAGGGAAGCTGAGTTTGAGTACCTTAAAACTTGACAAAAGGAACGTGTTGCTCACATGACATAAGCCTTCAGTTAATTTTTTTTTTGTTCTATAGCAATCTTTTTTTTGCAATAGAATGGTGTTTGTAATCAGCAAAAATGTATTATTATGTAAAAACACTTATGAGAAAATCAAAAGCAAAACCAATCATTAAAAGCAATTTCATATTTGATTGTAGCTACCAAGTGCTTACCCTAAAAAAACAATTTTAATTATCAAGTGAGTGCCTGAACAGCTTTCCTCCTTAGTGGGATGAAATCTAAATCCCATTTATCTTTCCTCTGAGCCACCCAGAGCACTTAGGCAAGTCGTTTTCGTTTTATATGCAGTGTTAGGGAGAAAATCTTAAGAGGAACAGAAACATATGTTTGTCTCAACAAAGAGGAAATGCTCATCCATTTTCAAAATCCTATAAGTTCTTGGAAAATACAGCAGTACATTTTAAATAGTAAGGCTAATGGTCGTATGCAGCATATGTTATTTGTAAACACTACAGCTATTAATTATATGCAGGAAAAGATTACATTTCTTTCATAAAGAAAAAATTCTGTTGTTCAGCTTTTTGTTTCTTGACAAACCAATTATTAGCCAGCGTAAATTGACCCTGGTTTTGATCAAAGGAGCAATTCATCTCCTTCTGCAAGTCCTGCAACCACGCAGCTATCTGTCGTTGCAGAATGTACGGGTCTTCTTTAGCTGCCGACCCCATCCAGGCATGAGAAAAGGGAGTGAGGAAAAACCTATAAAGCCCAAAATAAAACTGCAGATTCTTCTGGTTCTTGTCAGGTTCAGTTACAGTGGGGCAGAAACAGCAGTAAATTCACTGAAGCTCTAGCAGATCAAAACAGCTCCGTTATAAATATCATTCATATAAACCATGTGGGCGAGAGAGAAACTGTCAGAAGAAGGGAAGGGAAAATAGGTCTTCTGCACTTCAATAAATTATATGATGTTTTTATAGATTATAACATAAAAAATTAAAACTTAACATATGTATGCCTATACATGTGTGAATGCATGTATGTGTGCATACCCACACGGTAGTATTAACTTAAACATTCAAATGTTATAAATCCAAATATTTTTCTTTAATAAAACACAGAGATTTCAGTGACTGCAGATAAAATTAGAGTACGGTATAAATCTAGGAGAACAAGAGCTTTGAAGAGGCGTTTCACGTTTTCCTCAGGAGTTGACTCAATGACTTGAAGTGCTTCTGATGGGATGAATGACGTAGTCCCGCTTGGCTTTGCAACTTAGCTCAGAGGGTTGTGATCATTAAAGGTGATGACCTTTAAAGGTGATGGGGAGGTGATGACCCAAGCCCTTGTTTACCTACACAGTTGATAGAAGGATGCTGTTTCCTATGTCTCCCTGCTGTAATTGAAATTATCAGTAAGAATCTTAATGAAATACAATTTTGCCAAGTTCTCTGCGCTTGATGGTGATCTGTTTGGGTTTTTTATGTTTTGAGATGCCTTGACACTATTACTGGAGTACAATTAACAACTCATTTACATGAAATAGCTAAAAGTTGCCCAGATGATAATGCGCTTCCCCTCCTTTCCAACCTCAGCTAGATCTAGAGCAGTGTCTTAGCTACCCGAGTTCATTAACTAGTGAGAGGTTAACATATATATATATGTATGTCAGTTCAGTAAAGCATAAATGAGAGACAACACACTAGCAAAACCATTAACATTGAAATGACAACTATACAATAAGAGAATGGGAATACATTAAAATGATGGGAGTGCACCAAGCCTTTTAACAAGGGAATTAGCTTTATTACAGAACTCATGAGAAGTGAAGCTACGTACAGATTACATGCCATCTACCAAAATGAGTAAGTCTGTTTTCTTCTTAAAAATTATCATGCTTTTGGGCACACCGCTAACTTTGAGCTTTAATTTTTTTCTTTTTTTAAACAATTTTCAAGTGGTTCTCTTGATTTCTTGCCCGGGGGAGCCGAGGTCATTGAGTTCTACTGCCAATGCCATACATTTGCTGGTTTAGGTCCCAAGTCAGCTAAACACACAGATACTTGCTTAACTTCAAAGGGGTAAACCATGGGCTTCAAGATAAGGTTGGTACTTATCTGCTGAGAGTAGATTGCTCGCTGCCTTACAGGTCAGTCCTTAATGACCACAAGGAGTAAAGCCAGAGCCAAAGAAAAATGAGGTTCAATGGAAACCAGGAACACAGAGGAGGAAACGTCCAGAAATGGGAGCCCTAACCTGAAAATTGTGAAGCAAAAAGACCCACTAGCTGCCCCCAAAGCTTCCTCTGTTGGGTTCTCATGTTCACTTGGTGCCTATAATTGTGTCTCTTGTCATGTCCAAAGCTACTGCAGACTGATAGCACGTCCTTAAGCACAGCTGGGAAATCAGAGCAGCATTCATTTGCTCCAGCTTTAGATTCCTTATGTTAGACACTTTAATCAGAGCCGGTTATCTTTAGCTCCCTTTTCAATCAGTGGAGGAAATAAGAGACAGCTCAAGGGGATATTTAATCTAATTTCTATTGACTACTTCTGCATCTACTAATGTGTTGTCCTCTGCACACTTCTGTCCGCTAACTATAGTGAAAGCCTCGGGTGAGTTACTTAGATTAGACCTTTAGCATAGGGATGCCCAATGTCTCTCTCCCAAAGTTTCCTCTTTCCCTCCCACACTCCCTTCCCCACCAGCAGAGCCCACAACCTGGTGGCTGAAGCCACAGGGTGACAAAATGGAAGGTCTTGACTCCTTGCAAGCAGAATTTGTGCCTTGCATTAACCTCGAAACTATTGCATTAATGGGGCTGCTCCTCTGGCCATATCTGAAAAGACAAGACTGTTAAGTTTTTTGGGGAAGGATATAAGCAGCAGCCACCCCCCTAAGAAAGCTTCCCAGGCTGTGTATTCCGGGTGAGCAGACATCTCCTGACACATCCTGTTAGTGGATGTGGTACTTCCAGGGAAGCACAAGATTCAGGATGCATCTTGAAGTGGGTATTCAGCAGACTCTGACTCTTGCAGAGCCACTTATGGCTCCCCATTTATTGTAAAGAGTCATTAGACACCAAAGCCTAAGGATCTCCACTGAAGTCTGCAATCCTGAAGCTTAACATGGAGCGCTTCTCTTTTCTGGTGTCTGTGTCTTTTCTTGAGTGTTGCTGTGAGCGCTCAAGTCAGCAACTTGCACATGCAGGTGTGTATAAAGTCTCAGGAGTTTGAGATTTTCTGGCATAGAGGAGAAGGATAACAGTACTGGGCTCTGAAGCTGCTGCTGCTGCTAATGCACTGGGAGGCCAGACCTAGCACACGTGCATTTGCACTACTAAAGAACACAAAAACCCTACAGCTCTCACATTTTAAAACTGAAGAAAAAGTTTGGCAGTACCTTTGATGGAGTCGCCATTCTGGTGACCTCCCTACTGCTAGGATATCAGAAACACCTCCTCTCACCGGGAGTTATCCTTCCTGCTCTGCCATATGTTGGCTTGGAGGGGGCAGGATTATCAGTAGCACAGCCAGAAATAGTGGGGTGGCCATTTATCCAGAGGTGAATCAGAGTGCATGCACTGGGCCAGCATTGTCTGTGGAAAGGATACTCTGAGTATTGCTGATGTCTGAATGTATAGACCCCCTTTGTAAGGTACGTTTCTGTGTCTCTTCTTGACTACAGATGATGAATGATATTTTTCTATGATTTTATTTTCTGCTGAAGCTGCCATCCAACCTCCTAAAGTAAAAATCTATAAGCTACTGCTGTAAGTCACTAGGTGGAAGCATCTACCTTAATACTAGTAGTGTAACTCCTTATTAGAGAGGTAAGCTTTTCAGTTCCTTTCTCATCTTTAATTTCTGCATCAAATTACACAATGTCTGATTATCAAATGCTATGAACTGTAGTCCCATTATTGTCTGGTTCAGCAAAGTATGCCAGCACAAGCCCAAGTCCACCCTAGGCCCTGGCCCTGTAATGTTCAGGAATGCACTTTATATTGTGTAGTGACTAGTACTTGCAGGGCAAGTATGTGTTTAAACTGAGCTCACAGGAGCAAATGCTTGAGTGGCTGAGCTGGGACTAACACAAGTCTTTTTGCCTTGCAAACACATTTTAGCAAAAATCCAGTGTGATGCCCTCACAGATGGGCTTTCTGAGCCCCTTCTTTCTGTACCAGTACCTCCCATTTTCTCCACACTGTGATTTCTCTTCTTGCTTTCCTCTCTCCACTCAGAATAATTGTTTGCCTTGGAGAGAAGTCAGGATGCCAATTAGCTGTGAGCTGGGCAGCCTGGAGAGTGGCATTGTTATGATGGAAAACATCACTAATTTGAGCAATAGGTCTTCTGAAGCATCGTAGCTCTGTTAACTGGGTGGTGATGATCCATATTTCCTTCTTTCTCCAGGATTTGGTTTCCTGATACTTTTCCAAATCTGTTCTGGTCTGGAATATTCACTGATGTTCTGGAACTGGCCAGGTAGGGAGACAGTGATGTTATACAGATAAGTAGGCAAGTGGAGACGGGCCATCTGTCTGGGTGCTGCATTCTGACATGCCAGAGGCTGAGGCTGCAGGGTGATGATTTCTAGGTCTCTCCAAGCCTGCCAAAAAGGCTTCCCTCTTCCGACTGCTCCCTGCTAGCTCCTTCTGGCTGCAGAAATGATATAAGCATCTCCTAATCTACTTTAGGCAACAGCAGCAGAGCTAATTCAATTTAAACCATCTAAGCTAACCTGGTAGATTTTGCATGAAAGTGGATTAGCGAGTGCTGAAACCACCACTTTGCCAGGAGAGCTCCATAGATGATAACCTCATGCAAAGGGACCATAAGCGGACCGTAAGCAACTGTCGGAGGTCGGCGGTACGGGGTCCATACTGCCCTGGCAGTGGTTTACCCTTCTCAGTCGCGGCGACTCTGCAGCAGGAGGGCAAACCAGCCAGATCTTGATCCAGCTCTTCCTCCATCAGTGGGCTCTCCCCCCGATACCAATCTTTATTGTGGGTGATACGTGAATGGGAAAGCACTGAGTTTGCTTTTCATACTGCAGACAACAACGCTGAGAAATAAACAAAAAGAAATCTGGTTTTTCTTGTTAACTGAGCAGTTTTGATTTGAAAATCACTGACAGACGTCAAACATGGGACCCCACAATGAAATGTTTACAGTGCCATTTCAGAGAGGGACTCCACTTTGATATTAAGTGAAAGTATGCGGGAAGTTTGCAGAGCACGGCATGTGCAGGGGTAGAAAATTAAAGCACGATGGAGCCATCAGCATTCGGGGGTTAGGGAAAAAACTGGTATTCATATTTCTCATGTTTCTTCTCAATTGACAAGATGATCCCTTCCATTTGTGGTTATTGGGCTAGCTTTTGTCTTGATTTCCCTGTATTTTCAATTTGCCAGCTTTGGCTTTGTGTTACTTTCCTTTATAAATAGTACTACCGAACTGTGGAGCTCTGCACAATTTATTGTGAAATGGACAAAGGAAACTATTTCTTTATGTTTTTCTTCTGTTTGTTTTTCTTGTGTGAACATGTGCAACGTGTTTCACGTGAACCGACGTGTTATTTAGCACTGACTCTGTAATTGTATTTTAATTTGGTGGAGAAATGCTTAACGCTCTTGACACTCTTATTTCGACTTCAATTTCTCTTGGAACAGCAGACACTGCTTTCCGTAACATAAATGAAGAAGGCTAACTTCTATAATTTGACACTCGGAATGACTTTGTTAATAGAATCTGTCTGATTTGTTTACTGTTGGCAAACCCCAAATATTCCTCCAAAGAGGAAGTTACTCTGTTAGGCCAGCCATTATATTTATTATACTCACACCTCGTGTTTTATCTATATGGGACTCATTTGCTTCTGAGTTCACTGTTGCAGAAGCTAGAGAAAACAATTGCAAGGCAACTTGCTTTTTATTTTGAAAATGTAAAAGTTATAAGCTGCAGTGAGTTGGAAAAACCCAGTAACTCTATGGGACAGAAATAATCCAAAGCACATTCAATTGGCTGTGGAAGTACAGAAAACAGGACCATCAAGAGACAGTTTGTGGAGGTAGCTGGCAGTAAATGAGATGTGAATCTGTTGTGCCTCCTGACGGCAAAGCTCCCTTTGCAATTTGGGTTTGTGTTTCAAGAGGCAGCATACGGATGAGGGGAGGAAATAATTCTTCCCTTGTACGATCACACCTGCAATATCGCTTTTGTACTCCAGGCTAGTGATTAACAGAAAGTATCATACAAACCAGAGAATTGCTTAGAGAAGAGAGCACCGGCATGGGGAAAGCTGTGGGGGAAAGGGATGCTCATCCATGTAGCTGGGGGGGGGGGGGGGGGGAGCACATAGGGGGTGCATACACAGTCTAAAAGCTCTGTGCACCATGGGTGCTATACTGATAGGCAAAACTGAGGGGAAAAAAATTATGATAAATAGATATTAGAGTGTAAAATGGAACGAAACATATGAAAAGGGAAGATACGGGCTGAAGAAAATGAGGAGAAGCCTTCCTGCGGGTCAGCGGTATGAACTTGCTGACTGCTCTCCCTGGGGAAGTGGCAGAGATCTCATTGTTTGGAGCATGTGAAACTAGTCTAAACAAGACCATAATAAATGTTTTCTGGAGAAAAGTCCTGTGCTGGCAGGGAGCGCTGGGTGACCGAATGGGTCTTTTCCATCTGTAGAGTCTATAAATAACAACAGACGATGCCAAAAAAAAAAAAAAAAAAAAGTGTGAAACTTGGGCAGGCATTTTTCAGAAAGCAAATCGCTTTCCTAAAACACAGAAAAAGCAATCTGAAATCACCTGAAGACATTTATTGAACCTTATCTAAGTCTGTTTTTACAAAATGTGTTGGTAATCGACTGGTGGGGTGAAACCTTGGGCTGACTGACGTCCAGTGGATTCCTTCCACGGATTTCAGTGTGGCCGGGGTTTCACTGTGAGGGAGGCTGCACCTCCTGGAGATCTCCAGAGAGGACCTCCCCTCTGCACCTTGGTGGTGGGGAAGGCCATGGCACCACGGCATCGCCACGGGTGTTTCACTGGTGGGGCTGGCACGTTCCTTCGGGGCCCGCCTGTGCCCTTTCCCTGAGGGCAGAGCCAGGCGGGCACTTTGCGAGCAGCAGAGGTGACTGCCCCGTCCCCTCACCACCCTGGCTCCATGCTACCAGCACCCTGCTCCTTGCACGGTTTTTGTTAACTCTCTCCTTTTGACTGGCAGAGGTGAGGGAGCGCTGGCACGAGCAGCCCCACCATGGGACAGGGGTGGCACCCAGTGGAGGGGTGACGACAAGCGGTGGGAGGCGGTGGGAGGTGACTGTCTTCTCCATCGGCGTGGCTGGACCCAGAGGAGATGTTTGTTCCCCCCCTTGCAAGGGGTGGGAGAGCATCAACCTAAGGATCCAGCCCTGCCTGGCCCAGCTTTTCTATCCTGGCGTGTCTGAGCAGAGTGTACAGCTCTACAGCTTGGAGGATAGCTGTCCTGGGGCAAGGGAGAGTACTTCCCACCATGGGGTTCCTGGTGTCTCCCTGCCCATGTCCTGAGGCAGGTGAGGGCTCTGGCACATCAGTCAGAGTGATTGGGGAACCAGAGTTGTTAGGTGCATTTTATCAACCAGAACTGAGAAACAAGCTTAGGCACAGCCCCTGCTCAAAAAGAGGTTTTTTTGTCTCATTTTCCACCCCAAAAAAAGAAAGAAGAAGAAGAAAAAAGAATCACAGCTATTTTAAAATAATCTCACAAAAGAGCAGATAAGAGTGTTGCACTTGCAGTCTCACTCTTTCCTTCTCACAAGCCTGCCTCTCCTCCTCGCCCGTCGCAGTAATCCCGCAGGGCTGTTTTGTTTGGTTTGCTTGTTTTGTTTGGATTGGAAAATTCCCATTAGTTGTAGCTCAAAAATTGTGGCAGGAAAACTAGAAAGTGAAACCAGCCAGATACATAAGTAAAAATGAATGGCCCGCTTTCATTATTTTTCCTTCAATTTCAGATGGAGCAGATGTTCTCTTTTTTCTGCTTGTCACAGAACTGATGCTCTGTGCTCAGGCTTTGTCCCCACTGTCCTTGGGGACGCTCTGCCCTCGCTGGGCTTTCGGCTCTGCCTACCTTCCCTTTTGCTGTGATGCTCCTGAGGTTTAGGAACATGAGGACGATGGTGAGGAGAAGGGGGAGAGCAACTGGAGCGAGGCAGGAGGGCTGTACCTCTGCGGTGGGCCAGTTGGGTGGGCTGGGGGACAGGGATGGGACAGCAGCAGCACCCCGTGCTGAGCCTCATATGCCGCAGCTCAGTGGGGCTCCGCGACTCTCCAGCACCTTTTTCTGCCCCTTTCCCCCACCAGCCTCCTCCACTTGGTGGTGTGGCCTCACGCTCCTCCTCAAATCCCCCTTTCTGGGGGATTTCTGTGACCCAGGGCTGAGAACCCTTGGTCCCCTTCACCAGCGGGCGAGAGGAGGGGAGTGGTCCCGGCCTCCATCCCTGCTGCGCTTGCTGCGGCTGTGCAACCCCAGGATGTTGAAGAAAGCACAATAAAAAATAGGGCAGTGCTGAGCCACAACGTCTTTGATTCATGCTCAGTAACCACATGAGAGGATCCCATGCTTATAAAACTAAACCGCTTCAGCATTAAGAGAAATATTTATGAAGATGCTGCCAGCACAGCTGACCTGCTAGTCTTCTGCAAACAGACTGATTTCCTGATGTCTCCTCCCTCCCGCAACCTTCCTTTTTCTGCCAGGTTGTTACATCTTTCTTTTGTCAGCGTTTATTTTGTTGTGTCATTTCAGGGAGCAGAAAGGATGAGTCCCTCACCCACTGCCCATCCCTGGCAGCCCCCCGGCCAGCCCCCCGATGTGCAGTGATCTCAGTACTCCTTTGCTGTATCTGACTGCTGAGTCTGGCATCTTTCTAACTGCTCCCATGACCTGCCCACAGCTCTGGGGACACCCAGCAGTGTGTCCAGGTGGCCAAGAAGGCCAACAGCATCCTGGCTTGTATCAGGAATAGTGTGGCCAGCAGGAGCAGGGAGGTGATTGTGCCCCTGTACTCAGCGCTGGTGAGGCCGCACCTGGAATACTGTGTCCAGTTTTGGGCCCCTCAATACAAGAAAGACATTGAGGTGCTGGAGCATGTCCAGAGAAGGGCAACAAGGCTGGTGAAGGGTCTGGAGCACAGGCCTTATGAGGAGCGGCTGAGGGAATTGGGGTTGTTTAGTCTGGAGAAGAGAAGGCTGAGGGGAGACCTTATCGCTCTCTACAACTACCTGAAAGGAGGTTGTAGTGAGGTGGGTGTTGGTCTCTTCTCCCATGTAGTTAGCGATAGGACGAGAGGAAATGGGCTCAAGCTGCGCCAGGGGAGGTTTAGGTTGGAAATTAGGAAAAATTTCTTTACGGAAAGGGTTGTCAAGCATTGGAAGAGGCTGCCCAGAGAGGTGGTGGAGTCACCATCCCTGGCAGCATTCAAAAAACGGGTAGATGTGGCACTTGGGGACATGGTTTAGTCTAGTCTACCCTTGATTGGTTTAGTGTGGACTTGGTAGTGTAGGTTAATGATTGGACTGGATGATCTTAAAGGTCTTTTCCAACCTAAACGATTCTATGATTCTATGAAGTCTACCTCCTTGGAATTTGTGCCTTGGTTTTCTGGCCCGTCAGAGCCTGTGCTTGGTCTCTCCTACCAGTCCTGCTAGGGCATGCTGTGGTGGGCTGGCTTTGCCAGCTCTTGCCTCTCATGCTCTTCCCTCACCCTCAGACTTTTGAACATCATTATGGTCACTTTTGCTTTGATTGCCTCCAGTGGGTTTCAGGGTGCCTCACAGAAGATGCCTTGTGTGCTCTGAATCTTGTTTGGGGCAGCAATTACGTTATACCCTTGGCAATGACCAGGTATGTCAAATTGTATAAAATGTTCCTTAGCTTTCCAGCTCACAGTCCTTGTCTGAATGTCCTCCAGGGAGCTCCCCTGTTGGAAAAGGAGGAAATATTCCCTCGTGACTGGGGAGCTCTCTTCCAGCCTTTTCCCATAGCTGGCTTGGGATTTCATGATGCAGCGGAGTTTCCATAGCTGTTGGTCACTGTATGCACTGAAAACTCACTGTGCTGTGCGAGCTGCCCATCACACCTGGAGAGTAGACTCGCCCTGATGTTCATCTTGAGTGTGGTTCTCTGTTTGGCCAGAAGTTCTCAACATTTCTCCCCCCACCCTCACTGCTGTTGCCTTTTCTTCCAGGCCATAACCCTGGGTCCCTGCCCCTTCATCTCAGTCCCTTCCTTGCCCACCCAGCTACTTCCTTGCACTTGAACTTTTACCTCCTTGCCCTTCAGAGAGAGGCAAGTCCAAGTTTTGCAACCATCACATGTGGCTTTAGGCATCTGAGCTTTAGAATGTAGAGACTTTCATTAATGCCTGCCCTGGGTTATCCTGCGGTTTTTAAAAAAAGCTCTGGGCTGTTTCAAGGAAGCAGAAATGTTAGGGCCCTGACCATCATGTTCTCCTTCCAGCCTTCTCTGAAATATTTAGGCCTATCCATGAGGATGCTGAAGGAGCAGTGTTCATTGCAGAAGAGTGAATATGTGTGTATGCATATGCATATACATTTGTTTATGTGTGTATGTGGACTCTTTGTGCTAGACCAGGTGCCAGCAACGGGGTACAGTGAAATGAATGCACACTGCTTGATTTTTTAGAAATGCCAAGAGCCCTACGGTTTTGTTTGGCCCTGCAGTTGCTCAGATCTGGGGAATTTTTTTGTTGTCTTTTTGACCGTTTATACCCTTTGGCAGGGAGAGGTTTTGGTGGCTTGGACCTGAGGGGCATGAAGAGGACATTTTGGACTGAAGGCTGGCAAAGCATTTGACAATAATTGTTCTAAACCATAGTAACAATATTAATAGCAAATGGCTAATAGTGGTCAACTCTAAGCAGCACAAGGATGAAGCAAGGCTTAGGAAACAAATGGGTAATAGTAGCGGCATAGGTTGGTGGACGAGGACTGTCTCCCTTAATTTTGCAGTGAAAGAATGCAAACAGTATTCAATGTCTTAGAAAGTGAAACATTTTAATACATTGTTTAAGAGTGAATGCTGCAAGTACCCCACTTGTGACAGTCATGTGTATGATCTGGAGAGATCTGCTGGGATCCAAAGCATTTCAAAGGCGAGTTCCCTAATTAGACTTGAGCAGCAATGCCTGCCTGGTAAAGGGGTCGGATCTCCGGGCAATATTTTTAGTTACAGCAAAACAAAGGATCAATCATAAAGAACCACCAAAGGGAAGATGTGTAATATTTGCGTTATGCAGTCTTCAGGATACTGTAATGACAGCTCTGGAGCTTGCCCTGCAAAGCATCACTCTGCACGTTGCAGGCAATGCTCGCTTCTCTAACCCCACCAGCAAAGCTCTGAGTGACGCTGCTGGGGCCAACTTTCACCCCTTGCCTTTAGTCTTAGAATGCTGCTAATGGCAGTAACACATAGGCCAAAAGTACAGGCATTCTTTTCTGCAAAATAGAATTATGGCCCTTTCGCGGGAGGCCCCAGAAGCCCAGAAAAAATCGGTTTCCACAGCATTGTGTGGGCTTCTGCACGATGGAAGCCACACATATCTTTTGCTGACTTGTGCCCCAAGAGATTATGGTTTGGAATGTAAAATCGTTGACAGTAATATACATTGAACAATCATTTTTTATTAGGAGGTTGAATGGTAGTGGTTAACAAATTAATCAGGGAACAGGGATACAAACATATGCCTTTATAGCTTATGGCATGGGTAGAACCCTTATTTTCTCCACTTAGTTAGTCTGTATGTTTTAAAAGGAATAAGTTATATGCTCATCATTTTTCTTGTTGTCCAAGATCCCAGCAACAAAACAGTAGGGAACTCCCATTACACGTTTCGGCTCGAAAAGTATTCCTTTCTGCTCTCTGTAAAATGCGCAGGTCTAGTGATCCAAGTTAAACATTACTGGAATTTCACCATAAGTCAAAACCAATATTAATTTTGAGCCCACGTATTTTTCTTCTGGTAGGGTATAAAAGTTTAAAATAAGTACATGCTCCAGACAATCTGTAAATGGTAGAGAGCAATGGACGAAACGAGGAAAGGAAAACAAAACAACATGCACGTTTAACAACAGAGCAGCAGCAATGTTGGGTGGTATGAACTTTTTTGGTATGACAGCAGGAATAAGAGTTTTTCCCCTGCTCTGTGGTCTGGTTCAAAGAGAAGCGAAGGCTGGCATCATGCCGCTGAGCTGGGGTGGAAGATTTCTGTCCCGCACAAATCCGTAATCGGGGTTACTCCTCAGTGGAAAGCACAGGGTTTGTTGCAGAATATTAGTGTGGCATTTCTGAACTCCCGCATCCCTCACTCCCTCCCTGCGCGGGAGACACCGCGCTGCTGTTTGTCTGAAGTCTAAGGACTGCCACAGCCATCTTTTTCAAATTAAAATGGCAATGTAAAGTTTTGTAAATGTTAGTTCTCCTAATTGACAGTGGCTTGTATAATTAAAATAAAATCACCAATATTTTCTCTTGTTTTCTTTTTTATCACTGAAGTTCATTTTTCAGTAACTCAGACAAGTTCTTCATTTTTATGAAGACCCATGCTGACCTCTAAATATCACATTTTTTTCAGTGAGTGTTTATGCCCATCTGGTTTGAATTTAGCATTCTTATGAGTCATTTCACTTTGATAGGAACGCTATGCTATAGAAAACTTCTTTTAATATTTTAACGTTTTAAATCAAACACTGCATAGTGCATTACCTAAGCCCAGCTACAATTATGGAAACCAGTGGGTTGCTTTTCTTCATCGGACATTGCGTTTGCTCTCTTTGTGAGATAAATATTTCTCATAGTAGAAAGGTCTACAAAGCACATGTGTTCAAGTGTTTTGCCATCTTTTGCTGCCACATCCTTTCCCAGACTTAATAACAGCCTTTTTGGAAACAGCCTCAGTAGAGGAAGGATGAGTGATTCTATAGGAAGTAAGGATGCTCAGCACTTCCTTACATCTGACATTTAACCCAGGCAAAAGTGCTATATTTATTTTTCTATCAACACTGATTTTATTACTTATTATGTTCTTACGACATGCATTTCCTGATGTTAAAGAAATAACCAACTCTTTTGGGCTTTTTCTTTTTGTGCAGGGAAGCTTTTAAATAGATATTTTAAGAAACTCTAAATGATTTGCAAAAGAAAGGGAAGGAAAAAAGCTATAAGCAAGCCATTAAAAGTACCGTGTTGTAGAGACCATTCTATTTCTATGTTTTGTTGAGTTATAGCTGAATCATCACATAAAACAGAATGGGTCAGTTCTAACTGGAAAACAAATTGAATATTTTAAAGTATTATTTGTTTGCATTAAGTGGAAATACGTTCTAGCAAGTTCAGACTCCATTTCCTTTCTTGACTATTTAAATACATTTTAGCTCTTAAGAAAATACAAAATAAAATAAAAAATTGATGTTTTCTCTGAGACCCCCAACCAAAAGGGAATTAGTTTCTGATATGAGTGAATTGCTTTAAACCAGATGAAAACTATAGTATGTGATACAGGAAAATATAAAAAGTTCTTTTTTCCACGAACACAAACTGTTTAAGCACTCATTTATTTTAAGCAAATATTTAGTGATTTTAGAACTTATGTGTCTTCCCAGTACATATAAATTAGACTGACGCTTAAGTCTTTTGCCAGTTTATGGCCCTATGATTTCCTTCTTTGAAGGGTCCGATTCTCCTCTCACTTCTATCAGGGTAAGTTGGGATTCAAGTAACAAAAGGGAGGACCTAATCTTCAGATGATCTTTAGCAGAAAATGCATAGCCACACCATGAGGATGGAGCTCTGAGGGTTCAAAATGATCTTTTTTTTTTTTTATACCCATATGCTAAAGTATATTTAATGTTGACCAAGGCAGCAGAGCAGTTAATGTGCTTTAAGCAAGACCTATTCACTGCAGCAAAGCAAGTTTTTCAGTGCTATGCTGATCAGTTGTTGTGCCTGTTTTATTTTGGTTACACTTTAGGTAGGATTAAAAAAAGGGCAAGCCCATTAATAGAGGTTGAAATATAGTCCCTTTGTTTTTATTATTCATATCCAGCCTGGAACATGGAGAATACTTTTGTAGTTCACATTAGTCACATTATCATGACGGATTAAATAAAGAAGAAAGGATTTATTTTTAAGTACTGTTCAGGGGTGTAGTGTTGTCTGACTGATGTCGGAACACAACATTTTTTAAAAATGCTTAACCTTCATCAGTCAGGCAAATACAGACTCTTTCTGATCCTTTTAGGATGTTACACTTTTCTTATCTTTTTCAGAGTAGATAACGGAAAACTTCAGCCTTGCTAAGAAATCTGGGTATGTTATGTTATTGAATTATAATCTTGCCAATTTTCAATGATAATTTTTTCAGAGATTGCTGAACTTTGTTTACTCCGTTTGCAAAGACAAACAGCAAAACACTTTCACCCACTCGCTCAGTATATGTATACTGTGGCGACTGTTCATCGTCATGGGAAGAGTTCTAACATACAATAGACATAAGTAGCATCCATCACACACGCAAGTATGCTCTCTGCCATTTTACTTGTGAGGATTAGGGAGAGGTAGTGGAGACGCTGCCCTTGTGAGTGTGCAGATTATGAGGGCTGTTAAGCAAAACACATTTTGAAGGTCTGACTTTTTTTTTTAATAGCTTCATGCAGGTAGTCTGTTCCTTTTGGACATACCAAGTATGCGATCGTACTTAAGTATCATCCACAACTAGCAAAGCACAGAAAGATGTCCCTACAGAAAATCATCCTATTGTTGACTTTTTATTTAACTTCCAGGGTATAAAAGTAGAAACAGGACAGGCCTGCACTTAAGGCACTGATCTGGAATGTTAAAGAGTGGGCTCAGCTCCTGATTGTGCTACAAATACCTTCCCTGCCACAGCGCATGCTCTTCAGGGTACAAGTACGCCCTGTGGCAGGTCCAAGTCTGACACGGAGCCCCTTTTGCACTGACATTATATGGATGCAATGCCATGGTCAGGTGCTTTACTTCAGGAAAACTGGGGAGAAAGGTTAGGCTCTTCCTACTATGGACACTGATGCAAGCATGCACTGACACACAGCGTAGATCATAGAATCATCATAGAATGCTTTGGGTTGGAAGGGACCTTTAGAGGTCACCTAGCCCAACCCCCCTGCCGTGAGCAGGGACAGCTTTAACCAGATCAGGGTGCTCAGAGCCCCGTCCAACCTGACCTGGAATGTTGCCAGGGATGGGGCCTCTACCACCTCTCTGGGCAACCTGTTCCAGTGCTTCACCACCCTCATTGTAAAAAACTTCTTTCTAATGTCTAGTCTAAATCTATTCTTCTTTAGTTTAAATGGGGAGGCTGTTATTAAGTCTGGTAAAGGACGTGGCAGCAAAAGATGGTAAAACACTTTAGTTTAGATGGGGAGGACATACCCTGTTTTCCCAGCTGCCTTCATGGTGACAGCACATAGCCAGCCTTGGGCCAGGGAATTGGCTGAGAGACCTTTTCCAAATGTGTCCCAGGTACTTTCCACAACAGCAAACAGGATTTATAGGCAGCTGCTGCCCAAGCTGACCCTACAGCTCTGAGCATATGCTGCAGGAAGGCATGGACACCCTGTGCCCCAGGCTGAGGGGGCTGTGGTCCTCACCCGGCTCAGCAGGGCCTGGTACCCTGACCGGCTGGGCGTGGGTGATGCTGTTAAATTTGTTTGAAATTGGCCAAAAGTTGTTTGTGAGGAGACTGACAGCAGATGGACAGTGTGGTTGCATAAACCTAGTTTTCTAAGGAAACTGGGTTAAGAAAGGAAGATAATAGCAGTTCCCAACCACACGAGGATGTTGTGAGAACAAAAACATTTCTGATTGTGAGGTGCTCAGGTGTTACGGGGATGGAGACAATGCAAATTCCTAGACAACTAAATTATTTTTAGCATCTTTCCTTCCTCTTTGAAGTTGTGTACTACAAATGGTTTCTTATGGGCACATCTTTGGAGCCCGTGGCTCTGCCAATACAGACTGTGTATGAAGTATCAGCAACGAATGAGATGGGAAGAGATTCAGATTTTGTCTGCTGAAACACTAAATATGCATGTGGCAAAACACAAGAACTCCTACTTATTTTTTCCATGAGAAGAGTATGTTTAAAGCACAGCACTAATCCCTTTCTCCAGAAAGTGCATCAACTGAAAGCAATCAGATATACTTTTATATATTTAATTGTAGTGTATTTCCTTTCCTTGAATTTCAAAAAATTGTGCATGTGTAATAGTGGGAGCAGCTTTGCAGTTCAAAACAGAAGCAGGTTTGAGCCTCAGCCGTACACAACAGGTTGCTTTTTCTGAACAGAAAGGTAAGCAGTAGTAAATCGTTAAAGCTCAGGTTCATGAGGAGCCCAAGCACCTCCAACAGGAATCAGAAAGAATTTGGGAAGCTGTTCCAAGGCTGAAGAACTTGGCCAGGAAGAAGGAGCTGGTACATGTTTGTGCTCCTCAGGATGGAGGAATCCAGGCATCTGCTCCGGCATCTTTTTATACATCTTACCTAATGGCTTTTCCATCTACGGCATGGGGCAGGAACCTGGGTCGCTGCAGGCAGACAGGGAAATTGAATTTGGGTCTCCCACGTGCTGGATGAGCACTCCTGCCACTGTGTTACTGTATAAAGAAACATAGCTGCCCCTACCAGCTGGCTATTAAAGGGCATAAAAAAGCAGGCTTGTTCTGCTTCTGAAGGAGAGTGGTTAGCCTCCGAGCTCAGAGGGGAGGGAGCCGTGGCATGTGCCTCTTAAACCCTCTTTCTCCTCAGTGTGGATTTTTCTGGAGCACCTCCAAAGACCACTAACTCCTCCTGTGTGCTCAGCACCCAGGGAAAAGGTCTAGACTCCCATATCCATAACAGGCATCTCAAATTAGGTGGTGCAAGCCCTGGCACGAGGTGATTTGGCCCTGCAGTGTCTGTGTTTGTTTAAAGAGCTATATGCTGAGCCAGGTCAGTGCCTATTGCATTAGTCATAACAAGCTTTCAAGATTATAAATGGCGAAAGTGCTGAGTAACTTGTGATTCAGCCTTATTATGATTTCTAAGTACATATTACTAATACACTCCCTGCTATTACGCTACTTCCCCCTCGATTTGACACCTACACCCGTTCCCCACACAAAGCCAGAGCTGAGAAAGCTCCACTTATTTTCAGTAGCTGGTAGGAAATGTGAAGTTGGCTCATCCTCCACTCGGCATTTCTATCACCCTCAAAAACTCCCTTGTTTTAAACTGTTTACTCTGTGCTGAGATGTTTTCTTTAGAAAATAGTAGTGACAGAAACCAGCCAGTTTAAGCCAAAGCTGCAGGTTCTGCATCCGCTGTATGCAGCAATCAGTATTTTTTGCCTTTGTATTTACCATGAGTTATCCACAGGATTTTTAAGGAAGAGTGAAAATTGAGCCATCAGGTGGTTTCTGTGGTAGAAGCTTGAATGTTTTATATAAAAAAAAAAAGACAACTTTGTTTCTTTTGGCATTATCTTAGATGAAGTTAATGGTGGGTGGAGGCTTCCCGGGAAGGAAATGTGTAGGGGTAAAAAATGAAATTGTGGTGGGCCGCCACCCTGTAGGGCCTTGGTGGAAACCCTGAATAATTATCTGAATGTTTTGGGTTATGGAAGTTTGGGTCCTCTTCAGCTGGGGTTTTGCAGAGAAGCAGAGTGTTGCAGAAAAGCCTGTTTGTGCACCTTTCCATTGGCGAGAAGAATGCCGTCCCGTTTTCCCCCAAAGAGGGCAGACCCTTACTTGCTGGAATTTGATTTGATCAATTTTACTTACATTGAGACATCTGTTATGCCAAGAAAGGTCTCTTTTGAAGAAAGAAAGGTTATTTCTGTGGTAAGGGACTGCAGGCCTGAAGTGCTGGGGGAGGCTGGGAGCAGCGAAGCCAGACTCAGAGGGGTTCCCAGCGCCAAGAGTCATGCTCCTTCTCCCTAAATGGGGCTGTGGCAGCTCCCAAAATTGGAGGCAGAGCCCTGTGGCTCCCTCAGCGGTCAGCAGGAGGAAAGTGGCACCCACAACCCCCTGCTTGCCTTCTCCTGCTTTGGCTCCAGGGGCTGTCAAGGAACCCTGAAGTGATCAGGCTCCTAATTTAGGCACTTCAGTTAAGCACCTGAAGTTAGAAGGGATGAGTCTGGGATCTGAAGTGCAGATTACATGGGTGACAGCAGCCTAAGAGGCTCCTATCTCTCCTCCCCAGCTTCACTGAACACCCAAGACCCCAGATTTTTCTGGCATGGTCCCAGTTTGGGAACCCTGGCCCGTGCCTGGAGACGCTGCCCAATTAGCATCATGCTATAAAGTCAGTGCAGTGGTGTGGCTGAAGCCCTGGGGGTGCTGAGGTAGACACCACAGTAGTCACATGAGGCAGGACTGAGGAAGATTGTGGGTGCCCAGGCCAGAGCTGCAGCGAGGAAGGTGCTGACCATGGACATGGGCAATGCCACATCTGCAAAAGTGAGATTCGGCAGATAAAAGCAGTTTTTAGGCATAAGCACTGTAATAACCATGGGTTTCTCTGGAAACACTGGTGCTGTTTGTCCTCGTTGGCAGAGTGGCTTGGTGGCTTGCCCAGGAAGGAGGGATATGTGTGCTCCAGGTGCTCCTTGGTTCAAGGGACTTGAAACTTCAGCCTTTTTAGCCAGGTGAGTACTTTGGCCACCAGGTTTAGGCTATTCTAGAGCAAAGCACCCCGCTGAAGCTGCACAGAGATATGCAAACCTCATGGATCTGGAAGAAGATCCTGCTAAGGAGAGCCTATTTCTCTAATCTTATGGTGAAGGGTCTTGACTGGAAGCAGGGAAACCTGTTGGTCTGGTCCCTGCTTTCAAGCCTCTCTATAAATTTATTTCAAACTGTAGATAAAGAAAAAAATGACATGGGAAGCAGGGTCTGGGACGCACCCTCTTCCTTCCACCATGCCCGCTGCACCACATCCACTCAGCTGAGCCTGGCATTGGCCTGCGAACACCGAGCAAAAAAGGTCCATTGGGAAAGGAGGCACAGGGATGCCTGTTCTTCGCCTTGAGTCCAGACAGCCTCGGTGAGGAGAGAGGTACCTACACAGTGTGCTCAGCATGACCTTGGACACTTCAGGGAAACTTTTCCCAGCTACAGTCTCCCTGGGAGCTAGGAGTAGGTCCTTATCTCCATGGCAGAGTGGTGAGGTGTGCCGAGATCATGGCCAGGGATTAACTCTGGGCCACCCCGGAGGGATAGGTGCTGACTTTGAATGGAGATTAATTTCACGCCTTCATCCATGGTTTGTAACCACAGGTGGAAAGTGCCATCAGCTCTGCTGTGTGTGGTCAGTGTTGCACCTTGCAAGAAGAATACAATCAGCTGGAAAAGACCTTCCCAATGTCTGTTAAATGCAGACAAAAGAAGACACAAACAAAAATAAAAATTACAGAGAAGAGCCAGGGACAGTGACTCATTTGGGGTAAATCCATGCAGCCCTTGAAGGCTTTAGTGGTATCGCTCTGGTGGTGACTTGGGGGTGGGAGTGCATGGCTCAGGTTGGGGTAAACAGGGGGTGGTACCTGACCCCTGTGTGTCAGCAGGTACATCTCCTACACGATATCAGTTGCTTCTGCAATTCAGACGGACTGAAATGGTCGCTATTTCCTGTGAAAAATGAGAGCTTTCCATTTCATAGTTTTCATTTCACTTTCTTTAAATGTTTGGATATTTTCCAGTGCTTCCTGGTAGCTGCCATTATAATGCTTTTTTGAACAGAGACTTGCATGAGTCACTGTGCTGCCAAATTTAGAAATCATCCTAGAAATGCCCAGGCTCCTCTTTCTACTCTTTCTCCCAGACCCTTGGGCATTACACAAGCTTCCTCCAGATTTTATCCTGAGGTCCTCACCATACCACCTGACCTCCTCTTTGTGGTGAAATCTAGTTATTACAAAACATCTTGACCTCTGAGAGGTTAAGCAGGCAAGCTTACATTAAATCCAGAGACATTTGGGTAAGCGCTTTCTGACAAAAACAGTTTTACGTATTTGCAGTTCAAGGTCTGGTTGGAAGTGCCATTCATAGAAAACAGAAAGGCAAGAAATTCACGTTTAGGAGTGGAAGAATCACAGTTAGGTTAAGGATATGAAAGGGAAAATAATGTTAATGATCTTAAGCATTATTGTCTAAGGAATGTTCTCTCCCATAATTAGTTAGCTGTGTGCCTGTGTGGTACAGGTTGACTATTTAAAGTTTGTATCTCTAATCCTGGATGAGATTATTTTCTGCATTATGGGAGTGATCAGAGAGCATCTTTGGAACTATCAGTGATAATAAGTTAAGCATGTGCTCTTCCAGGATTTTGGCCAGAGTAGTTAGAGGTGCAGAGTACTGCAGGTCTTCAGGAAAGCTGTATCTGTAGCCTGCTTCCTTCCCTCTTTGCTTTTTTGGAGGACATATCACAAGGCTCGTGCTGTACAGCCAGCTTCAGCTGGAAGCATCCTTTCTATAGATGCTATTTGTACAAGGTTTTGGCACCCTTATCTGCCAAATAATCAAAATTATAGACAACTTACAGACTGTGTACTCAGCTGGGCATCCAGAGCTCATCCTGAAGATAAGCTAGATCCATCAAAGGGATTTGAGGCTCAGCCCTGCTAATTGTGTTGCTCTTTATCTTACCACGTTATTTCCTCTAGCTTTTAATCTGTATGGTAGAAATTATTATGGTGTTTTTTGGACTTGTGCAGGAGTCACAGATCTATTTTTTCCCCACTCTAGTGTTACACCTATAATGTAATAGGAACTACAGCCTTGTTTGAATTACCATTGTGTTGCATTTGGATGCTGTTGTGTCTGGTGGTCAAAGCAGCTCATAATCTGTGAAACACATGAACTGCATTCCTGTGATGTTTAGAAATATTTGGCAGAGAGAGAGCGTTGCCTGAAAGGCAGCACCGTTACCTTCCCTCGTAGTTTGCTTTGTGTTACGGTGGCTAAGAATGCTGCTGCATAACAACTTTTAGTTGTCTGTCTTCTAGGCGAAGAGGCCAGTTGCTTTAGCATAATATTCCTTTTTTTGTGCAGAAAGAACATATTCATCACCACACACTACTGTTCATTTCCCAGTACGTAGCTGACAGCTTGAATGGAGAGAACCTCCTGAAACTCACTGCAGGTAAAGATGACTGATCCTTTACTAGAAAGGCCTTGACTGGGCTCTCAGGTTTTATTACCTATTACAATGTTTATCCTCTGGGAGATCAATTTCTTGAATTGAAAAATGTGGCAATATAATAACCAATACTACAGCTATAAACATTTCTTTTCCTTGCTGAGGACAGAAAAGAAAACAAACCTTACATTCTATACTAAGACCCACTAAGACAGTTTTGCATATGAAAAGGAATAACAAATCCTAAGTGGGAAAATGGCAGAACTTAATACAGAGCTGAACACTAGTGAGTACTCTGTCACCGTGTCAGACTCTCAACTATCCAAGTCTTGGTGAGTTTATTTAGCCATAAGAGCTTCCTCCATGTGGAGGGTATCAAAGGAAACCTTGAACCCTCAAACATCTCCATGCACACTCCTACCAAACCCCATGGGATATGATGGGATATATCCTGATGTCATGCCATAAAAACAAGTCTGACGGGTTGCAATACAGCATTCTTGTTATTTTGGGCACTTCGATCAGGCAAGCCACCAAAAGCTACTGCTATGACATGGTCCCCTGGGAAGCCCTGTGCCAAATACTCTGTAATAGGGCTAAAACATGTCAGATGTGAGCAGTCTGCAGCAGCTCACCCAGGAACCAGGCTTTCCCCACTGTGGTACCCAAGGCTGCAGTAGTTGTGGGTAGCTCCTGATAATTTCTAACCTAAAGCAGTGTCTGTCTTCTGGTTGAAGAAGTGATGGGTCTCAGGGGTGGGATGGACTCAGGAAACTGTATGTTCGTTCTTCCGTCAAAGCTCTGCACTCATTTCCAGCCCACTACATATAGGTGATATTAATGTGCGATAGATAATAGCTATAATAGCATATAAATATTAATTTAAGATAGGTATATGAAAGGTATACTATCTGTGTCCTTGAGAAAGCCAGAAGCAGAAAGCCTCAGCACCTTGCTTATTCCTAAAGGACAGACTCTTCAAAATGGCTTTTCATGTTACCAGTTTCTTTTAAAGAGTTAAACTTGCTCCTCAGTCTCACAACGATTTGCCTGTGGTCCAGCTGGCAGGTAGCTATCAGCAGTCCCCGGGGATTCAGCTGGCAATGCAGGCCCTGTTCACCTCTGGACAACAGGCCCTTGTGACCGTGGACCGTACCCTTGTCTGACACATTTTATTATCCAGGGTGAGACAGAGGCTTGGTCTGAAGGATGAGGTGATGTCAGTTCAGGTGATGACATGTCTCTATGCTGAAATGGTAGTGGGAGGGAGAGGGAAGGGACAGGGCTATGGACCTCTTCCCTTTCCTCTCCTACTAACACACACCAACTATTCATATTGGTTTTCTGTTTTCAAACAAACAAAAAAAAGAAGTCTTTTTTTAAAAAAATCCCAACTGTTGTTAAGGAGGATTACAAAGATAACTAACTATCTTTAGGTAAAAAAGAGACTAGTAATCTCACAGCCTACATTATTGTACATATTCAATACCACCTAAATTGCGCTAAATTGCTAGAAGAAAGCTCTGTTTATCCTCATGCAGTGGTTAAGATCTCCCTGTCTCAGGGCTCCGTAGCCATGGGCTTCAGGGACCAGCTCTGGTAACAGGGGTGTTTAAGAGCATTTGTTCCTGGGGATTAGTGGTTTTCCCATAGCGCCCAGGAGCCCTGGCCACGGTGCAGAGCCCCGTTGTGCTCGGAGCTGCACGAATGTGCGGTGGTGTTGTCTTTGTAATGTTTCAGCTTGATCCAAAAAAAAAAAAAGGAGCCTGTGGGAGGAAGGTTTGTGTTGGCTGTAAACCAACACGTGCACAGTTTAATAACATACATCTATGTTCAATGATTTCAGCTCTTATCTTTTAATTAGAAGCTATAGGACCCTAACCCAATTTTAAACAGCTTACAAGTGCAGATTTTATAGTCTTACCTTTTATTTTCTTTGTACTGAGGTGAAGTTGTGAGAAAAATCGCTGTTAAGGAAAAAGCCCTTGCAGTAACTATTATTCCTCAACAGATTTTAAGTTTTTCTACCAGCTTTGAAGCTGCTATTCCAGGTCTCCCTGGGAGAGACCTGGGAGAGACAGTTAATCCTGGGAACAGAAGGATTTGACAAAAGTCTGTTTTACCAGTTTCAGAAGCCCTATCCTTACGAGGTCTTCAATTACATTAATTAATTAGTCTTATATAATTCAATTCACACAGCTGAATAGACCTAATTAAAAATAAGTACATTTACAAGCTATCTTGTTACGACAGCATTAAGGGTAATGAGTTCATTAAGCTCCACGTGAAGACATTATCAGGCTGAGGGTACAGGCTGCAACATGTTGAAGACACTCGCCGCCGAGGAAAGGAGGCTCTGCCAACAGAGATAGCCTATCTGCACCAAAAGCATTTACTTCAAAGATCATAGATAACACTGGAGGGCTTAATGAGGGTATATTTTTTAAATGTAAATAGGAGGATCTAGTGGGCATGTAAATAAACACTCATAGTATGCTCTCCGCGCTGGCTTATGGAAGCAAAGATGGTAAAAGTTAGCAGGTTATGTTGCTCCCCCTATTTCAAAGGGGTTTTCTGCTTGTAGATCAAGTCCTATTAGATGTGCTTACTCATTGGAATAGTATCATAAGCTTGAAATAGCTGCTACACACCCCATGTGTCTGAGTACTCCTATTTGTGAGGTTTGTCCCAAACTGTTCGGCTGGTAACTGAAATAAATAAAAGGTGGCTCACAACACTGTTGTGCTGCTCCGCTTTTAAAATTCTGAACTTTCAAAAAACCTCTTTCAGATCAAAATGACATAAATGTCAAAATGGGATTTATTTTATGATATGCAGGACCGATAATTGATTCTTTAAAAGTTTGCTGTGTTTTCACATGAAACATTAAAATGTTATGTGCTGAACTGGCAGACACAGGAAATTTTTAATATGCTGAAATAAAATGTGCTTAAATAACCCTCCACAATACTCTTTCATTCTCTGCTTTGCTTATGTTGAGAACCAGCCGTCACTTTTAAGTTTTAATAAGTTTCATATGTTTTGTAGAGGAACTGTGTTTGGTTAATTCTAACCTTTAATTAGTAGCCTCTGGATTGGTGTATACCCCAGGCACGGGGATGTTATTAGTGTGAACTGAAAGCTATGTGTGTTACTCCATAACAGATCAAAACAAACCTTGTATGCTCTGACAGCATTAAACCCCACTGAGACCTGGTGCAGGATATGGTTTTCCACTTGCAAAAGAAAATTGTAATTCACAAGCCTTTGCCAGATGTTGTCCCCCCGATACTTCAGCTTCATTACATACCTACCGAGTAGGTGGTCACCTAAGGTAAAGCCAATGTGCCCTACTAGAGCATTTGCTAGACTAAATAATTTCTCCATTTTTTTTCCTTTTTTTTAAAAAAAAGAACAACAACAACAACAAATATTAAAAGGGTGTGGTGGTAAATTGCTGTTTAATATGAGTAGGATCCTGTTGTTTTCTGAGAGGAACTCAGTGGCTGCTCATCCCTGGCATTTTATTAGCATGTAGAAAGCTAGGAAGAATGTGTCCTACTATCAGACTGTTACCATTTTTAGCTGGTCAGCAAAAATCGTCTTTATTATCTGTACAAAATGAAGAAAACTTTTTTTTTTTTTTCCAGAAAAAAGTTGAAACTTTGCATGGAAAAGAGAAACTTGAACAAAAAAATTGTACTCAGCCTTTACCTAAATTTACTTTGGAAACAGCTTTGGTGACCCTGCCTTGGTGTCTTCACATACTCAGCTGTAAACACAAAAACATCACTTACATGTTTTAAATGTTATCGTAACTTTCTGGTCCAAGAATGTAAGCAAGGCAGGATTGTGGACAGAAATTTAAATTAAAACAGTGTTCCATAATTGGAAAACATGGAATAATTTTTAAACTTAACCTTCTTCAGTAATTGTATGTAAATTTCTGTAAGTAAAAGGAGAGGTTTCTGGTTTAGGATACGCAGAAAGCTTTTATTTGTTCCAGGAGATTTTATAAGCATGGCAAGTAATGACTGCAAGTGCATTTTGTAAGATAAAAAGCATTAAGATGGCTTTTAAAAAGCAATGAAGTTCTCCCTGGCTTCTGGACTTTTTGAGAAGAATTAGATAAACGTTTGACTCTGAATGCCATAAGGTATGACTACTTGAAGCCATAGAATTCTTATCTGCTACCATGGTGGAAACCAGCCTGTGAACATCAGACATTCAGTGACATACTTACATGATCTATTTTTGACCGGGCCTAATGTAAGCGTTGTGATAAAAGGGCAGGTCCTGCTGACAAGTTGGCACATGAAGTGAAGTACAAATGCCGGTGGTGCTACACAGCAGTCCTGCGAACAGTTTTCCTTCCAGGAGCAGCACAATAGAGCTGTGTCTGTAGGCACGGGTGCTCTCCTGCAGGATCAAGCCTGCCTGAATGCAAATGGAATTGCTTTATTGATTGTTTCGGTGCTTGCCTGAATAATTTCTCAATAAATGTATTGCAGCAGGTATATTTCTTTCCTTCTGTAAAAAGCCTCATGCAGCTTCAGTTCTATCAATGGGGTCCGCCATCAGGAAAGTCAATAGCTGTCATGGAAGTGATTTAAAACTAGTCACACAGCAAGTCCTAGCTATTTTATTGGAGCACACAGAGTGTAATGTTATTTCTTTGTCTAGGAACACCACACTGGCGCCCCATTTTGAGCAATTGCCCATATCTGTCTTTTCACGCATCTTGGATTTAGCGATATCACACCCTATGTCCATGTAATCGAGGAAAAATCCTCTCTCATAGGCAGCAAGAGCAAATGATTTTAGTGAACCTGGCCTTTGAGGGCTTCCAGTGCTAAATTTTTTGTGCGAACAAAGCAATAAAATTTGCAGGCCAACCTGAGCTAAGCTTTGAAGTTTGAGAAGTCTGAAAAGCCACAGTAGTTTTTCCCCCTTGTTTCCCCTCTTTTCCCTTCCTCTTCCTTTTTGATAAACAGACCAAGGCAAATCTGCCAACTTCTGTTCCAGCAGCCTCTGCAACATACATCTTTCTCTACAGGTGAACACTGCAGGTCATGTCTTTCAAGCATGTTGTCTTCCTGAGTTTACACCTGGATTAATCTCTTCTTTAGATGGGTGGCTTTCAACTCCTTGACATAAATCTGAAGAGCATAAAAAAATGGTTCTGGTCAAAAGTACAGATCAGCTGGAAGTTCACATTCAGTTGCGCAGGATTTCCTCTGGAGGAATGAATGAATGAACGAATGACAGGCATTTTATTTGTCAATTATGTTGTTTGCCTCCAGAGGATAATAGCCAAGCAAATTAATTAGTGAAAATAAGCCACGAAACCATCAAAACATTCAGGCAAAGCTTCACGCCAACTAACATGTTCAATTAAACAGAAACTTGGACTGGCAGCTTGGTGTTTTTACACTATTTGTTGATTCTACTGACAGCTTTAATCATTGCTGAGCTGACACTCCAGTGGTACAAATGAGTAAATAAAACGTCAGTTTTGCTTATGATGACATTGAACATAACTGTTCAACCTTGACAGGTCTATATTTGTAGACAAGAGAATCACTTCTTCAGACTTTCCTGCAAGAGTAACACAGCTAAAATCTGCACAGCTACTACATATGTGGCCTGTAACCAAAAAAAGTCAGTTATTTTCATTTGTGATTCTTTGTCAAAAACTAATGGTGTCATTTTTTTTTCCCTTGTCAGAAGGGCAGAGCAGCTGCAACATGCGCCCAGCTCCAGATCTCGGAGCAAAAGCCTCACCTCACCAACACCAATGGGAGTCTTGCTATCAGCTCCTGTGGGCTCAGCGCTGGCTCTACGCTCGGTTCTAAGGATTACGTGAAACTCCGGGTTTTTCTGTGAAAAATCCAGTGTCAAAGAGGTTCTTTGTTTCAGGCATAACCTGAGTTGTCTGTCAAATGTGGGCCCCGATCCAGCAAAGCACTTAAGCACATGTGTAGCGTTGTTGAAACCAACGGGACTACCGCTCACATGCTTAAAGTCACGCGTGTGTTTAAGTGCTTTGCCGGCCTGAAGCCTTGCAGAAGTCCTTTATATCATGTTGATTTCAAAGCACATTTCGTTATTACATCACCGTGCTGTTCTTGGCAGGGAATGAATTAATAAAGGAGACAAGGAAAGGTCCGGCAGGAGCTGCCGGGGGAGTGGGACACTGCATTCCTTTCAAAACAAGGCCGTGGCAATAAGTTTTCAGGAGACATGAATCAGCCACGTAGGCAGTTATAAACAATGTGGAGCAGCCCGGCCGGGTGACATACCGCTGCACTATGTATATTGCAAGAACATGTCAATACTGGGTACTTTGTGTTTTTAATCTTCCCACAGACTTGGCATGCACCCACTCTCCAAGGCCAACCGGAGTCTGGTCGGTGGGAGAACGCCCTCGCTCCTTCTCTCCGCATGGGATTTTAATGCTATTTCATGAGCTGGGATTGTACGGCTGGAGAACAGCACTGTTGTTTATGCCACACTGTTGGCATGCAAGTTCTCTACAGACATATTAAAGCCAAACTGTCTCCCTGAGGACACGGTGGTAAGCATAGGGTTGGGTGGAGAGATGTGCTCACTCTCAAAGCACATGAGCGGAGCTCTCCCAGAGAGACACTCTGTTGCATCCCGGACCCTGTGGCCGTACCTGTGTTGCCGTTTGAGTGCTGGGGTTAAAGCTGAGCTTCTTTCATATGGACAGTCCCGTTCAGATCATGCATTTTGGGAAACCAGGAATCCACCACCATGACATGGCCGTGTTACTTCTTACCAGCAGCCAACCGTGCACCCCACTGCCGGTGGGTTGGCTTGGTAGCCGTGTCCATGCCTGTCGGTGAGGTCTCAGAGCCCACATTGCAGAGAGCCCCGTGCCATCGCATCGCAGCACTGCACTCCTGACACCTCACCCGGGCTTGCAAGGCATGACGGGATCTGTGGGCAGCATCTGTGTGGGTAGGGATGGTGGCAAATCTATGCTGGCTTCTCCCCTTGTTGTGGTGGTGGGAAATCTATTTAGGAAGGGAGCAGCTAAATGGAAAAGCAAGAGCACTTTGAGGAATGGGGCGGGAAAAAGAGGGCAGGTATAGAGGGGATGAGGAAGGAGGAAGAAGGTATCAAACAATTGGTATATGAAGGCAATGTCTTGGGAATAGCCGAAGGTCCTTTTTGGGACCTCTCACTGTGAAACTACTGAAGCGAGGACGGGGAGAGGGGTACAGCTGCACTCAGCTGTGATGGCAACAGCATTTGCTCTGTGCTGCTGAAAGAGGGTGCCGGGGGGGGGAAATCTGGGAATGGAAATTCAGTACTGCAAAGAATCTGGCCTGTTGTTATCTGGGAAAGGCATCAGTGCCCCTTTCGCCTTGCTGGAATTGAGTTAAATACAACTTGTATTGATCACATGAATGGAAGGGAATAACAGAGGCTATGGAGCTTTCAAAGTTATCTTCACACACAATAAAATGTAGATAAATAGCACAAGTCTACTACTTCTTCCCTTGGAAAGTTTCTTTTAAGGAAGCCACTGTGCTACAGATACTGACAAGCAGCTGGAAGAAAAAACTTCCAGTACTGTGGAGGCCAGTGGGAAGAGGGGCCAAGCTCCCTGTCAGAGCCTCAGCTCCATATGCCTTTTCTGTTGAAGTCTGCAAAAACTTGGTAGGAAGGACAAGGGATTTATTTATCATTTCATCTTGGAATTCTAGTAGTTTGGCCCCGCTTTTCATTTTCTTGCACTCTTTTGATTTGTTTGCTTATTACTGATAGATTACTTTAATGCCATTCATGACCAGAATACAACAGATCATATAATTAAATTTAAACAAAGTAAAACCAACTACAGTTTTCTAGTCTGAAAAGGAGCATAATTTAGATTATTTCCTTGAACTAGGACCCAATGTCCCCTTTGATGAAAGTTACAGGAAAGCTCTCAGCAGCAGCTTAAACACACACCGCCAAGCTCACAACAGAGGAGCACTCGCACACTTTCAAGAGGATGTTTTGCATCCTGTTATTCCAGCAGCACGTGGCATTGCTGTATCATGGAGCCTGAATTGCTGCTTTTCATAGGAAACCTCATTTGAAGACGGGCTAAATCATCTTTTCTGATGCATACGTTGCACAGGGCTGGGACTTGATACAAAATGAGGACCTAACCCAAGGCCCCTGTAACCAATGGCAAACTTTCTGTGATTTCTTTGGGATTTGGATCAATTTCTCTGCCTGTAATTGCTGATATAGGAGGAATGTTATTTTTGCTGTAGTACTTGCATTAAGAATCAGAGCTATCATTTGATCAAGCTTGTTGCAATACGCTTGCTGGCAAGAGACTTAACTTCTTTGAAGGGTTTAAATCTGCTAAACCATCTGGGAAAGCAAAGATAATGCAAAATGTAATTTTAATGTATGTAAATGTAATGCAAAATGTAATTTTAATCAATGTCAGAAGTAGACTACTTTTTACAATCTGATTCTTATCTACGATTCTTACGAATAATGTACTACAGCTTTTACATTTTTTGTTTTAGGACAGCTACTTCCCAATGATTCTTTTTAAAATCATTTCAGGAGCGAGGCAAGAAAAAGAAGAGCTTGTGATAATACACTGCAGGGTACGCATTATGTTCCCAATGCCTGCCACAGTCAGCTTATCTCTGTGTGTGCTGTTCTGGTGCGGCTGTGGCTGTGCTGGATAAGGAATCTTCCCTCCAGCTTGGCCCCTGCAGTTCATCGCTGCCCTCCTGCAGAGGGCAACTCCGACAGATGGGTGTATCTAGCTTTTTCTTAACTCGGTAGATCTCATTTTGAGCAATTTCGAGTTGCAGGTCCTGGCTAGTGCAGGTTTTTGTCTGGAGCAGCTTTGGGAGCGCTCCCCAAGCAGGAGCTGCCTCCTGCAAATGATGAGGACCTTGGTCCCGTGTCATCATGCTTTGCCGCCCCCATGAGCTCCTTGGCCATGGGTTGCCTGCACAGGGCGTTATCCATCCTGGAGCTCGTTGGAGAGACCAACTCCAGCCACTACAGCTGCAGGTAGGGCTACGGTGGCGACCGCTGATCAAGCTGAGCCTGTGGTGGTCTCACGAGGCAAAAGGTCAAAGATGCCGACTAACTGCACCTTTTAAAAATCACTGAGATCTCTAACCCCTGCCACCAGAGAAGAGTTAGAAGTGAAAAAATCTCTTGGGACCCTCACAGGGGTTTTAACCCTCTGCATGGGTTGAGCCAAGTGGCTCCATTCAAGAAGGGTGCCTGGGAACTAAGGTTAGAGGAAGGAAGCGTTAATTTAGGTAGGGGATGTCAGTGCATGGACAGGTTGTGGGTAAAATTGACAGCACCTCCCAGATCGAATCGGTTGCTATATAGCAGTAGAAATTGGGAAGGGCAGAGGTCTCATGTGGGGGCAGGGAAGGAAACTCCTGCGGCCTGCAAAGCACGCCGGGGCAGGGAGCAGGGGAGCACCTGGTCACTATTTACTGCTTTCCTGCGCTCTTCTGCCCTCTGCTCCATTCGGCTGTGAGCAGTGATGGTGTTTATCGCTTTTCAAAGATGGCATTTCTTCTGCATGACACTATTTACTCTGGGTGTAGGAGGAGGTGACCCACTGATTATCCTAACAGACCAAAGGAGCATAAAGTCAAGTTTCAAGCTATTGCTGTGACTTAAGAAACATGCAAGGCTTTTGCCTCTGGACATAATCAAGTCAACATGTTCAGTATTGGTTTATGCTTAAAAAGCAAAGTAAAAGCAGATGAAGTGTATTTATAGGCTCATCAGCCAATGAATGGATGAAAGGGAAAAAGAAATTAATGGGAAAATGTCAGCCAGGATAGAGGAGGGACTCACTGTGAAGTTCATGCCCAGACCAACAATTTGGAGTTAATTCCAAAGACCAGGGTATCTTGATTTACAGTAGAAGAAAAATTGACACTTTATCAACTCCGAATTTAAAAATAAACCAGTAAAAATAGCCTAGTGCGAAGGAGATCCTTCTGCCAGACTACCTCAGGCTGAGAAAGGCTAAGGGGCACTTAGGTCTGGCCACTTGCAAATGTGTGGCTTTGATTTGAAGCTCAAAATCTTAAATAAAAAAGGGAACATAGAAAGCAGTGTTACAAGAACGAACCCTAGGCTCCTTTACACTCCCCAGCTTCAGATAAACCTGGGTATAACTCTGAGAGTGGTGAAGAGGAAAGAAAAGTGGAGGAGTAAAATACTGCTTCTCTTTGTCTTTGTGCTTTTCTGCCCTGCTGAAATTGCTGGTTTTTGTGTAGGTAAAAATCTCATATTTAAAAGCTATTTTCGGCAACATGAAATACAGGGACAAGCAGAAAGAAACAACAGCCTTGTTAATTGAAATGTGAGGGCAGGCTAGTAACACAAGATACAATCACTGAACCATCCCCCTTTTAAAAATGATTTAGGGAGTTGAGAAGAAGACTTTACATTTCATAAAAATCTCATTGTCTGATCTAGTCCAGTAGTTAAGAGAAAGGGATATGAAGAAAGCAGCATAATGAAACCCAGCCCAAGGAGGCCAGACTAGAACAAAGGAGTTGCTGTTGATTTCGTGTCAAGCTTTGCCACGGTTTGACTGTGTGATCTGGAGCAAGTCTTTATGTCCATGCTGCCATCAAAGGTGTGATTGCAGCTCATATAATCATGCCTTCAAGCTCTCTTTGCATCAGTTTAGCCATCTGTACCAGAGCCATCGTACACTTTTACCTCTTTTAAGGGCTGTAGTAACGACTGACGTAATCCAAGTTTGCAAAAGCTTTTGTGGTCTTCTGATGAAAAGCATGGAAATTCAAGACACTGTAATATTTCTGCTCATTGAGCCTACTGATAGAGGCATGTGTCTTGCTGCTGGAGGATTCCTTTAATAAAACAAAATCCATTGCTCATCCACTTTCTTCTGGCTGCAAAACCATTGCTGTGAATTGACGCAGACTTAAAAATGTAAGCCAGAGCACAGAACTGAGCAATAATGCACATACATGTGTTCTTGGCAGTGCCTTGATGCAGATCATGACCATGATCCATTTAACGAATGTATATTATTTAATGGTCTCATCCGGTGTTGATTTAAAAAAGAACAAATTGGAATATTTTTGCTCAAATGGCAACTAGGGGAAGATGACTCAAAACCAAACCGTTCCCTTAATTCTGGTAGATCTCAGGGCTAGAAACAGCCCCTTGAAATGGCTTTAAATGAGCCCAAGTGGAGTTTACACACTGGTGTTCATAATACAATTCATGTTCCAGAAAAGTAATAACGGAGAACACACGCACAATAGAGGCTCAGTGCACAAAGCTTGTAATGTATAATTTGCGAGGAATATTTCTTTAAAAATGTAGAGCAGGAGTATCACTTATCGTTCCCACATGGAACAAGTGGTGAAAAGGTTGTGGAAATAATTTTTATTGTTATCATATGTTTTCCCTAAATGTTGCTATAGGAGTAAACCTTTTGTGGCATTACTTACAATATGCTATTGTTTGACATCCAACGTTACACTTATGTTTGAATAGCTTACCCTTGTAGCATCCTTCTTTTCCTTTGTTGATTAAGTCTGAGATAAATATACCATTGTTTTCATGAAGACTTAGAACCTATTCAGTCTCCTGCTGGGTGACTGAATATTAAAAGAACGGCAGGAGCAATCTTAGTGGAATAACCCACTCAGACAGTTGCTCTTCGGACTGAGGGATCCAGATTCGATGCTCTGATCTAGTTTCTTTCAATACCTGTGCCCTAGGAAACAGCTGCAGTAACCCAGGCAGACTTCCTTTGCTATGTCCCAGCTACTGAGAAACAGTTGAGTTCTACTGATGTCGATGGATACATGATACCTAATTATATTTTTAAATACATTCACTCCTATCAAAAGTTAAGAGGTCTGGGACTACCTGACACAACTCCTCTTCACTCTTCTCAATGTGAGAACCAAAATTGCTTTTCTTATGCTTAAAGAGATACAAAGCATACATACAAAGATAAACATACATTAAGATATGTAGATATGTAAAGGACTCAGTATTTTAAAAGCTCAGTGAGTCCCCAAGGGCTTTAGAAGAGGCTGGGGCTCTCAGGACACTGGTGGGATCACCAGATGAGGTACAGTGTCAGGGTTGTCACGGAATCACAGGATGATTGAGGTTGGAAGGGACCTCTGGAGGTTATCTTGTCCAACCCCCCTGCCCAAGCAGGGCCACCTAGAACAGGTTGCCCAAGACTGTGTCCAGATGGCTTTTGAATATCACCAAGGATGGAGACTCCATAACCTCTCTGGGCAACTTGTGCCAGTGGTTGGTCACCCTCACAATGAAAAAGAGTTTCCTCATGTTCAGGAGGAACGTCCTGCGTTTCAGTTTGTGCCCATTGGCTCTGGTCATGTCACTGGGCACCGCTGAAAAGAGCCTGGCTCTGACTTCCTTGCACCCTCCCTTCAGGTATTTATATACACAGATAAAGATCCCCCTCAAGACTTCTCTTCTCCAGGCTGAACCGTCCCAGCTCTCTCAGCCTGTCCCCATAGGAGAGACATTCCTGTCCCTTCATCATCTTTGTGGCTCTTTGTTGAACTCTGTCCACTATGTCCATGTCTCTCTTTTACTGGGAGCCCAGATCTCAACACAGTGCTCCAGGTGTGGCCTCACCAGTGCTGAGGGAAAGGATCATCTCCTTCGACCTGTTGGCAACAGGAGGCATTTATTACTATCAATGTTCCTTTTGACATAAATCAGCATCTAGAGAGTTTGAAGTGTTTTAGTGTTCTCACAGGCATCTAATTTTCTAATTTGGTCTCCTAATCACACCTAGAAAAAGAGCATATCCTGGATCCACTGATACTTGGACAAACAAGTCCACAACTGGCAAAAGAAATACCTCTTAATCTAGAAAACTTAATCAGGGAGGGGAAAGGGAAGCAGAATTTCTAGACAATTTTCTAGGGGAAGCCCAGCCTGTGCAAGCAAGATGGGCAACATCCATCATCCACAAAAAAAGAGTCCTTGATTGCTCAACACCGGGCCAGGACATCCATTGGTGGAGCACAGCCAGGACCCGGCAGCTGCCACGGTCTCCTGGACACTGTGGGTTGGTGCAAGGCCCAGAAAACTTTAATAAATTAGCCCTGCTGGAAAGAGCAAGCGGAGGTGAGGTGATAAATATTTTCACTGGTCATCTCAGAGAGAGGCAGTGCAAGCCAAAGGAAAGAGCGACCTGCTGCATGGCCCCTTTTTACCCCTCTAGCCCTCCTTCTCCCTTCACACACCCCTCTTGCCAAGTGTCTGTACGAAATCCTTGCTGCCAGTGTGATGCAGAGACTTTCACCTGGAATTGCCTGTATTTGCTACTACACGGTATTGCTTCATAGACCAGTCCTGGTAATACAAAAACTGCAAAGTAGCAGGAAAAATTCCTTGGAAACTACCCCGAGACTACTGCTCCTCCCCTTTTAGGGGCACGAAGTAACTTCATTTCAGGGCCAGCGGTACAGAAATCCACATCTCTGCAGAAGGAGTTTGCCATTAGCTGTGAATTACATGCTGCTCTCTGCTATGCAGGCTAGCGTCCACAAAAAAAAAAGGGCCGAAAACCTGCCTGAGCCTACAATCACATTACACGTACCTTCACGTCGTGCCGTCTGAGATGCGCCGTGGATATTTTATCAGAAAAGCGGTCCCTTGTGTTGAAGTGTATTGATTCAATAAACTTGCATCAGCCTTTAAAGGCAACTTGCTTTCAAATAATGGTGCATAATGTCAAAAATATATGTCGCATAGCTTACGTAAAGTTTTCATCTCATTTTCAGTAACTGTTTAAACAGAAATGTTTCATTTTAGGTAAATGTTAACATTATGTTAAGCTGTATTCTACTTCTGTGTACTAACAAAGGTCATGAATAGAGTAATAAGTGTTTGAGGTTTGCAGGATTGCTTTGATGTAAATTCTATTTGCCACTGGTATTCTCCATTTACCATATATATCCCCGGAGAACGGCTTGCCTGCATAGCTCATAAATTTGTTATAAATCATAATGCTTCTATTACATCATTTCCAACCTATCCAAGCTAAAAGCACAATGTGATTTTTTTTTTTCCTATGTGAAATTTCCAGTTTGGTGGCATATCTGCTGCATAATAAATTCCAGACAGTCATTCTTTCACGATATATCTAACGTCTGCATTTTAGGCCCAATCTAGTTGATTATTGAAAACTGTGGGAGTTTGCCAGCGGTTACAGCAGGACCAGAATTGGGTCCTCTCTGTATCTAACTTGCCTTTGTTGGAGCAGCATGCTGGTTTGGAACCAGCTTCTAATGAGAATGTATCTGGAGCTGCAAACATCAGATGTGCTAATTGTCTGCTGAAATGCTGGTTTCAGTGCCAGCAGTAAGCATTGGGTTTCTAATTCAATGCTGTTTGTTTTCTCTTATGATTTAGTGCCACAGAATTCATCTGTTACACTTTGTAACAATGGCAAATGAGGAAAATGCTGGCTTGCAATGAACAGTTCTGCAATATGGCAAAATAATGACAGTGATGCACTGCATTTCTGACATGTTTCTACTATATATACTTTCACTCCAAAATAGGGAAGGGAAAAAAAATTACGTGATTTTATGTCGCAGTATTAGCAATGCTAGGTATTAAATCTTGTTGAAAGATACGTCTGTCAGCCAAGTAAACTGTAAAGTGTAAACCACCATTTGCAAGCATTTTTATACACAAGTTAGTCTCCAGGCGTGCATATTCCATTGAATTCAGTGGAATTATCCATGTGTGTTCAGTTATTCGGTTGTGTGCCTGTAGTATTAAGACTTTGTCTGGTAGGAAACAGAAAGCTGAGATAAAACTACTGGTTTATAACATTCAGAAATACTTCAGCCTAAGAATAGCAAATGCATCACAGTCATAGCAATGATGTGCTCTGCTTTTGACCAGGGGCAAAATTTGGTGCTTACATGTGACTCTACCTGTTTTCTGTTTATTTCTGATAACAGTATAATGAAGAATAAAACTAACTAAAACTGCCTGAATAATGAAACAGTGTTAACAGAACAATCTCTAAAAGTGGACAGATACAACAGAACTTGCATCTTTCATCAAGTTTTTATACAACTCATTAAGAAACAAAATTGGATTGGGGGGGCTTAGTTTTTTCGGGAGGTAAAACGGAAATCTTTTCACAGTGCTATTTATGAAAATGTGTTCTGAAAAAATGTTGACATATTTATTTTTCATTTCTTCATCTCATTCTTCTTGTCTCATTCAGCCCATTCAAGCGCAAATGCAGCAGCATTTAGAATCAACAAGTGGGACAAGCTGCCTCAGGTAGTGAAACTAGGGAAAAAACTATGACGAAGGAAAAAGAAGGGTGTAAAAGGCAGGGCTTTTTAATTAATATTTTGGTCTTGTGAGATGGTCAGGAATGTGCAAGGCCTAGAGACCTTTTGGGTTTCAAGATGAGGGCAAGTTTGCAGAGGGCTCTCCAGAGATGAGTCTCTGCAATGCAGCCATCAGCAGAAGACTGCCTGCACCCAAGGGTTTTCCAGTGGACCCAGAGCAGGGACACAATAAACCATGGGGAATGCTCAGCCCACTGTGTTAAGAACTGAAAAGATACAGGCATCCCCATGTAGTCCCTTTTCCACACCCCCAAAACACCCTGCAGGAGACAGATCTACATGCAGAGCTGAAATGGAGTTAAAAAGATGAATACGGCAATGGGTCAATTAGGTACATTTTTGCCAGCAATTTCCCACACATACCCAAGCTCCATTTAAAACAGAAGCCTCCTATCAAGCAATCCTTTGAAATAATTTACTCTTTTATGGTTTCAGAGTATGGCAACATAATACCTTTAATGGAAACCCAAATAAACGGCATATGCTGCAAAGTGTCTATGAATGGGCTTTATGGGCTTGAATTCTTACGTCACACACTGGTTACAATTATGACTCCAGCGAATGCCTTGAGGATGTAGAAGAGCATATATAGAGTTTTAATGAAGGTATAAACTGATAATGTTTATTTTAAAAGTATATTATCACGCTGAGAGAGAAGGCAGGGGAAATGTCATAAATAATGAAAAGATTTATTGTTGCAAACTGCTTTACAAGTGTTACAATATATTAAAAAATAGTGGTCCCCAATAAAGGCATTGGCTGCACGGGGCAGTCCCACGAGCTTGGCAGCAAGCAGCACAAAGACCCCGTGGATTGGGCCTAAGTGGCAATGTGACAAACTTCAGACTGATGGCTTGTGGCAGTGAGCATCTACCCTTGGGCTGTCTAGTCCAAAGGGCTGACACAGAAGTTTAGGGGTTTAAGCAGATGGGGACATATGGGTCATGTTTGGATGTATCCCTGCACCTTGTTGGGATAAACTGTTATTAACTGTGATTATCCAGACCTTGACATCCTTTCGGGCATGCTTGGTGCCAGACCGTAACCAGCCCTGAGTCCTTGGTGGGAGCCATTTTCTGCACATATTGCCGAGTTAAGGCAGCAGTATGTAACTGCTTCAGCTGGAAATGTTTTAAAACCAACTCTGGTGTGGCTCAGTGTTCTTATCCTCTCCCCATTCCATACTATGCTCATCTCCTTTTTTGTTTTAAAATCTTATTTTCACAGTACCAGAAACATGATTTATTTTTCCCATTAACAGTTGAAATGAAATTCCTTTACAACGCAATAACTATCCCATGTATAACCTTCCTCTCCCCAAAACTTTAAGATCCCACACTGTTATGAGACTATTCCACAACTGACGTATTTATGATCAAGCATTTCTTGGCCATATTTGGTGTGTGTTTAGCTGTTTCAATATGTGTTCAGTCCGGATATACTCAGCAACTGAACAGTTGTTGTACGTGAAGAGCAATCACTTTATGAACAGCTTTAGTGGCGGCTTTCCAATGGCGTGAGAGAGTCAGACCACCGCCGTTTCGGTATCCTGCCCTGGTCCCACCCAGCAGGAGATGTCAGGAAGGTGCGTGAGTGCTTAGGCACATCGAGATGAGGATTTGCAAAGTGTCCAGAGGAGATGCCAAGTAATTAGTGAGTCATGGAAGGAAAGCCAGAAATCATCTAGGGACCTGAATCCAGACCTACCCCATCCAGGTGAATACCATAACTATGGTACCAGAGTCATGTTTGGACGTGTCTATTTAGACCCGTACACGTTACCTGAGCTGCGCTGAAGTGGTGGATCCCCCACACCGCAATCCTGCTGATGTCTCTGGTGGGTCCAAGTCCCCCAGCATGATCCACTGTTGCGGATGCGCAGGAACACACCAGGGCAGCCCCAGGGTCAAGGTGGCCACTTTGCAGCCAGTAGGGGGAAAACAGAAGATTTTTCTCTTGCTCTGAAAGAAGGAGTCTAGCTGAGTTTGTCACTTGTCCCCAGCGGAGGGTTTGCGATCCTCAGCCGGGAGGGTGCGGGCTTTGGACAGGGCATATGAGCAGCAGGAGAGGCTGGCAGTGACTGGAGATCATAAAGATCAGTGCCTTTGCCTGCAGTGCAGGCTCCTAAATCATCCAGAGAAGGCATCTGACAGCCTTACCCTAACCCACCACATGTGGGATACTGTACGTGTTTCCCCAACTAATGCCTTATGGGAAATACAAACCAGAAAACGTTGACCCAATCCTGCTCTGTGCTTCTACCGCTGCCCCCCCAAGATGGTGCTGCCATCATGAGCTCTTGCATGTCCGTCTAGCAGCCTGGCTTCCCCACCAGTTGGTCCCTCCATGCTCACGTAGTATCCGATGACGCCGCTAACAACATTTTTCAGCTCCCATCACCTGGATGGTCACAACAAACATAGATGTCCACTCCATCCTTACATGGCAAGGGTGGAGGGGCTGGGTTTCAGGGACAAGCAGCAGGTGGTCCTCTCCTGGGTTACTGAGCACAGAAGCAGGGACAAGCCCAGGGGAAAACGGCATCTCAGCACCCTTTCTTATAGCACCTCCCAACCCTGCCTGCTCCCCGCCATGCAAAAAGGCTCCCCTGTTCACCCTATATTTGGAGCTGGGCCAGTGCTCAGAACCAGCTGGTGTAATAAGTACCCTTATTCTCTGCGGGGAAGGAGGAAATCCTGGCTCTGGTGAACTTACAGGCAAAACTTGAAGGCATTTTCTTTATTCTAACAGCACTTAGCAGATGGGTTTCACTGTTAGTATGAAGTCCTGCACCTCCTTTCAAACCACTCTGTGATGTGACTGCTAAAGTACTACAAGACCAGCATTTACTATAAAGCTGAAATGTTAATATTTATACACTGTGTCCATTGGGATGGAATAATTCATTTTTTATTAAGAAGCTATTAAAGCATTTCTCTAAATTGCCCCAAATGGGTTTCCCACCTAAAACATGCTGTTCTTTTTTTTCCCCAACTTCTTTTTCTTTTCAGTGTATGGCTTTGATCTTTTGTTTGACTTGTGCTTCACAGAAAAATGCTCATAAACCTTCACAGAAAGGTTCTCTTGGGTTATAGCTTTATTCAAGAAATATGGCGGATCTGTAGCAAAACCATTTTAGGAGCACTTAGGAAGAGAAGTCTACTTGCTGAGTACCAGAACAAAAAGGTTCGCTTCCCCAAAGTTATAGAAAGACACTTTCCAATACAGAGAAGACTGTTCTGATTTTGATTACAGATTGTACCACACTTTATAAAGCTTGGCCCTTTAAAGTATGAGTGAGATTTCATGTACTTCAATTCTTAAAAAGCTTTCAAAAATGCTGTGGCAAGCCCGTGCAAGCCTTTCTGAATGCTTCCCCGGTTCAGACAAGCACAAATCCTGTGGCTACAAACAAGTCCCTGCCTGCTGTAACTCCGGGGTAGGAACTGACGACGGAACAGAAGGGTGAGAGTTAGTAATTTGCCGTAATCCAAGATTACTACAGTTTTATTGCACGTCTCCACAAATTACAGCTGTATGTGGAACTAATGGTTTTTCAAAGCACCGATATGTGTTCTGCTCAGGGGTACGGAATTAAGAGCAGAAAGATAATTTCTCAGCTATTAGCACTTAAGCTGCTATTACTGTAGTTTACTAATAAAATCCAGGAAGAAAAGTCCACTGTATCTATATTATTGTGTCTCTATTGTGCTGCTTTAATTCTTTTTTTATAATCTCACTTTCTTCTGCTAGAAGCAAATAGGATGAAAGCAGTAATGAAAACCCGGCACGTTACAACACAGATCTGAAGCGCTGCTGCTGTTTGTGTTTTAACATTTAAGCTTCACAACAGGTACTGTTTGCAGATGCAGGAGAAAGAGATACCAGCCACACTGCAAGGCCAAAGGAGAACACAGGCAAGGGTATCCCAAAGCCTTTGAATCAAAGTTTAACCTCTGAAAGCTGAGGCACAGCATGTCCAGGGAGGACCTCACCGAGCGCTGTGCAAGCTGGCTCTCAGCCTTCCCCGCTAACAGATTTGGCTGCTCACATTGACTAGAGAAACTAGATGTGAGAATCTCATTTGGTTGCAATACCTAATGTAGGTTAAAGGATATTGGTGCTAAAAGGGTGCTGTTGGCCCAGGGACAAGAATTCTGAGAAACGCACTGTCAAAAAGGGGCTGAAGAAAGAAAGGAAACAACCTTTAAAATAAAGTCTTCTCTTTCCCACGCAGAGGCTCTACAGGATGAAATAGAAAAGAGCTGTGTTTTTGGAGTTCCCTGGAGTTCAGAAATCTTCTGGCAATTAATAGAAATATTTATGCCTCCTGCTGAGGGCTGTAGTCTAATTCACAGGCGCTGGAGAATGTCTCTCTCTCCATGACACTCAGCAGGTTTGCATGACACCAGGGTTGGGGTGGTCTGGAGATGTGGCTATTAAATTTTGCAGGGTGCCAATGCTGGTGACGTTGGGTATGTGCACAGTTGTCCAGGGGGAGCTACCTGAGTGCAGAGGGGAGCGGACTGATTGTAAAGGCCAAGGTCCTCACTTGGAAAACCCAGCCCAGTCCCTTCACGCAGGAGTCAGTGTGTTTAAACACACGGTTTGCTTTTCTCATTAAGGTAGGTGCCAACTAAGATGGGCTTCTCTAGACACTGTAGTGAACCAAGGCGAGGTGGGTGCTGGCAGGACTCAGGACATCATATTCATCCACGCGGAGTTATCCTTACAGCCCCGACTACTCCTGGGCACTCAAATCCTGCAGAGACCCAGTGCTGCCCTCCCAGCTCCCACCTCCTGCTGCTGGTCCCCTTGGCTCCTGCCTGCCAGCACAAGCCCTTCCATGGCTGCTCCTGAGCTGCACGACAGGACAGCATCTCTACTTCTATTGTTTTAGTTGTTTCCAGGCAGCTCAGATTGAACAGGAAAATGGTTGAAACAACCCAGGGAGAGGGGAGAGGGGAGAGGAGAGGCTGTCCCTAGCAGCAGCATGGATTTGTGCCCAGCTAAAGTGGCTGTGAAGCTCCAACCTCATGTTCCTTCATACCCCTTCTTTTGGTTTTTATTTCTCCCTTCTGATTCCTAAAAGTTCAGGTCTAACTTGCTTTTTTCTTCCTCTCATACATTTCCTTTCTTCCACAGCTTCCGTTACTCACCTCCCACCATTTTCTCTCCTGTAGCCCATCTCCTCTATCTGGCATTGTTTGCTGCGTGCATGTAGGATAACCTGTTTGCGGGCATACAACTGAGTATCTCAGCAAAGCCCAGTTTGGAAGATGGCTCCATGGCTCTGGACGAGGTACGGCTGTACAAAACCAGACGTGACAGATAGCACAAAACATGGTGGCCAGCATGTGAGTGAAGTTTCCATTCTGCCCCTTCAGGCTGCATAGCGAAAAGAGCTAAAGGAGAGAGGGAACAATAATTGGTAAAACATTGTAATTCATGCAGTGTGTAATCCAAAATGCCTAGAATTCAGTACAAATCTCTGTATTTACTCCAAGATTTGGCCGGAGAATTGCGTGTGAGACTTGGGCCTACGAAACTCAACGGGAGGGCTCCCACTTCGCCCACAGGCTATTCCCTCTGTGAAGAAAGGGTGCAGGGACCAGGCTGTGAGCAACACTGATGATACAGGGAAGGCTGCTCAAGACTTTTATGTGCCCTTTGCTACATTATGTGAGCAAAGAGAAAGGAAGCTGCTGGAGATCTAAAATGGATTAAAAGAAATACATCCTTTTTTACCCTCTGCAAAAATTGCTTAGTAGGATAAAAATTTCAAACTCATGGGTAATAGTAATATCTATACTTCTACCAGCTGAATTGCTGGTTGTCCCAGTAGAGTTACAAAATCTTCAGATGAAGTGTTTTCAGTACCTTACAGCATAAATCCTGACCCTTCTTTCTCCTCTCCAGATAACTCAGATCCTATAAAATGAATAAGATACACTTTAGATTTGCCCTGGAAAAGTACTGTTGCACTATCCTAATGTTCGGAAGAGAAGTTGTGTTTATTTAACGCAAGAACATTAGCAGCCAGACAGGACATTACAATCCATTGAGATCTGCACTTTTAAACTCAGGAAGTACAAATCAACCTATTTCTCATTAACCTTATCTCAAAAATCTAGTCGATAGGACATACTCTTAAGTTTACTCCTTTTTTGAAAAACCTTTCCCTCCTCCAGGACTGCTGGTGTTTGCTGCTTAGATCAAACTGCCAAAGTTAGCCACCAGGCTATCTGCTAACTACTTCTTGGATTAAGACATTCTTCTCAAATTGTTTATAGGCTGCTCCCCTCCGTTTCTGCTCAAGTGCGGACCTCTGGTTTTTAAATTACATGCTGTGTTAGGCGTCTTATCCAATCAATCCATGAGATCTCTTCTCTGCCCTCCTGGTTTCCTTTTATTCTAAAATAGATGGGTGCCATATGACTAAGCTCCCAACACAATTCATTTCTTGCAAACCTGTGTCATTTTAGTGGTTTTCTACCGCACCTTTCTAATCTTAGCAATATTCTTCCCATAACAATAGAGCCGGCCTCTCACACGCGGCGCTTGGGAAGGGCTCTCATCAGTGTGCTTGACACTGCTGGAATAGCTTCAGTGGATTTAAACGTCAGGCCTATATACCCAAAGAGCTCGCTTGGCTTTCTGACAGCTGCCTAGCATGGTGCACATGGTTTTAGTTTATTCCCCATTTACCACCAAATGATTTCCCCCTTAAAATTAATAGAAGAAAAATATTTGGAAAGTGATAGCTGGTTGTTAGATATTACTTTTAGTGTTCCTGTTCATATTTTTCTTTTCTTTCTTTTCTTTCCCATATGCGCTTGTTCTTGTGATCTTGCAGGGTTGTAAAGTTATGATTCAGCAAAGCACTGAAGGTGAGAGCCTGGCCCTACTGATGCCATGGCCGCCGCTGCAGCCAGAACCTGCTCCCCAATGCGCCTTCTGGTGGGGTGCTCAGCTTGGTCCCCTCCATGGGAGCACCCCACCTCTGGGGTCACCATCACCTCCGGGGTGTGGAGGAGGAGGTGGTGCACATGGTGCTGGGAGCAGCACAGGGATGGGCTGTAGCCGGGAGGTCGGCACCATCCCCATGTTTGTCACGGACATGGTTTTGGGATGCAGCATGTGGATGAGGGAGGTTTTCAAAAGCTTTTCAAAGGGGGGTACAAAGAAACCCCCGCATTGTCTGTGGTTTATTGCTTTTGGGGACATCTAGCCTCTCAATCCAGACCATCCCAAGGCTGAAGAGAAGAGGAGGCTTTTGATTCATACAGAATTGATAGCGTCTATTGAAATTAATTCCACATGGGGAAGTAAGCACTGTCTCCGCATAGTAACACCCAGTGTGGAGTATACTGCCGAGTTCAGGCTCTGACTCTGAAAACACTTGAAGGCAGAACATATGTTTCAGGGGGTTTTGAAGATACCACAACCCATGAGATATCTAAAGCAGCATGAACGTGTTTCGTATAACCCATGAATGCAAAAAAATAGAAAATCTCACAAGGCTTGAAACTTTTCTCGTACATATTGCCCTCAAATGAGTGTAACTGGTTTCTGCAGGGTCATTCCTCATTTACCCTCGTATAATGAGAATACGCCTTTGCCTTCTAACTGGATCTTGTTGGGATCTAATTTAGGCATTCAGATGGACCTTCGAGTACCTGCCCCCAGCTCTAGAGAAGTGCTGTTAAATATTACCTCTGCTGCTCCTGTGCTTCTCCCCTCTCCTCCTTTCAGCCAAGGAGGCTCTGAAAGTGTTTTGGCTTGAGTTTGATAGGCTGACTTCTTCAGTGGCGTAAGGCAGAGTGGTTTCACTGATTTCCCAGAGCTACACAGATTCACACCATCTGGGAAGCTGACACAAAGGATTTACAGTGAAAAAGGTACATCATATTTTTATTATTTCCTGATGTTGTTTTATTGTTATGACATCCCAATCTGGACAATGACAATTCAAAAGCCTCCTTTAATAGCCTTTTTACTGGGCTGCCTAGATGGAGGTTTAGGCTCTGTTCAAAGGCTTAACTGTGTAGTTTTCACGCAAACTCAACCCAGCACAGGCAGAGTCGGAGAAGCAGGACTGAGCCCGATGGCAGTGTTGGTAGAAATGAACATTGGCTTTAATGAACCAATCCGAATTGCAGGAAGTGTCTGGCATGTTTTGATATGTTTAATTGCAATATTATCTATAGCTGAGGGAATCTGATTGTGTTCGGGCTTGCAGTATCCCATACCCTGATGCCGTCATCTGCTCTGAATCAGGAAGAGCAGCGCTGATGAACTTTCCAAGTCTCTAAGAAGCTTCTGGCTCTTATTTGAAATATTTGTCCTTGCTATCTGTGACATAAGTGCACTCACTGAGCAGCAGGCCTCAGCTGAGATGGTTGTTTTCCATCGGAAATTTAAAACTTTGAGCATTTTTCCTGTCTCTTATCTGCAGCCCACAAGGAACATGACGGGAGAGAAAAAGCCCGAAGTTAAGTCATGTAGGTGCTACACTCACTGTAGTGAGACTTTTTTTTAGGGAAGATAAGGAAGTATGTCTTCTGTAGAAGTATATTTTGGTAGGATCACTTGTGACTGAGGACATTTAAATTTTTTAGTCCATACCTCTAATTAGCCTTTCTTATTTAATGAATTGTTCCAGGTGATTTTAAGGAAACTACTTGAAAAATTAGAGAAAACAGATGATGAAAGACCAGAAGAAAATTGTTTTATACTACACAAGACACTTCTCACTGGCTTCTCAGCTGGTGCAGCCCACTTGGCCCACCCATCCTTTGGGAGAGATTGCAAGCTCAGCGTTAGCTCTGGTATTTGTTTTGACCTTTGACACTGATACCCCATTTTTTGAGTGCCATACGAATAGCTGGACAAATCATAAGCAAAACACACAATGGTAAGAAAGTGTCGTGATAACATGATGCTGTATTTTTGGCTTTTATTTCCATGTTTTAGATGTATATTTATGTTTGCTTGAGGCTTGAACTGACAATATAATGAACATCTCCTTTTAGGTACGTGACAGCATTGTATAGCAGGTGCCCCGACGTACTGGGGGCATCAAAGAAGGGGCTGGTGCATGTGAATAAATACCTCTAAGCTTTAAGTTTGAAATTACCCTAGCCTTTGACAAGTAGCATTCAAGGGACAGGTATGGGAATGCCTGCCTGCTCCAGGCAACAGGTTGTGGTAGCTCAGAGGGGAGATGTCTGTCTATACCAACTCTGTTCCTTTCCCAGTCTGCAGTTTCTGTGAAACTGGGATGCAGAGCCTGAACCCTGTCCTGGATTTTATGCACCTACCCTGTGCATGTGATGAAAACAAGCAGCTTGTCTCCCTTTGGAGACACAGCTGCAAGAAGAGTGCAAGGGTTAGAGCAATTGCTCATGAGTAGGAGCTCTCAGCTCAGCAATGTAACTGGAAACGAGACATATTCCTGTTTTTTTGGAGCTAGGTTAACATCACTGTCTCAGCTTCCTGAACAGTCAGTGGGGAGTGATCAGTGATTCATCCCACCTAGCTTAGACCCATATTTTAGGAAGGAATGAATTGCCCTCTCGCTGATGAAAACCTTAGATGAGACATCTAACTTTTAAATGACTAAAGCTTGGTGACACAGATCTCCTTCTAAATACAGAAAACCTGTTTAATTTGGCTACTCTTTTGACCTTTATGTGGAAAAAAACCCACTAACTTTTCATCAACACCAAACACTTAAGTTTGCTTTTTTATTTACTACTATCCCACTGCTTCCTGGCGTCAGCCTTCCCTAGCTTGTGGGCGTTTGCCTCAATTGAAACCACGGTGTGGCTGCTCTAGTACAATCCCCTACACCTCCATAGACTACAAGAACACCCACTCATTTTACTGGTGCTGTCAAAGTGTCTTTAACTGCCCTCATGCATGTGGTGGGGGAGAAGAACTTATCCCAAAGATTTGCACTGCTGGCATTATTGAAGGGCTCTGACACTGAGGGACTCAGTCCCCTCGGAGCAGAGAAGCCTTTGGACTTTTGTCATTGGGAAACAGAGAGAATCGCACACCCAAGGTGTCTGTAGCCTTACATGTCTGTGCATCACCTTCCTGGCAGTGTAAAATCACATCTGTACACCTCAATCACCCATTTAAAAAACTGTGGGGCTGGTGTAGGTGCATTGAACTTACAAAAATAAGAAGTGTTTTGGAAGCTTCTCAGATGAAGGTTGGCTTTTCCCTGCTTAGTCACCACTGGATAGTTTTACTGAAATCCACAACGACAGGTGAAAAGGAAACCTCATGTAAACCAATTTAACACTCTATGTACAGTACAGCAGCCTTAGTGAGGGAGCTAAAGTGAGGCCAAATTCAAGGCCAGATCCTGCGAAGAGCCAAGTCTCTCAGGTCTCAGGGGCAGGATGATCAGCATCATACTAGAATGAGGCCCTTAGACTGTACCATGCTTGGTGAGCTTTCAAAGGCGCTTCAGAAGAAGTCCTGATCTTACCAGTTAGGGTATTTCAAAGTGACTCTGTTGTAGAGCGTAATGGAGTTAGTGTGTTAGCTCTGTCAGCGTGGAGCAGGCAGGGGGCAGTTACTTCCGAATGGTTTATTGATCTGTTTCCTCATTTTTAATTTTCTACAGCAACTCACTGCTATGCTTAAGCAAACACCAGAATGTTAAGTTTATTAGGAGCTGTGTCTTAGCCTCTGAATTTGCATAAAGTATCTGAGCAGAAGAAAAGCAAGGTGTGTACATAGCACAGTATCAGCAGCCTTCAATCTCAAACATGGGGGTGTGAGTAGGGGCGACGGTCCCAACCTGCCGATACACTCTGGGATGCCGTCTGCTCTCCCTGTGTGCGTGTGACTGGTTTTGAATGCTTTCCCATTTCCAAGCCAAGCAATTAGCCAAAATTCAGGGCCCTGGATGTAGTTTCGTTTAGAAAGACAAATCGAGTCAGGTGTTGCTTGACCTAAGCCTGCCTCTTCCTGAGGAACACGCTGAGTCTGGTGTCCTGAGCAGAGCCTGAACAGACTGAAGGAGCCACAAGCAGCTGCTTTGCTCACAGGCTTAGTCTTTCTAGTCTGCACCTGGGCTGAAAGCACTCTTGCTAAGCTTTGCTCTCACCATGCTTCCAGTGCTATTTGTGTCTCTCTGTCGCTGCTTTCTCTGCTTCTGTTTTTCTCTTGCTTTTTTCACATATAATTCACTATAATAAATAATAAATAAATAAACAATAAAAAAATAAAATCTCTTTTACTAGTTTCTGTGTACGGAGCGGAGGTTGCAACTTTAGCTGGTCTTCACTTCCATGAAAAAGATTAATTATTGCTAACACTCATTGCCATAAGCAACTCCAGGAAGATTTCACCGAACTCCCTAGCACTGTTTTCTTCACTGCCTCTGTCATTTGTGTGCACCTCCATCTGTGCCTATTTAGCCTCATGATTTTTCAGGTTTTTGTGTTACCAGGAAAGTTATTACTTATCCACGACTAGTTACTTTCAGGGCTCCACGTCCTAGAAGTGTATTTAAGACCTTGAGGTTCCCCATAATGTAGAGTTCAGAAAAGTACAAAGGTAAATCTATGCACTACAAGCTGATCTAAGTCAAGACCGCCTGAGAAAAAGGCAATAGTAGAGGTCATCTTTTCCAGGTCAAGGCTAATTACTGAAAAGAATGGAAACAACCTTGAAGTTGTTAAGGGAAAGGGGATAAACAGAAGATTATGAATGCTTCCTGTGTTCCATAGGAAATGAAAACGTCCTATTTTCCTTTCTTAAGCCTATTTCCTATCGAAATCAGGAGCTATACCATTTAATTGTGTGTATTGGTTAGGAAAGATGGGGACTATTTTCATGTAGCACACACATATAACCAAACCAAGGTGCTTTGTGTCAAATTCTGACAGAAGGAAGCCAGCTTCCATTCCCAGCACGGATAATTAAGTGCTGATGAAGCAATTTAATTCTAAGGATTTTAATCAGAAACTGTAACTTTTGCCCCTATAAAACTGTGAATAATGATGCACTGAAACTTATTTATGAAACAAGTGTCCTTATTGGTCTGGATCATACAAGGCTTCTAACATTCACTCTTGTCTCCTACCCTGTGCTGAGTGTGCCAGAGGCACATGTGATGGAGAATCACCAGAAACCTTTGAAAAATCTAAAATATAGATATTCTTTTAAAGTGTTAAAAAGATACAATCACAGTTACGGTCCTGCCATATAGTTTCACGCACCAGAAGACACATAGAGATGCATCTCCTGATTGTAAACTGTTTGCAAAGGTTAGAGTGGGTTTTTTGTTATGGCCTCCTCAAACGCAAGTTCTGGGTCATGAGCTTTGCCACACACGGTGCTGTTCAGGGCAAGACCCCTTCCTCTCTGCAAAGAAGTAAGGTGACTTGTTGACCAGCCATGACCATAGTCTGAGACCTATGGGGACTATAACTGGACAGTGAGGTGGATCTCAAGGGCATTGCTAGTAACACAAGAACAGCCATATGTGGTCCTGCTTTTCTCCTGCTTTTTTCCCACTCTGGGGAGACGAAAGGTCTGGATCGTGGGGGAACATGCCAGTGGGTGACATTCCCCAGGTCTTGGATCTCATTGAAGTTAACTGTGTATTTGTTGGGATATAAATGCCGAACCTAAACCATCCCAAACTGAGCACATTATGAACCTTTGGCAAAAATAGTCTTGTAACGGCACCTTAGATAGAGATTAATTTGTCTTGGCCTCAAATGCAGCTGCAGTCTAGGAGTGGTAATTCATTGTAAACACCTTTAGAGCATGTCAGGCCTCATAAAACCTCTATCTTAGACTATGATGTAGCTTTAAAGACAATACTCTGCAGTTATGTAGGGCCAAAGTAACTCCTTCTATGCATCTGCTGAGCTGATTTGTTTTCAAATGTGGGTTTAAATTTTATTTTTATTATGTGATATTGCTAAAACTATGGTTTTATGGCAAATGTGTTCCAATGCAATAAAAATGCGCTTATTTTTCTGCCTACTCCTTGAACTAAGAATAAAATGCCTTAAGGGACTATATATATTTATTAGATTTTCTGAATTAAAAACCCCTACGATTAGAATCATAATCTTTGGTGGTCCCACATAACATTTTGTAGCTGACATTCATATATAATGTAATGTAATCTTGTTTTTTGATGGGACTTCTGCCTTTGCTAAGTTTCCTCTCTGGCTAATTAATGTTTCTGCCTGCCATTGATTTTTCAGATCCACCCAGCTTTCATTTGTTATTTTCTTTCAGTGATTATTTTAATAGCGTGCCTTAATGTAGCATATGTTTGGATTCCTGCTCCAGTTTTACCCTAGCCATTATTAACAATGTAAAGCTCCTCCTTTATATGACAATGCTAATGTTTTTAGCTGTGCTTAATTATCCCCATCTTAGTAGGAAAGCACTGTTGAAGACTTGTGTCTTATCTCCTAATGTTTCAATTTCCCCTTTTGCTAGCAGATAAAAGCTGCTGATAATCCTGTGCTGCAGGTTTGGGGCACAACCATCTGCAGCCTTATTTTAGAGTGTAAACAGGCAGATTGCTTCCCACTTAAACTGCTACCACATTGGACTGTTATCTTCAGGCTAAACGTAATTACATTCATGTATCTTCAGAGGATGTTAATTACAGGAAGATGCCTTCTTTTTCTTGAATACTGGAACGAATGCACTGCAAGTCTGGAGCAATAAAGGGGAGGAAAAGCATTAAATCACAGGTGGGAAGGAAAGAAATGAAAAAAAAAATTCCAATAGGCTGAAAGGTTGTTTGGGTGGCAAAAGGAAATAAAAGGTGGGAATAGAAAAGACATGTTAAACCTTGCTGTCACATGGAGGTCAATCAGCCGGGAGTGTAAGAGGAACAGCAGAACTCATCACACTGACTGAAGGACGTGAGGAGCATCGGAGCAGCAACTTGGCTAGAGCAGGAGCTGCACGCTGGGGATGTCCTGGCGCAAGATGGAGCGCATGCATGGGGCGGCTTCACTCCTTGTGCACCTGTGAGTGAGGTGGGTGGCAAGGGGGTCGAGGTTTCCCCGTCACTAGTGTCTCCTAGCATGGCACACAGGCCGTGGGTCTGGGAGCCAGGCAGGAACAGAGCATTAACCCACATTAGTTGTGCTGCCTACGAAACATCCAGACAGCAAGAATGTCTGTTTTTTTCAGACAATGTATATAACACACAGTGGTAGACATTCGTTTGACTGAGCAAGTAGATATAATAAAGCTTCAATTGGTATTATTTCTGAAACAAGAAGGCATATAGCAATGGGACCTTTATTTGCACTGAAGGCTATATGCCAAAGTACACTTGTATGTTTAAAAATTAATGTGATCAGTAAGGTGGTGGGACATTAAAAAAGGATGAATTGAGAAACAGAAATTCTACGTCCATATATGCAAAGGTTCTGGGGTGGGAAACATTGCTTCGTTCAGGCTTCAGGTGAAGTTTGAGGTATGACAAATCTGACTCCTCTCTTGTGATCAGAGGAACACGTTGTTGCCATTGCTCTGGATCCTGTCTCTAACGATGACCAGACCAGATGTTCTGGTTTTAAAAAAGCTACGGACAATTAAATTGCTGTGCAAGGCACCAGCAGCGCCAGCTTTCAGTAATTCCCCGTCTTTGTGTGGATGTGGTGTGATGGGAGTGGAAAGCAAAAGCAGAAACTTAATATGACCCTTGCCACAGGCACCTTGGATAAAACACTCTTGGCTGCTAGACAAACGCAGGCCTCGATCCTGCAGAAGTGAATTAGTTTTATACACACAAATAGTCCCACTGTGGCATAAAGCGTGCAGAAGTTTATTGGAAGATGCCCCGAGAAGGGAAGTGGGAGTGAAGCAAGCTGGAAGAATGACTAATAAGAAGTAGAGGGGAGTTAAGCAGAGTGTAGCAGAAGTTCAGCCACTTGGCTGATCCGTAAGGTGGGTGGGTTACAGCTGGAGCATCACATCAGATAAAATAACAGGAAGAGACGAGTGATGGCAACCACAGGGAAGAACACCATCAGGAAGACCAAAAAGTGGAATGATCCTTTAGTATCACCGAGCAGAGTGAGAAAGGAGAGAAGAGGATACATAACGTTATGAATGCAATTACTCACATCTCTGACTCAGGACTGAATGGGTATTGCTACTTAATGCTTTTTATGTGATTTTATTTTGGTTATTTCACAAGTAACCGAGTCCAAAGGGAACATGCCATGAAGCCCTTGGGAAAGCAGAGGTTACTAAGTCAAAAGAGATTAGGTGGAGAGTTTGCAAATGAGTGAACACAAAGAATGTCTAAACCTAAACATCTGAGGAATTAACATCTGTACAATCGTCTTAGGTGAGAGAGGCATGGTGGCAAATATGAATGAATGGACATGCACCACAATCTTTAAATCTCATTGTAACGGGCCAGGGGACTGTGTAAGAGCAACCATGGAGAAGAGGGGAAGCCAGAAGAATCCTGTCCAACCTGCCTATGACAACTTTGGAGGGGTGGGTGTTTAATGCAGAGTTTCCTGAGCTCCTCAAATTTTGCTCCAGAGCGTACCCAGCCGCATCCCTGTCTCTGCTGCTCTGAGTACCTGCTCTTTTTAACCTAGTGGCCACATGATATAAACTCCATGAACCTGGATGTGAACTGCAGTCTTGCCTAAAAAGAGAAGGCGGCTCATCATCTTGGTGGACCCCCAAGAGGCAGGTTAGGAGCCAGGCAGCGAAACCCATTTCAGCCTTGCCTGCGCTACAGTATTTCCTGTCTGGCAGGTAGGATCACTGCTCCCCAGTGCACAGCGTAGCCCTTAGCTCGGCATGGCGAGTCCCACACCAGGAACAGGTGTCTCGCCTTTAGGGGGGCCTTGTTAAGATGTGTCCCTCTGCTGAGCGCCCACCCCCGGGGCTCCTAACAGCAAATGCACTTCTTCTCAAGCACACGCCTACAGTCCTGGAACAAAAAAAAGACTACTTGCATGCAAAGCTTTTACAAATTTGGTCACTGTGACCAAACTTTATTACCCATTTTATGGAACTGTGACAAAAGTCTAGGAATCAAACAACATGGGGATCACAGAGGCTATTATGTTTATTGTGCTGAACAGACTGTGATAATCCATTAAAGGAACATTTTCAACAAGCAAGCGATTTGAAGTACAATCATAGACAGCAACTCTACACGAAGAACAAAGCAAAAAGTTAGAAGACACTCAAAAGAAAAAGTAAACTGTAGTTAAACATCTTGAAGCGGTTTTTTTTTTTTCCTGCAAACACACCTCTCTTGCAGAAATGGTAGAAGAGTTAAATGTCCAGTCTTAATTAGCAGTGACCAATGACAGCAAAGAACAGTCGTATAAAATTTATCTCCCATAAAAATAAACTATATATATAAAAAATTTTATGATGTTCTCACTGATTCAATGGCCACATGCAATTTTTCAGTCTGAAAAAATGAGGTATAGTAGGCCCTAAGAGGTAGTAATGTGTTTTGATTGTACTACAATATATAGAAAATACAAGATTCAGTTCATCAGAGTGGTAAGTCTCTCGGAGGTTGAAGTGTGACACACACCCAGCGATTATTTCTGTGTCATCCACTGAATACTGTGGTTTTAAAAAATGCAAAAGAAAACCCCAAACCCCAAAAGGGACTTGCTAAGGCATGATTCGATGCCCTTTGAAGTCAGCAGAATTCCTTCTACTGCCTTCAAGTGACACTGGATTTGGCCTGTTAGAGCTACTGTAGAGCTAGGATTATTTCTCTTTCACTTAATATTAACGTGTCTCGTTGTAATACTCCGATCAGCTCTTTCTCAGCAATTTCCATCACTGAACCCTCTGCGGGCTTTCGAGGAGGTCTGCATTTCTTGACACTGCCTCTTGGAAGAAGCCAGTAAGTAGTTATCTTTAACTGCATTTGGCTCGGTACTAAAGCCATACCAACAGACGCCTTCCTGAGAAACTACCCCTGGCCCAGTTATTAATAAAATGGTACAAAGTACTGACGAGGAAAGAGAGGAAGAAGGGAAACAAAACAGAAATAGAGAAAACGAAATAGGTAGAGAGAGGAAGAGAGAGGAAGAACAACAAAAGTGAGAGAGAGGAGAATAAAAAACCTCTACATAAGAAGCATTTAAAATAAATCTGGCTGAAACATATTACAAAATCACATTTGTGTAAAATACATGAAAATACTTGTCAAGTATTTTCTTACAATCTACTAATTATTTTTTAAACACATATTTGTGATTGCATTATGCAAAAGCTGAGCTTGTTGCTTCCCACCTACAAAGCTTCAAGTTTCTTTGAAGGTTTTTTTTTTGTTTGTTTTTTTTTTTAATACGAAAGTAATTTAAAATGTGTTCATTTTCCACAAGTTATTTTACAAAAATAGTTTTGAATTAGGGATTAGTTGCAGTCCTAACTGTTTCAAACGTCTCAAAACTAATGCTGAAAATAACAAGTTCATTCCATTTAAAGTCTGGAGGTAGGTCTTTGTCAATCAATTAGTCCATTTTTTTAAACAATTCATTTGAGGTACAAACTTGGACAGTAATATTTAAACATTACAGCTAATTTTTTTTCTATGTCATGTAGTGTCATTGAAGAAAATTATCCTTACAAACCTATCAGCAATTCAGTACAAAAATATATTCAAGTTAACAGTACATTACACAGAAGTCTAGCAGAGAATAGGGTAAGTACATTAAAAAAAAACAAAACAAAAACAAACCAAGAGAAAGAAAAATACATAGTCATGCCAAAACACAATAAAGATATTGCTTCCTTAACTGCAATTAAGTGTTGAAGTAGAAATAAGGGGAAAATGCAGATACTTATGATTATCTACCCAGTAAAAATTTCCTGCATTTAATGTGTATAGCAGCATGTATTTATCAGTCTGTTGAGTTAATTGTAAAAATCAGAGGTAGTATTGAATAGTGGGGTAATATTGCATCTGGTGCTAAAAGTGCTGCTTTGAATGAAAAGATGGAGAAATGCCACTGGCACAGAGGTGCTCAGTGAACCATCCTATGTCAAAATACATTGCTAAAAGTAATGCACGAGCTTAGCTGAGGTACGTGGTGTTGGTTCTTACATCATGACTGATGAGTAATGAGGAGAGATTCAATTCTTTTGAAATACTGGTATGGGACGAGTGGAATTAGTCGAAACTAAGCAAAACATATGGATTATTTTTGTTCAGATAAAGTCATAATTAATTTTTAGGTACCTTTGTGTACGTTTTAAAACACTTTTCTTGATAAAGACTTAGTCATTAATGGCATAAGAGTGTTTGGTGTCAGTCATTTTTGTTTCCACAGAAAATGCCTGGCCCTACAGAAAGCCGACTCCATCTGGCTTCCTATTGTCCAGAAGACGAGGGCTGTTCATTTTGTTTACTACTACTTCTGCTGATATGTTTGTATCTATAACTATACAACGTATCTTTGTCTTTCTTCCCTTTTGCAAAATGAAAGTACCTTTTTCATGTTGTTTTCTTTCTTCTGATTACCAGCTGAATGAAGTGAAAGATCAGCTTTCATTTTTCCTGAAATAACAGTAAGTCTAAAAAAAAAAAAAAAATCAAGTACAAGTCTACAAGAAGGTTACAAAAAAAAAAGAGTAGTATCTATCCCTTATCTTTGGTGTTCTAAAACAGGGAGTTCACTAAGTAGGGAGTGGGTTGCTGGAAGTGTTGCAAGGCTTTAGTGTTACACACCTGGCCTTTCCTATTTCAATGCCCATTATAATGACTATGTTACAAGTTTCTTGTTTATATGCAGTGCAGTGAATGACATAAACCTGATTTGGAGCTCTTCTTCACCCATTCACCCTTACTTAGCAGCTCAAACAAACTATTAGTAGGTTAAGAAAAAAGAAAACAGTAATTAAAAGTTGCATCGTTAATCTGTGTCCCCTTTGTGTTACAGCAGTTTTTCACTAAACCTGGGACTGTGAAGGGATTACAAAGAAGATGATTAGTCAAATCCTTTTTAAGGTTATGCGATTTTTTTTTTCCCCCCAGGCAAAAGTGGAAAGACCATGGCAATAGAAAATAAGTGGTCAAGGCAGTGTCTTCTCCCTTCAAAAGACCCAACTGCTGATGAGGTAGAAATTGCATGGTGCGGCCTCCTAGTCCTCCTCTGCAGACTCTTGTGAGGACGTTTCTTCAGTCTCTTCCTAGAATACACAAACAGAAAAAATAAGTAGTGGCGACCGTGAGTCTTAGTCTGCCACCTCACTCTTCTCTCAGGAAGCTGACAATTACCTCTTGAGCTAACAAAATGCGCTTTATAGCTGCTGTGACATCTCAAGAAGCCACTCTGGGGAGGAGGGGAAGGTCTCCTGCTCTCCAGTCACCCCACTTTGGTTTGCTGGGCTTTCCTCCTACCCCAGGGGGGTGCCATGAAAAAGTAATTTGTGCCATGGTCTGTCATGGCCCTCTTACAGCCAGCAGCCATGGGCCGCTAGAAAATGGACAGCATTTTGAGCAGGTATCCAATGTCAAGTGGGTGCTCTGGGAAGCCTTCTCCTCCTCACCAGCCGTCCTCCTCCAGCCCACCGTTGCCTTCATGTTCAACTTCAGCAAGCCTGCCTGAATGCAATGCTCTTACACTGCTTATTTAACAAATGCACAGTACCTTTCAGGACGTGGGCAGTAAACTGGGGATGATAAACATTTCTGATAAAAGGGGCTGTCAGTGAAAAGTTGTTTTTTATCAAATGCTGCACATCATCGCCTGAGACAGCACGTGAAAAAGATCTAGGAAGAACAGGAATTTACCCCCTCGGCCAACTGAGACCTTTTAAGAATGACCAGCTTAAAACAGCTTATAACAGTCTTCATACTTTAATAGATTTGATTTTCCACATGGCTTCATTTTGTCTGGGTGGCTAACTGACACAATTTATAACTCTCTTCCTTTCCCAGGCCACTACAGTGCACCATTCAGCAAAGCATGCCTTAAAGCTTGCCTGCGTTATATGACCAAACTTCCATTCATTAGTGTTTGAAACACCTCAGCTGTGAAGGGCTCCTAAATGCTACCATGTGTGACACTGCTGTGGAGGAGCGGCATCAAGGAAAAACACTGGGCTTTAATCATAGGCCACTGCTCACTGCAATCCCCTTTCAAAAGGTTTCAACCTCCGCCCCCCCCCGCCCCCACCTCACCTCCCCGCAAGAAAAGGCTGAAAAAAAAAAAAGCTGTAAATCCAGGGAATAAACCTAAGTATAAATGAATGGATGACAGCTTAAAAAATATAACCATAGCAGCATCAAGCCATGAGATTTCACACTGGTTTTGTTTAGTCTGCTTTGGGTTATGTGGGAAATGTGAAAAGCATGAAGCAAATTCTCCCCCCCTCTCCCTTCATACCCCCACCCCCCGCTAAAGCTCGGGCCTCAGATATTTAAGCCAGTAGGTTTTTACCTCTTGACTAGGAAACAGGCCATGACCCTGGGGTACTCTCTCGAGCACCAGGCACAAAGAAAGACGTAGCATGATCAAAGCCGTGGACGGAGGAAAGCGAGCAAAGTCAAGTGTCAGCTGCCCTCTGACCTTGACTTTTCAATTAATATTTAAATTCCAGAAGACAACAATCAATCATGCAGATGAACAATTTCTTCCTCACAACAACTCGTGTCCACTTGTAGCAGGGTTATATTCACAGTGCTGCTATGAAAATGATCCCTGACTCATGAAATGATTAAGCGAATTTTACCCTGTCCCTGGAGGCATTGGGGGACCTGCGCTCACACTCCATCGAATCCCATTAATGTGTAATGCATTTTCCCTGCCTACTTCCCCCGCAGAACGGGACTGCAACTGTTACATTTCAGTCAAGAAGAAAAATGGCATCTACAGGCATGTAACGAAGGGCTAATTTGGGCTGCACGCGGAGAGACAGTGCAAAATACGTTGGTTTGAGCCCTGGTAATTCAGAACTTGGGATGATCAAGGCAAACACCGGCTTTGTCTCCAAGCCAAGTGTTTCAGTTAAAAATTACGACTGTGGGTTCTGTGCTCTTAACGTAATACAGGTAGACATGTTTTGGTATTTGATGATGGTCACGTGCTTAATTCCTTACAGCACCGTGGTCAGCCCTGAGCCTCTCATCATCGTTTCCCTGAAGACGGCCGCGCACGCGTGGGTGTGGAGCGGCAGCGCCCTTTGTTTTACACTTGGCTTGTCAGGAGACTACTGAAACTTGATAGACTCGTTTTCCATGAAGGTGGACTTCCGATCACAGAATAGGAAGAATGAGGGACAGGCAAAGTATGTGGAAGGACCTATGTCAGAACCCAGCCAGGGTAGCCACAGAGAGCTACTTTTAGTTGAAGAGTTGCCCACTCCAGTGATTTTTACTGTGAATCTCACAATATTTTTTTTTCCTTGCAGTCCCTGCTGCAGTGACCAAGAAAATGAATGAGAAGCTCTTCCTTCATCTATGTATGTATGTTCCTGTAATGAAGGATGAGTTTCTCTCATCTGCATATGTACATGCAAATGTGTGTACCTGTAGCACCTGGAAGGATGAGAAACCAAAAATCAAGCTAAACCCCACCAAGTATTTAAATAATAAACTAATTATTAAAAAATATTTGAGACTGGCAGACTTCAAATTCACATCAGTCTTGGGAAAGACTTTTTTTCATGAAGAAAAGCTGGCAAAGGGATCAGATTGTTGTGCAGCAAAAAAGAAAACTTTCCTTCATTAAGTTCATTCCTTGCAAAAGCCTAAGATAGCTCAGTTACAGACGGGTGGTTTTAAGCCAACCTATCATGTAAGTCCCTTGTCAAGACACAGATGGAGACATGATTGCTGCTCTGAAGTGCTTACAATTCAAACAAAGGGATAATACAAATCAGACATATATGCATGGAGGGATCCAAAGGAAGAAGCGAGTGGAGGTTCTGAAAGAGAAAATGCAGATGTATAAGACAGGAAGAGAGAGGGATTTTTTGCACTGGTGAAAAACTGGTTGCAAATATTAGAAGGTTGTGCAGCTGTGATCTTCAACCCACCCTTTGCCTCTACAGCGCCCACACGCACACACACTTCTCCCCAAAAGATGGAGGGGGGGGTCAGCGTTCTGAAAACTGTGCACCCCCTAGAAGTTGCAAACCATCTCTGCACTGAGTTGGTTCAGCCAGAGATTCGTTGAAGTGCACTGTGTGGCACGTCAGGGCGCTGGGCACCTCAGGGAAAGGATGCGTTACCATCAGTTAGCACCCTCCAGGCACTTACAAGTCCTCACAGACCCTCCGAGGTTGATGGCATAGCCATGTATCATAGGATCAGTCCCTGAGCCAAAAGTCGAAGGAGAAACTGGGGCTGGGGTGAAATACTTTGTAAGTCCAGATGTGCTTCCGATTAAGTTGAAGACAAGGGCAAAAATCAAGAAGGAAAGCATGATCATTAGAGCAGACATTAGAAATCCAAGTCACTCAGTCACAGCGTGATAGCCCTGCAGAGCATAAATTCAGCAACACCACCACAGGAAGCGCTGAGCCAAGAAGCAAACGTTTCAGGTTACATGGCAGCCTTAATTCAGGTTGTTCTCACTTTTTAGGTGCATTCACTGTAGTTGTGGAGACAGAATGGTGACATGTGTTAATGGAGCGTAAATGTTCATCGACCCAGTTTTGCCTTGAACAGCTACTCCCCTGGTTATTTGCTTCTGCTGCAGCAAGCTCGCAACAGGCTGGGCTAGCAGACTGCAAAGAGAAACCTGAGAAGGCTTCAAACTAACGGGGTCAGATCCAGCTAACAGGGAAGCCACAGCCACACAGCCTTCACGGTGAATAGGACACGCACCTAAAGGGCAGCGTAAATACTCACATGTACAGCTCAGGCTTTACTCCCTGCTGCTAAGACAATATCCCAGGTGGCTCCTCGCATATCCATGTGCCCGGCATGCATGTATCCTCAGGGGCTGACTGACACAAGGATGCGCCGCAGAGGCAGTTTTATGTGGCACGTCCTGTCCTTGGCTGTCCCATGCATGGGTACTTTTATCCTGAGTTGCTACAGGTCACAGCGTGATACTGTAAGACAAACTGCAAGCCAGCACCCTCAGCTGTTTCCACCCTTAATTGCTATAACTGCCCCACCAAGCCAGGAGTGATGTGGAGCTGCTGCCTCTCCCAAAAAAGAGCAGCAAGAAGGCTTTCTCCAAATCTCCTACGTGCACAAATGTTTAACAGGCCTTTTCTTGAGAGGTATCACTGGCAAGCGGCTGGCAGATGTGTATGCTGGACTAGAACCCACCATTGCAGCCCCCTCACCTCTCACTGGTGTTGGGTCCCAGCAGGAGAAAAAGGACAGATGTTTCCCAATGGCTCACAGCAGGTATCTGCCCTGAGAAGGGCTACTCTGCAGGGGACTGGCACCTCTGTTGTTAGCCCTGATTTAACAGCGGTGAAGGTAACAAAAAGGACCAGGAGGCAGGACAGCAGGCTTCAGTTAGAAGTGCTATCTGCAGCCAGTATGCGTATTTGGGCTTGCCCAACACACAATTTCAAAATATGACATCCTTGGTGGGATCTGGTTGCCTGAAGATAGGAGCCTGGAGCTTGTTTTAGATGCCCTGGGTATCTCATCTGGTATCCAGCAGCCAGGCCAGAAAGGTGCTGGTCTCCTGTGTCATGCCCGCCTGCTCTGTGTGGATGTCTGTGATCCCCTGGGACACCTAAAAGGACACAGAACAGCAGTGTCGAGATGTGTGGACCCACTAACCCTCTCCAGAGCTACGATGCTGCATCTCTGCTTTTGAAGGTTCACCACTGTGGAAAAACTGGTGTACACTGCAGGAATATGTGAAGTGATAACCACTAGCACGTGCACCTCATTCCTAAAGCTCAGTGGTGGCACCATCCGGAATGGAGCTGTGCAACGAATCACTGTATTTCAACTACAGCGTCTTTTCAGGTCAGAGTCACCCCATGTTCCCAAGAGACTTCTTTCCCAGGACATCCTGCGTGGGTGAAATGTAGTTCTACCTGCCACTCAAGACCTCCATTTGGTGATGAAGACCTCTACATTTGGTTGGTGTAGGCTATTTTTCTGGCAGTACAAGCAGCCAGTAGCATCTTGGTGTCCTCAAGAACACACAAGCTTAGTTTGGTCTTTGTGTGTCCTCTGCATTCCTTTTTTTTGGTGGACCCCCACAACGTGGGCGATAAGACAATTGTTGGTGTTTGAGAGGAACATTCCCCCACCTGCAGAAGGGCAACTGTTTGGCATTTTTGTAAAAATGTTTGTTCTGTTCTAATACCCTGGGGCAAAGCTCCTTTACAGCTACTTCAAGGTTAATTGTCTTTGCCTCAAGAAACTCACCGGCAATTCAGCTGGCAATTCCGCTTTTTTCACCTTCTGCTCATGAATTTCTGAACCGCAGATTTAAAAAACTAGAACCAATTTTGTGAGATGAACTGCAGGAACACAGTAATGCTACATATGGAGCCTCTGAATTTGTTAGAGCTTTTATTTTATAACAAAGTATTAGCTATTGGCACAGATTTTGCTGGCTGCTTTCTAAGCCCGAGAGGGTATGCTTGAATAGATATGTCAAAAAGAACTGCTGACAAGAGCAACTTACAAACTGTGGACCATTGTCTGCTGTTAACTTGTCTGAAATCCCCTGGCATGCAAGCTAATATTTTCAGAGGAGTCCCTGAAGCTAGTGGCTCCTATTGCAGACACAGGGGCCCAGGCTGTGCCCAGCTGAGACACAGTGCCATCCCAACTGCTCCGCACCAAACCACTTTAGAAATTCTAACAGCACTAACAGACACTCAGAGTAGGTTTGCTCTGCTTGAAGCTTAAGATGGGATCTGCTGCTTTGAGCTACTTCACCCCCTGCAAAGCACACTGGCAAGCTCAGTGACAGCTGTCATTCAGCAGTAAGGCAAAGTTTAATTCCAGAAGCTGGATTCAGAGCTCAAATTGTTGCAGGTATTTGCTTCACACATCACAATAAATGGATTTATTAGGGCAGAAGAGATCACCATGACCATACACAGGAAGGCCACACAAGTCTTCTTACTGCTGGATTAAAGCGTGTTTTTAAGAAGGGCACCTGAGGAAATTATTTCAATACAGAAACTCCATATCTGAATACATATATGTCAATCAGCCCACAAGCAAGCAATTTCTGTGCATTGTCAATCCTAGCATGCAAGGAGCACAACTTCTCTAGCCTGGTGGTTAAAAGCACAGTTAAAACCTCTGCCTACAGAGCAGTTCTGAGACCCCCTGCCCTCTCCCAGCACTCTCTCTGCAGTCATTGACTACCCCAGGGACAGCCCTGGGGTAGTGAACAGGCAGGTCCCCCCAAGGAAGCAAAACTCTCAGTACTGAAATGACATTAAAGATAAACAGAGAGACAAATAGAGAGGCAGCGGTTTTGGGTTGAGATTTAAGGACTGGAAACCAACATTCTTGCTTTAAATGTCTAAGTCCCTACGGACTTAGTCTCTGATGGTCCACCTTTTCACCTAAGGATCTTGGCCTTCAAAAGACTACAGACTTGGCCATCGCACGAGTCCAATATTTGGGTACCAGCAAGCCGCCTTGCTGAGCTGCTGCGTAACCTTCCCAATGCCCAGGTGCATGCTGGTGGGCATGTGCAGAGCTGCCTAATGCTCTTGGGAGCAGTCTAAAGGCTGGCAAGTGTCTTAAAGAGAATTTTGACTTGCAGTTTCCATGCTCAGGAAAGCAACGCACAACAGATAGCAAGAATAAGACTTATCTTTGAGTGTGCATGTATGCAATAGCCCTGGTTTGGAAACTCACATGCAGACTTGTTTTGAAATCCTGTGCTCTCCGATTTGAAGTAGATATTTCAAGCTGGGTTTTCTACCTTCTAGGAAGAAGCCTACACACCAAGCTGTTGTGTACGGAGAATGCATCTTTTTTTCTGTTTAAGTCACTCCACTTTTATATAATAATCAAATATTCTGTGAGGGATGGAAAGGGAGCAGAAAGAATAAAGCAAAACACTGCTGCTGTCCTGCTGGTGAGCAGCCTGTGGCTTTTGAGATGCATAGTTAGTAAGAAAATTAAGGGTGCCCTCTCCTTTCACTGCTGGAACAACACTGCCTGACTAGCAAAAAGGCTGCTCATGGGGATTACTGGATAATCCACATCCCCAGCTGTTGGAGGAAGTGAACTAGCTGGGGCAGCCAGGGTAAAGTTGCTGGGGCTGCGCTGGGACTCAGCTGCTGGTGAGCATGGCCTAGGCCAACAACAGCAGTAGAGGTCAGAGGGAGCTACCATCCTTGCACACCCATGAACCACTCCTGCAGATCCCCCTCCTCTGCTGCCAGAAGTGTGTCGCAGGGCTTGGCAAAGTTTTGGTCCTTGAGTAACAGGTTCAGGTAACTGGAGGGGACCAGGACAATGCTCAGGAGGATCCCCGCAGGACAGGACAGGACATTCCTATTTAAGTTAGAACAGCCTTCTTTAAACATAGATACAAGCCTCTTCTTCCTCTTAGATTAAGGGGGATTCAAAAACATTTCTCTATCTCCTAGCTTATCTCCCACTAGGAGAACTGTCTGATATAATGGAGTGATAATGAGTCTCTCCGGTTACTTTGAGAGAAAGGGCTTAATCTGACACAGGATTTTTAAATCCAGGAGGGCTCACACTGAGAACTTCCAGAGACAGGAATTAGGCTGGCTGACGTTTAGATACGGTAAAAAGTACCTGCCTTAGGCTCTGCCTCTCAACGTCTCCTACAGATGGGCTTAAATGAACCTCAGCTCCAGGTGCCCAACTTTGCCACAAATTTTAGAGCAGCCCTGAAGTTAACTCAGCAATGAGGCTTCTGCAAGGCAGCAGGTCGCTCAGCACTGAAGCCTGTGCTGCTGAAGCCTTTTGAAATTGAGACTCAGCTGTCTAAATTACGTCAGGCCAGATTTCTTAAATGCGTTTTGGCATCTGAGTATAGCAAGTGCCTTTTTGACATAAGCAGGTCAGAACACTTTGAGAAAATCTGTTCCCCACGTGATTAGAAGGAAAGTGAAATTCTTCAGCAAAATCTCAGGACCGGTCAGAAGAACTCTGCAGGAAGCATCATCTAAAGTCTACAAAGCACAGACCTAAAGCAAAAATGGTGCTTGAAGCAATCACAGGTGCTGTGCTAACACTGACGGACATGTATTTTTGTCTTGGAGAGCTTCAACCCTACAAGATGTAAACAGTTCTGGTGGGAAGGAAATAAAATATTAAGGAAAAGAAGGCAGCGGTGCTGTTAGAAACATATACAACCGAGCTGGACCAACCCCAACTTTGCGAAGCTGCTCTTACAAACCTCTTGTGGAGGCTGTAAACTGGAGGAGTGGTAAACTGCTCTGCATTCACACAGCACGCCACGCTCCAGAGCCAAAATCCAGACTGGAGCATAAGGCAAGCAGAGGTTCTAATAATAGTCTCTAATCACTAATATGTATGTCCATAATTAGATGAAAGAGCAAAAAAAGGTGGACACCCATCTTGAAAAATCCTTAGGCTTGTACAGTTCACCGAGACGCTGTGGGTCACTGCATGAGCTCTGCTTTCTTGTGGCAGCGGAGACGGCAAAGCCCAAAAGGATACTGGAGCCCACACAGGTAAACCTGAGGGAGTCTGCCTTCCTCCCGAGCCCCGGTGGTACTTGAAACAGAGCCGACTTCTGTGCATATTTTATGTGGAGCGACAGAGGAAGGACTGCGGTCAAGGTCTCCCAGAATGGAGTAGGGAAAGGAACGCTAGGACAGGCTTTGAAATGGAGGTCAAACCCACATCATTTACCTTTTTTCCCCCCACCCCCCCACTTTAGAACATGAAAAGGAGAATAAAGTAAGGCCTGTTAGATTTCTATTCTCCTTTTTTTCCCTCCCTAAAACCGACTGCTTGTTACAGACAGGAAGCAACTGCCAGAAGTTATTCACCTCCAATCCTTTATCACTTAAAAAAGCATTGCAGCTCAGTCCACGGAGCCACTGGCAACTGCAGTTTGGGAACAGCTATCTATCCGTAATGATAAATAATAAAATAAAGCGTCTTCCCTTTTGAATCCCAGCTGAGAGATTTTGCCAAGTGATCAAACTTGTCTGAACCTCAGAGCAGCAGCTTTGAAGTAATAAGAAAGAGATTGAAAACCTGCAGCCAAGAGCCGCACACACCTCATTAGGGCCCAGCCATGCGGGAAGGCCGAGCGGCAGCCGCCGGGCCCGGCCCCGCGTACCCACTGGAAAGGGGCTGCGGGAAGGGGAGATAAAAGAGCCTTTCACAGTGGAAGTGCACCGGTGACATTTTTACGAGCGCCAGCCCCGGGGTCGAGCGGCTCGCGGCCGCGCGCCTGGCCCGCGCCATGCTGCCGCCCGCCAGTGCAGGCCTCGGGGCCGGCAGGGGCGCGGGGGGCTCTGCCGCTGCCCCCGCTCTTCCTCAGTCTCCCCCGGCTTTTCCTTTCCTTCCTTTTTTTGTTTCTGAAGAAGAGAGGTTAGCAGAGAGGGCTCTACCTTCCCCAGGTTGCGCTCAGAAAAGGCCTCCCCGCCCCCGCCAAATGAGAAACACATTTTGGAAAGATAGCGAGCTGGGTTCTCCGATCTGGTTCAGCAGAGTTCATGTGAGACTTTGTGGTATAATCCAGCTAAATGATTTTTTTCTTTAAAAAACCCCAAAACAAAACAAAAACACGAAAGCTTAACAGACTTGTAAAATGCTTTTTAAGATGTCTGAAGAGTTTAATCATAGATCTTACCACACAGACATTGGTGAGGCTGTGTGCTGGCAGTAAAGCAGAGTATTTAACTTTGAGAGCTGAAGTTCTGGGTTTAATTTTCAGTTTCAGACTAAACAGCAGGTCTGCAGCAAAAGGCAGGGTGACGACTCCTGAGCAAAAGGGGATAATGGAAATGCTTTTCCTGCAAACTTTACTGATTGTGTAATTATGGAGCACCTCTCTGTGCAGGAGAAAGCACAAAATCAGAGAAGTTTGTGTTGGTTTTAATACCTCCCCCCATCCCCTCCCTTTTTTTACTGCAAAGAATTCTGCTGCTATTTTATTATGTAATGCTGCAGGCTAAAAATATATCCCTAATTTAAGCCATCTTGCCAATAAATCTACAAATACCAGGTAATCCAAAAAGGGTAGTTATGGTTTAATGACATACTCTTCTTGTCATCTTAATATGTTCAACTCCTAAAGGATTTAGAGTGATGCATTTAAAGATTTTTTCAATTCTTGAGTATCTCCACACAATCTGGTGGAAAGGGTGATAAAGTACGGTCCTCTTCAGCATGGAGCAGCAACCCAACTTTTCAAGCTCCATCTGCACCGTGATCCGTGCTACCACAGGGCGAAGCTTTTTCTTTCTCTAAGCAAGGTAAGTCTGATCCAAATGGAGTGGGGCTGTCCAGCTTAACAGATAGTGATTATTTCCTTTTGAATATAGAACCTTTTATGGGAGTTTCTTTTCCAATTGAAGATATCTGTATTCTGTAATCAAAACAGAAAAGGTATCCTGGTGGAAACGTGTGTTCAAAACATGTTTTCTTTTAGGACCGAGACAGATTTACTGGAATTTATACCTCAATGTTAATCTATTCTCCTCTTCTTAAACATAAAAAACCCACTAATATAAATTACAGTTAATGCCTCACTATATAACACAGGTCTCAGGAGACTATTAAAGCGATGGGTGAGCCGCCTAGCATACTGTAACTGTCTCTTTGCTGTTCGTACTTCAGTTTCCAGATTTTTGCCTCAAAATAAGCATGAGAATCAGGGAAGGGGAGAGGGTGGAAGCCATTCACTGCCCTGAATCTGATATCTCCCAGGTCCTAGAGCTCACATGTCCCTTCCTTCCAGACTCAAGTCTGGTTTCAATGGAGCGCTCATTTTTCTTCCCACTAATCCTGCCGTGAGATCAACCATTGGTAACTCTGTGAGAAATTAAATACCAGGATGTGGGAAATCTGAGATCTGAATTCGGGCAGAATGTGGGTGATTCATTTTTTTATTTCTCTCCTTCTCTTTTCCCATGGTTGTTGTGTGGCAAATAACTCCCCAAACCTGAGATCAGAGATCGGCCCTGAACAATGTGACTACATGGACAGCGCAGAGACAAAGCAAGAAGTACATTGGCGATATTATGTCCCTTTTTAATGTAAGCAACAGTCATTTCTAAAGAGAGATTTTGGCCAATGTTTTCTGAAAACATTCTGGCATTTCCAGAAATGCCTTACAATGGGATCAGCAGCAGAACTTCATCATGGTGATGCTCACCATCTGCTGGAGCAGACTTCATAAAGAATTTAACATTTGTGTCATTGGGACCCCAATGACACAGGATCCATGAGGTAGTTTGCTATGGTGATGCAAGTGCTACAATGCCCAACAGTCAGGCAGTCATTTTGAATGGCTTTTTTCCCTCCTTGGTGTGAGAAAAGCTCATTTATTTATTTAGGTCCTATAAGGATGAACTCAAGACGCTTACAAACACAGGACTGCCCAAAGGTTTAGGTCCTTCATGCACTGCTTGGCATTCTGCTGATGTCTGAAACCCACCTACGCACTCCTGTAGCCTTCAGCGTGAAGCATCTAGGAGCATAATTCTCACTGCATAGTCTGCTAAGAGGTTGTGATACTCTCAAACTTTTTACTCTGTCTATAAACACAGCAGCACCATGCTCTCGATATCCAACGAGCAATCAATGACCATGAGCTCTGAATGGCCCCCCAAACACCAGCCTGCCTGTCACAGCCAGTGCTTGCTGGCCAGGTTGTTTCACACCATCACAGCACTAAGGGACAGCACAGTGAGACCACTAATGGAAGCTCCAACAGGGAAAATGGTTTTAGGGTGTCTATCACAATTTTATTTCGTGCTGACTTTTATGAATCCTTTGCCTAAGTTGTCCTCTCTGAGCTGCAAGGGAGGATGCACGCTTGTAGGTCCAGCCTATCCATCCCAGCCTTAACGTTTGGCAAAGGTGTCACAAGCTGACGGGCTGCCCAGGGAGGCCAGATGTCACCCCAGGGTAGCATGGCAGCACTGATTTCAAGGAACTGAATTCACTAAATTCCACAAATGCCCCATAGTGACCGACAGAGTAGTTGTTAAATGCTTCTTATTCTTCTTCTATTCCAATACTGTTATTTTGGGCAACAAAAGGGCCTTCTAAAATTCCCCAGATGTCATGGAAACCCCAGAATAAAATACGATATTGGCTCTTATTGCTTCCTTTCAGAACATTTTTAAAGATATGTATCAGTTAATAAGGGCTGAGCATACTGCTCTTTTCCCTAGACAAATCTTTTTTAACAGTGCTGGTACGCAAATACTATAACTGACCATCCTAGCAAATTATTTAACAGATTAAAAAATGTATTTTCATTGGTCTTAACTTTGCTTTTCATTGTGTTTACCTTATTCCACATCCATTGCAGCATACCTCATTTTTAACATACAATTTGCAACAGAATTTATATGGTCCTGAACTGGCATGGCAAAGATGTAGCAATTTCTAGAAGTGGCTACATAGAAGGTTCATGTCCCATGTTTTTCAGTGCGCAGATGAGCTGGGTTACAGCCCTGGGGTATCTATTAATAATATTTATGTCAGGAAATAGGGCATCTTTCAGTGACTTCAGCTGGGTGTGGAGGAGCAACAACAATGCTGACCGTGAAAGATGCAGAGCCTTTATGAGAAGTTCAGGAATCAAGCTTTCAGAGAAGAGCACTTTCTTCCTGCGCAGCCTTCTGACATACCTCATCTTTGCTACTTAGCATTTTGATTATTTTTGTTGCTGTAAGTCCAGAGGCTGATCGTTCTGGTAGTTTCAACTTTCTGGATATCATTCTGGAAACATCTTAAAATAATACAAATTTTCAGACAGTAGCCAAGTACTGCCTAGAATCCTGTATGTCTGTGAAGTAAGATACCCAAGTGTTAGCAGCACAGACTTGTTGCTCTTGGAAATCTTGACCAAAATGCATAGCATGTGTATGTAGAAGTAGCACTATTTAATTTACTCTTGACCGACGTTTTTTTTAAACACTGTTCCCTGCCCAGCCATCTTCCTCAATGGTGTTTCCCAAGCACACGTCACAGCCCCTTCTCTTCTGGCTGTCGTTAGTGAGATTTTGGTTCGCATCAAATAGGAGCTAAGTTCTGAACTGGACTGAGTACCTCCCTAAACAGCTTCTGTGGCCACAGCCATGGGGTCAAACACAAAGCCACCCTGTCCACAGCCATCATCTGCCCGTCTCGGGCTTCTTCCCCAAGCAGCGAAGGGAGAGTGAGGAGGTGGGGAGAGAGCACGGAGGAGTATTGCTGACTTAGGGAAATGTTTAGGCTTACCCCTTTGGCCTCCAGCCTTCTACCACCAACTGCTGCGCCTGCTCCGAGTGCTACGCATGGAGCGGCTCAACAGCTGTAGTCCCTGAATGTTTCTGTGTGCCATTAGGGACAGGTCTGGCCCAGCAAACAGGGCACGAGCAGTGACCTGAGAGCATGTCTGTATTGAATGGGCAAATGTGTGACCAGTGCTATACTCAGAAAGCTGCCTCCTGCTCTAGGGCTTGTCTCAAGGGAATTAAATGTTGCATACTTGAACAGTTAAAATAACCTTTTTTTGCTCTTGTTCAGATCTGAAGGCTCCTCCTGTGTTGGGCTATGCCATGGCACTCCTGTTGTTCGACTGACTCAGAAACTAGCTGACAAGGACACGACATCTCCAAGCGGCACATTGTAGCAGGCAAGACTCTGAATCCCCCAGACAGTCCCTGACAAGCAATGAAGCAAAAGTATCTTGCTAAATCTGATTCCTTTTCAGTCACATCAAATCACAAGCGTGCACACTCTCATAACTCCCTTACACAAGGGAGCATCAGCACCTCAGTTTTAGCAAAGGGGAATCAAGGCACTGGGAGACTTGCCTCAAATGGGAATTGCACACTGCAGTGCTCAGCACTAATGGCTTCAAAGGAAGCAAAAGGCTCACCCAGCACAGTGCTGACTGGGGCACCTCTGCTCCTTAGGCAGCATATGGGAGTACGGGGACAGGCACCTCAGCCTGCCTTGTGGGCTACTGGCACACTAAGCAAGGGGATGCGTAATTCAATGAGTATTTCCTTGCCTGAACAATGCATCTGAATTTAACAGACAGGACCACCCAAAATCCTGTTTCTTCTTGTTTCTTTTCTGCACTGAGGCCGGTGCTGCTGTGAAGCTGGGACTCAACCAAGCTGTCTTTCTTCTGGTGGTTCACTCAGTGGTCCTTCAACCTTTGACTCATTAGCTGCACTGTGTCCCAGGTTCAGCGAGTGGCACGAAGAACACTTCTCCCTTGGCAGCCTGGAGCAATGCTGGGATGAGAAATGGGGCTGCTGCCCAGTTCACCTACTTCCAGAGCAACTCCTGTGGCCAGCCCAGTCTTCCGACAAGCAGGCTACCTCTGCTCCTCTGCAAAGCTCATTCCACTCCCACCACCCCCCGCCCCCTGCCCCAAATACTGGATCCTAGCAGAGGCTATACAGGTTTGTAAGTCCCAAATAACGTGGGAGAGGAGCCTGGGGTCCTCTGGGGGAACCTTATGGCAGTGCAGCCCCTGGGCAAGTGGCCCTCGGTCCTGCAGTGGGGCTAAGGTGCCTGCTGAGTGCAAGAGAGACTGGGCTGGTAGGGAGCTGGGTATTTTGTCCTTTTCTCTGTTTAACACCCAAATGCTGCCTGCAGGGAAACAGGGCTGGCTGTCTGTATATCTCCGGGTAAATCAAAAAGATTGAGGGCTGGATTACAAAGCTTATTTGCATATCTGAAGTAAAGCAGTGGTCTGTGATGCACACTTAAATGTTTAACTACCTTTGTAAAAAACATGTCTGTTTTCTTTGCATTCTCCAGGAAATCGTGGAAATGCTGCGTGAGTTCTTTCTGTATTTTCATTACTGGTAGGAAGGCTTCAGCTGAAGAAAATACTCAAATGAGCTGTGACCAAAACCAATTTTTATAATAGTGATTTTTATAAAATTGATTCGTGGTAATGACCCCATGACTCCAGAGTTCAGTGTGTGGAACTGTACTTGCTGGCAAAGTCTTTGCCACTGAAAGGCCAGTGAGTACCTACCACCATCAATAAAAGAGACTATAAAAACGTTTCAAAAAATTGCCTTGTAGAACAGCAACCTACATCTTCAGATCACTGTATGTATTTCTGATTTTTGACTCTTTAAAAGTGACTGAATATCTGAATATACTCCTGTGCTGAAGGTAATTTTTTTTCCTTTTCTTTCCTTCCTTCTGGTCACATAATATCTCAACTTACTTGTTTCATTTATTTACAGCCAAATTTCTGGAAGCAGCCATCTCAAAAATGTCACTCTATCATAGCTGTGTAATAAATGACAATCATAAATACTTAAAACCTTGGAAACCTGAATCTTACACTGATTTGGGTATTTAGGTGTAGCCTCATTGAATGAAGTTATTCAGAGTCTATTCAGAAGTTATGTCATATAAATAACAAGATATTTGCTGTCAGAAATACCTGACTTCCTCTTCTAGCCCTCATTCTTTAGCACAGGTTAGTGCTTCATCTGTTCATAGAACTGGTAATTGCAACTTCTGTATTTTTCCCCAGATTTTTTTTTGTTTTTACTTCAAAAAACTGTGCTCTTTTTTTGTCTAGTCATCAGACAAACTATTCAGTCTCCCTGTCACAATAAACCAATTATAAAAGAAGACTGAATCTGTCTTCCTTTGGAAACCACATCATGCAGTTGCCATCATTTTGCCTCGGAAGGAGAAACAAGGTAAGGAGGTAAAGCCCAGCACCCTCCAGGAGACTCCATCTACTGCATCCATGAAGAAAGCAAGAGACTTTCCTGATTTCCCTAAAATCAAATTCAAACCTCTCCCAGAGCAATGGTAGGTCCATTCCTGCAGTTCAGGCATCCACCTAATTTCTTAATAAATCTGGCTGTAGTCCACATGTTTGATATTATTCTAATTTTGGGTTTTGTTCATTTTATGCCAAGCAATCCTTACAGATTGCTTGAAACAGAAACAGCAGAACTGGTAACAATGAAACATAATTTTCAAGTTGGAGCCATTTTTTGTAAGACTTCCTATGACATTTTAATCCATTTGTTAAAATGATGTTTTCAAATCAGAAAAAATGTTTCCAGAACACTCAAAAGCAAAATCTGGAAGGATTTTGCAAAGCAAAAGTGTTCAAAAACCAAAATCAAACCCTATTTTGATTTTAAAAACTCAGTCCCCAAGTGATCATAATATTGTGAAGCTTTGGAAAAACAAAAATTCCAAGGACACCTATTGGGAAAAGGGTCAATAAAACCAGGTTGTTTCATCATGAAGCGATTTATGCAAAACCTTTGACCAGTTCCAACAAGCATCATCGCCCCGTCTGGTGGTGGTGGGAGGCAGGCCACTGAGCTGGAGGGCCCCTCAGCGTGCCCGGGGCTCAGCCCCACTGGGAAAGCTTTGGGCACCTCCACTGGGATCATGCTCCCGTGGGGAGGTGCAGTGAGTCTGGGCTGATGGATCTGCGATATACACTTGCTTGGTGCATGTGCACATGGTACCGAGGGCCTCCAGCACACACAAGATGGCCCCTACTGCTGTCTTTGGGAAAACATTCAGTATTTGCTTTAAAAGTAACAATAATAAAAGAATAGCACCAGCCTTTCGGAGGATGCTCTGGAGTGGTGTGTATAACACACATAAAGTTACCCTACTCTGAAGTTTAAAATTCCACATACCATTGGAAAATAAGGTTCTGTCCCTCTGGGATCTGACAACTTTCTGACCTTCCGTATCAGTAATTACAGAAAAAGTACATGACACACAACAGTTTGCTGGATGCAGTGGGAAGAGCAATGAAACCCCGGGGCACCAGGTTAACCTCCAGGGCAGAGGTTTTTCAATGTTTCTACAGCCAAGGCTCAGTTGAGTAAGGCTGCAATATTCCTGGCTCGGCAGGACACAGGGTGGGGGCTTGGACAGCGGCACACGCTCTCTTGGATGTGTATGTGCACCTGCATGGGTGCAAAGGATTTGCCATCCTGTCTGTGACACTGGAAGCTTCTTTTCAACCTGCTAAAGTGGATCTCTGGAGTATTTCTACCACATTCCTCTCTGGGATTTCCCAGAAGGGAAAAAAATAAATCCACATGTGGCGGCTAGCACATATGCAGAACGCCTGAAGCTTGTGGAAGCACAGATTTATTGCACGGCACAGAGAGGCGACGCAGCACACGCACTGTGGGCCCGCCGGCTAGAGTGTCCCAGCACGTCGGACCTGCCACGCAACGACCACGGGTCCTGGGCTCAGCTCTGCTCACAAAGTCTGCTGCTTTTGGGCTGCATATGAATGTGTGAATCACAGATGTAGCTCCTGGGCTGCAGAGCCTGTCTGATGATTTTAGCATTTACTGTGTCCTACATTGAGTAAGCATATGTGATGGATGCAGCTGGGGAACACATCTAACTTCAGGTTGTGAGGTGTATATATATTATGACTAATTAACATGCATAACTTTAATGATACCAAGACTAAGAAATTAGTAACAGGAAAAAATACAGCGAATCTGCATTTTCTTTCGTATACAAAATAACACTTTTCTTCTTAGCTTTTATTCCTGTCGGGATTTGATTTTTTTTTTACTTTGTTTTAAAAGCATTTAATGCATTTAGCATTAGGGAGAAACATACACTTTATGTGTACTTTTTCTGTACTTTTTCCATACACTTCTTTGTGCACACTTTTCTATGTACACTTTATGTGTCCTTTTCTGCCTGATACACTGTCTTTCTGACTGATACGCTTTCTTTCAGACTCAGATACAAAGGATTTGCAAGGATTTGAGATTTTAATAGACCTCCCAAAGAGATTATAAGAAGATTTTCAAAGGGCTGTTCTACACTCACAGTATTTCTTCTCTCCAGAAATGATAAAAATAAAACATGTCCTGCTTCCAGAAAACTTTGATTGCTTTCATGATGTTTTCCTAAAAATACCTATTTCCTTTGTATTACTTAAGAGTGTAACTCCCCCATATGGCTGAGGCTACAGCTGCTACAAATAGCTTAAAAATGAAGAGATTTCTATTTCTATTTGGACTACTTATTTGCACACCTCGGTAAGAATACTACTACATCATGCTTGTAAGATCTGGCTGTCCATTCTTTGGAGACAGAGCGGATTTTAAGGGAGTGTCTTGGTTTTGAGGTTTAGGCACATATATATGTGAAGGTGCTAAACTTACTGATGTCATGCAGTTAGGCTGGCTATCTTTTCCTCATTTCCCCAAGGAAGTGTGAAAGTACACATCAGTGATCATCACAAAGATGTGTACAGACCACAGTACTTAAAGGTTTGTATTAATGATATGGGTGTGTAGATTTCCAGTAGATTTTACTGTTGCATTTACCAGCTGTGTGATGGTAAATCTTCAGAGCTCTGGGGATGTTTGAAGATATTGAAGAAGTTTATGTAGGCATCTGTATGGCCCTAAACTGGACAGCAGATATCCATAAAGAGATTTAGAGCATGGCGGAGCCCTGCACGATGCTTAAAATCTGGGAAACAGTGATGGAAACAGAGCTGTTATTCATAAAATAAGAATTTTATCTGGTTTTGCTGTTTCTGTATTTTTAAAAATTACATAAACCCAAGAGGCATAGGTACTAGCAACAGTAACAAGAGTAACAGTGACATAAACTGACGTTCATAGAAATCTTCGAGAATACACCAAAATTCAAGGCACGGCACTCAGGGGTGAAACCTGACCAAGAGTTTCTGCCACTTTTACCAAAGCAGGCTGGGGTAACACGCTCACCATCACACAGCAGTTCTCAACTGTAACCTCTTACAGTCCCCACTGATGAAGAAAGGATACATTTCTAACTTAATCCAGACTGCCACATGGTAAAGCCATCTGGGAGGATATTTTGAAGGAAACAGATGGAAAAGGAAGAGATTCCTCTGAATGTAGTGTAAGATTTACATTATCCTCCATGAACTTCCATGTAGTCCCCATGTTTATATAATTTATCACTATTTCCTTAGACAGCTCAGATTAGGAAGCCTGCATGAGCTCATGTTCTTGTTGTTAATTCTCAGTCTGAACCTCCCTCCTTTAAAGGGAAATTCAGTAGTGTAAAAAGAAAACGGAGAAAGGCAACCGGACTTAAGTGAAACCCAGCAGCGTGAAGTTCCTGACCGTCCCAGGAATTACACTGTTTTACCTTCTCCCTCTTCCAGCGTCAGGAAGACACTGTCATGAGTGCTTGCTCACAATTTTTGTTCTCTGCCACGCACCCACACCCAGCAAAACCGCAATGTTGTGCTAGCATAAGCATGGGAGCGGGGCCTATTAAAAACAGAAAGGGTTAAAGACAAGTCAATGATTTCACTGAACATCCCTCAGGCCAAGGATTAAAAAAAAGAAATGTTCTCTGAGTGAAGACATGGCACACAAATAATTTAAAGAGTGTGATTTCACTAGTTATGTTGTGATGACTGGGGATTTCTAAAAAGCCCTCTCTCTCCTTTCATGCATTCTTCCGTGCCCCCTCATTTTCTATACAAACATTTCCATTACTAATGGGAATGTCAAAGGGCCTCCTTTTCTCTCTCTTTCCATGTCTTTGACCACAGACTTGCTGCTGAGGCACCGTGCAGCAGCGGCTGAAACACCCTACAGCATCCCCACTGGAGTCGCCGCTTCGGGAAGAAGGGGCAGGAAGATCCATACAGGGAACCCTGGTGCTTCCGTTCAAACATCTACATCATTTCGCCATCAATTAAATCTGTCGTTCCTTTGTTTTGCTACCAAAATGGAGTCCCACGTCCCCTCTTTGTCCTCCCACACCCCAGCCCAGCCTCAGTCCCAGCGATTTCTTCCTCTCTTGTGCGAGGGCTCGCACTCGATTACTGTTCAAACAAAACACTCACAGGAGTAAGTGCCCGAGGAGATCGGAGACCTAGCGGCACCACGCATGCCATCAGCGGCAATGGCTTCTGCCAGGCTAGGCTGCAGGCAGCGCCACCAGCTCCAGACCCCTTCATCCTGCCGACCCCGCTGGGGACGAGCTCTGCTACGTACCAGAGGAAACCACAACATGAACAACCTCCTAGGAGTCTCTGCCTCCTGGATTTGGCCTCCTTTGCACAGCAGGGTTTAAGCCTCCCTGTCTCTGAGGTGTCATGGAGGAGATGGCTGGCTTTGTGCCCACCGGCAGATTTACTACCATGTTGTAGTAGGAATAGCTTGATTGCGGACATAACAGTTCAAGGATGTAAGCGAGACCAGGGAGAGGAAATATCTTTTATTAGAACAACTTGGTGTGTTTTGAATTGTGTGGTGCATTCATAAGGTTATAGATGGCAAGTCCTCCGGGACTGACGTGCTTCTTGCATAAGCTGGCCTAATAAAAGGCATTACCTCTCCTTGCAAAACTTACCTCACTTGAAAATACTACTACATTCATCCTGCATGTTATCTCCACCATTCGGAGACATTAGTATTATTGCCAGTGCCATGGATTCATCACTGCCGTGACTGTATTGGTTTCTTTTGTAGAAACCTGATTCCTGCACATGCTTTGGAGAGTTACATCATTTCACCCCTCCAACTCACAGCTAGGACGTTTTCTGTTTCTTATGTAACAGCTCCTAATTCAGATTACAGTAGACATTACGATAATGTACACTGTGCAATAACGTATTAAAAGCATAAGGTGGAAAAACAAAAGTATTATTCCCTTCTGAAAGCAGACCTCTTTCCAGAAAAGCGATGGACCCTTTATGCTCTTGACTCAGCAATCATTCATATTCACCGAGGTGTGACACCAGAGCCCATGGAGTCTGCCAGGCAGGGATGGACTTGTTCCCATGCCCACAGGCTGGTGCGTATACAACAAAGTGGTAGAGTTAGGATGTTGGATTTTTTTTAACATGGGGTGGGCTGGGGAAAGAACATGGAGGTGATCATAAATGCAGTGTTTGACTGGTTTCATGACACCCTAGCTTGCACTTTTTCCAAGGTATTAAAGAAGAATAATACCATCCAACAGAAGTAGTTCAAATGTATTAGTCTTTATGATGGATACCGTCTAGTTACCAAGTTCAGCCTACTTTATTTTGTGGATTTAGAGACTCCTTTAGACCAGTGGGCAGAAGGGGTTTATACCTGTGCCCCATCCTTGCTGTAAGCAGCCCCCAGTTACCCATGCTCAGGACACACAGAGATACCTGTCACATGCCGGACTTGTACCAGATGTGTGTGTGCACGTGCCTGCATTATCATCGCAAGGTGGACGCTGCAGAAAGAGGACATTTCTGAGCAAGCACCATCTACTGGTTCCTCCTCTCATTCCCAAGGGCCACCACATGAATTGCTCTGGTGGTTGTGCCTAGCAAGCCAACAGCTGTCCCCCAGCTCATATGACTGATGTATTTCCCTTCACCCTTTACAGTAAAGGAGACCAGTTTAAATACTGAAGAATTATTTCATTCAATGTAGTCTAAAGAATTTAAATTAGCTTTTTCTTACCTGAGCAGGCTTCTTTTGAACCACTTGTTGAGGCTGAAAAGTAAAAAAAAAAAAGCATGGTGAGAAACAAAATTCTCTGAGGTCACTTAACTCTGATTTCACAGATGCTGGGAAAAAATATTTTCAGCAGTAGAAATAAAACACAGGCAATGCCCACATTCAGAAATGGAGCGATGAACATACCCAGCTCTCACACCCAGCCTCTCCTATACCTATCTATGACTTTGCTCTGAAGTAGTTCAGATTACTGCGGACGCAGAGGAGTATGTTAAATTTCTATAATTAAAACCAAGGTGAAATCTAATTTAGCATGTTACATCTTTCAGCTCTTCTATGGTACTGCTAGATTTACTTTGCTGCATTACTTATCAGACTGTGAGAGTGACCTAATTTTATGACTAGATTTTGTTGTCTCTACTGATGCTGGTCGCTCTCTTTCCACGCTCTTTCAGCCATGAGTGGAGTGTCTTGCTGTGGGGAAGCCCTCCCTCCAGGTGATGAGCAGGAACACAGCTCAGGCAGAGAGGTGAAGGGACACATAACCTCATTCCCAAGCCAGGGTTTCCCACTTGACCAAAGCCATCCCTGCCAAAGCTAGGAGGCTGAGATTGCCAGCGCCTCCAGCCCTGAGAAGCTCTGGTTTGGGAGCTCTAGCTGAATGATGGCGATGCTGCGCTGACCCTCATGAGCCTGTTGACGTGATTTCGGGGTTGCTGATCACCGGGCTGGCTGGGTGCACGGCGAGAACTGGAGGCTGTGTCCGCCTGCCTACACAGGACCTGGTGGCACAGCCACAGGCTCCTCAGCAAGTCTCCCTCCTGGCTGCTCCTACCAGGGAACACGAAACACAGTCCCCACACAAGTCAGGAGACCCACCAAGGTGCCAGTGCCCTTCATCCCCACACCAGAGAGGAGGAGGAGTACCAATACAGGGACTAACACAGGCGCACTTAAAATACACCACCACCAGCCAGGTGATGTGACAACCCTTGTGGGTGCTAGGAGCAGCACAGAACAATAACACCACAGATAAAGGATAAAATCCTGACACCGAGAGCACAAAAGGGCTTTTCTTACTTCAGTGGGGCAAAGCTGCTGCCTCCCCCCACTGCAGGACTTTCTGTTTTCAGACTATATGAATTGCACCCAATGATTTTCTTCCTGCCCTTCCTTCCTGCCTGTTCCTAATCCCAGCCGTGATTTTAGTGCCTTGCTTGGGCAGAAGCCAACATGCTGTCCCTCTGCATGGCCAAAAACCTAATTTTCATGACAGCGTAGTAGGAAATAACTGGAATATTTCTGAATAAACAGTTTAGTGTAACTGGCCTTTCAGAGCAATATTTCAGTCGGAAGGATCAATGGAAATGTAAATTAAATGTAACTGATTCAATTCAGACTGCCCACCACAAGCGTCCCATTTTAACAAGAGATGCTTTGTTTATTTTCAGTCTTCTTCTAATTCAGCAGAATCCTATTGCTGTTATATTTTTGTGTCTATGCCTCAGGCTCCAAGTTCTGCTCTCAAATAAATACGAGAAAAAAACTATGTGATGACTGGGTCCGTCTTTAAACTTCGGGGTGGACCCTTTTCCATTAAATTCCCTTGCAGTGGAGAAGCTATTACCAAGGCACACATTTTACTGATGCCTTCTCCAGGTGGACTGCAAGCCCTGAACTCATTAATGGACATTTGCTGCCCTCAGACAAAGGAATGATTTGTTTCAAAGGAATGCCTCGTAATTACAGAACTCATTGAGCTCTTCAGTAATCTGCCACTAGTGCTTTTCCGCTTTATTTTCTTTTTTTGCCTGCTGATTACACCTGTACACATGTTTACTCCCAAACCACATGAAATCCACAGACATTCTTAGAGGCTGACTGTTTTCTCCTGCTCAGAAATCCCCATAGATTTTTGGCCGTGCACTCTGCTTTCATGTGACTCTCACACACTGTAGCTCAATGAAATCTTCTGAAAGAGCTGCCGACTCACCAAATTTTCCATGAATTAGGTCCTGACACTTCAATGAGAGGAAAGACAATGTCTGAAACAAGGCCAGCTCTGGCTTTCTGCCTAGTATGTGTCACAGTAATTCTACCAGCTGCCCTTCTACACAGCACTTCATACTTTTCAGACCACCAAAAAGCCCCTTGAATACTTTCAGTGATAGCTGGGGCTCAAGCTGCCAGCGTGTTTTCCCAGCCTCTGGCCCCCAGTGGCTCCAGACTGGACCTAGAAAGTTTTTTGTGTGTGTTTGTTTTGTTTTGTTGTTATTTTTATGAATGGCTTTCGCAGGGGACTCTGACTCCAGCACAATCCTATCCAGCCATTCATAAAAAGCAGAGGGAAAATATTGTACTTTGCCCAGTTGGAAACTGTCTCTGATACTGACCAAGGCTTTCAAGAATCTTAGTCATTCATGACCTTTGCTATCGTAGTGCTTCATGTTGAGATCTCCCTGGCAGTGCCTGCGTACTGCCGCCTAGGTTTCCAGTGGATCTGGGATCTGGAGTTCAGTGTGTGTGTTATGTTTTCTCCCTTAAATGGATGAGGCACAGCTTTGGAAGCTCAAAAGCAGGGCTCAGCCCCTCGGCCAGTATTAACGGCACACACCACCGACACACTGGGAGCCGTGCCCACTCGTGCCATGCTGAGGGCTCCAGCTTGTGGCCGCTGAATCACTGCAAGTGCTGGTGTTCAGGGGCGTTGCTTTTCCTGCGTCAGCCTGGCTGCATGGGAGAGCTATCTGGATGAATGCAGGCTGGATAAATCCAGCAAGGTCCAGTCCTGCGAGGATTGCAGTGTCCGCTCACTTAGGTCACCCCAAACCAGAACAACTGAGGCGTACAGGAATAATGAGAAATTTCGTAAGCACCTCCTTTCATTTCTTTAACTGTTGTGGATGTGATGCCTTTGGAAACTTCTTGACACACTACGGATACAAACGCCTCGACTCGCTAAGCCTTGTGTTCGCTGAGTTAAGAGATCTTTTCAGGGCTTCAAAGGAGACACCTCTGATTTTCAAAAGGGTGTTGCAACTGCATGTTCAACTAGCTGGAAAGAAAGAGAATCTGTCTTGGTTATGGAAAAGACTGGAACCATAAAAAAGCCAAGGACAAGAGACTTTAAAGAGGTGCTTTGGAGCAAAATAAAGTTGTACGCAAGACACGAGCTCTGAACTATTATGTATCCCTGCAGGGGACTGCAGAGTAAGATGGCAGACCTTCTGCTTTGCCAGAGGCTCTCTCACTTATGTCAGTGATCATATACGTAAGGTGAGCTTCCTGCAACACAGGACTTTCACGTTTTATTTTTATCCTAAGTTTAAAAACCAGCTATTGTACACTGAATGTGTATCAGCTGAAATTCCATACCACACACTTTAAAGCAAAATTCAGGGTTTTTTTCCATCATATGCAAGTACAAGTCAACCTTAAGTAGCTTTCTTAAATCTGTATGAGACAGAAAGAACAAATGACAGTGTTGGAAAATCCTATGACCATGTCGTTCAAATGTCTATTGCACAAGAACAAATGCAAAGTACAGCAGAATTTTTTTTGCCATGTTTAAACTATTAAGTATGTGAGCTAAGACAAAAGATAATAATTTAAAACTTCATGGTAAGATTCCCAGCTTTGAACAGAAAAAATTAAACCACCTGAAGAGGAAAGTACACAAACCTTTTGGTGGTTTTATCTTTGCTGTAAGTTTTGGATGTTCAAAGCCCAACTGTTTATCTTCTACAACACACTTCTTCCATTCTTCTGTCACTTCACCCCTCATTGTTTTTTAATTTTTGAATTCTGTTACTTTACTTTTTGTGAATATCTTAGATGCATCCTTATAGCCTATATAGATACTGGTCAAACAATTTGTTTGCCTTCTATATGAGAAAAAAAGAGCAGCCTCATGTGATGAGTCCATATTCATCCTACACCAGTGGTCAAAAGTTGTATCAAATTCAATTTGTCACACTTCTCATTTGCTGGCATACTCCTTATCCTGTGACTTTTCGTAGCATCATAAAAATAAGGAATGATAAGGGTAAGTCTGTGTCAACTAGTATGAGACATGCTGGAACACGTTTTTAATGGTCAGAGATAAAAGCACTGGTCTGAATGCAAATCATCCCCTGACTGCTGTGCCTGAAGCTCCAAGGGCGAGCTGCACACTCCGAGTGCTCCTAGATTTTGTGTTCATGTCTTCCTCTTCAAACTGAGTATTATGAAGATGTTTGACTGATGCTTCTTGGCAACAGTGACTCTCTGTTTTATTCCCACAGTTTGACACAGACAAGACATTCACATGGAGGTAGCTCCGCTGGTGAGACTAAATGACCGTGATGGAAACTAATACCCAGTTGGGATGACATTTATAGCGCTGACAGCTCAGTGTTGTGCGGAGATCATTAAAATAATTTCATAGGTCACCCAAACACTTGTAGTTCTAAATTAAAAGATGAGTAAAACCATATTTAGTCTTTTTGTCTACATATCCTCGAAAAGTCAGGAAGTTCATATTATACCAGTTGAAACCAATATAATCCAAAATAAATCATGTCTTCCAAGCAGTTCCATATGACAGCAGAGTAACTACTGTTCTGCCCTACAGCTTTAATTGGTTCGAGTCCAGCCTTTCCCTCCCTCTTCCAGCACAGAGTGATACAACGCTGGGACCGGGGGCCCATGCAGCCTGCGAGGGAGCCCTCGCCCCTGGGCAAAAGCTACCTTCAGCTTCCTGACCGTCAGCAGGGATCCACCCCACGCTGCACGGGACGGTGCGCCTGCCACTCGCTCCTCTGATCCAGGTATGCTCATGGCTTGCTTTAGAAATGATCTTCCTTTTCAGGGCGTAGCAGAAATGCTTTTTTTCCACCATCAATAGCGAGGGGGGATGCCCTCTCCGCTCGAGCAGGACTGGCTTGTGTTTTGGAAGCACAGGTCATGAATTCTCCTGCCTCCATTGCATGTTTGCAGTCAACTGGCAACCGTGGTGTCTGTGTACGCACACTGCTGTGGGTCATTAGGATCTAACAGCAAAACCATCTGGCCCTTAGAGTTCAAAGGAGATTTCACAGTCCTCTGTGCAGTCTCATAAATGAGGCTAATAGTAATCTGTGGAGAATTTTGGCAAAATCTGTGGAACTTTTATTCTTTATTTTCTATACTACTTGGCACTCCTCTGAGTTTTTAATACCAAATACAAAGTCAGGTCATTCAAAAAATATTTATTAGCTTATTAAACTGACCTCCCCTGACTGCTGCTGGAAAACCCTGCAACATCTCAGGAACTGCACCAATAACTTTAGCTGATGACAAAGTAAATAGTACTTCTATTCCACTTGTGGAGGAGAGAAGAGAGCATCAGAGTTTTCCAAGTACACAAAGTGACTTTTAATACTTACTTGACTGGCAACAAAATTTTATATTTTAATTGGTGAATTGAAAACACACTGCTTCAAATGACTCTTTTGGTAGCCTGAAAATTCAGGCACGGGCACATATATCCAGTCAGGTATGTATATATCCAATGAAAGTCAAACAACTGACTTCAGCAGGGTTAGGATTTCATGTGTTTTGTTTACAGAAAGCTACCTTCACTACAAAACACCTGTAAGTTGCTACGTTTGCAATCGTTTTATGTTCTGAGAAGATAAAAACCGCGAAAGAAATGTATTAAAAATCAAATTGTTTTACACACGTATAATCCATTATTTTTCAGTTGCTTTGACCCAGCCTTCCTCACAGAGGTAGATTTCCCACCATTACAGATCTTGGTAAGTACAAATTTAAGTTAGAACAGGAAGGGAAAAACCATAATTTTTCTTCATCTGCTAGCTGAACTGTTAGTTCAAGCACAACAATACCCCATTGAGTTTATCAAGGATATAATCAAAATTCAAAGCACAGTCACTGTTAGTTCAGTGCTCTTGATAGATGCTATTAATTTTTATAATGTTTCAGCCAGTATTGGTTACATTACCATAAAATAGTAGTGCAGCTTATGAAATACCTATTTAATGGGCCTTATATCTGTGCTTCAATACTATAAGCAAAGTTTAAATTGGAGTACTCAGCTAAAATCAGTACAGTTTGGCAGCAGGAGGATCTGTTGCTGCTGACTGCTCTTCTTCAGACTCCCCGCTGCTCTGTTGGGTTCCCCTGTTACTTCATTATCATCCGTCATGTATTTGATAAGCTTTCCCGATGCATTTTGCTCAGGTTTAGTTCAGCACCCTGTGTATTTTTCTGTTAAAATATTAAGAAACAACTTCTGCCTTTCAGAATAGTTCTAGTACACAGTTCAGCATCGAGGTTTTCTTGATATGCACCTAAGGAAACATGAGCTGTCTCCTTTGTCTGGCAAACATCGTATGTATCTGTCTATTTATAACTCCCTACACAGACAGACTATTGAGAAAGCCAAATGGGCGGTTCCAGTTATTCTTAGTTATAGCATAAGGAAAAAAAATACATTTTAGTAGACAGAAATGAATGGTAAGTTATTTGCAAAGAAACTAAGCCCTCATGATTCAGGGATATAAACTAATCAGAAACTACTTAGGCTTTATACCTTGCAGACGTCTCCACACAAATAACTGTTGTGCAGCTCTTTATCTCTAGACTGTCTTGTCTGCTTCGATACAGCAACCCCTGTGTTCACCGTGCATTTCTCTTGGCCCATGTGGAAATGATTTTTGGTCACTACTAAACAGGCTAGATTTTAATTGATGACCTAGAGGTGAAAAGCACCGTATCACATTACCATCCGGTTCCAACTTTTGTTTTAGAGTCTTCCCTCTCTTCTTGCTCAGGCACCTCCTGCTGTATGGACCAAAAAACCATGGGCAGTTCCTGCTTCAGGGGCCATTCCTGGCGGTACTACTGACGGCGGGTGCATGGAGCTGATCAGAGCTGCACGGCTGTCATCAGTGGACTCATCTCTGGACCTGACTGCCAGGAGCTCCTGAACCCCCCTGACCTTTGCACTGGAGAGTGAAATAACAGAGTAAATAGGGCAGTAAAGTCCCAAACCAGAAAACCTGCTGCAAAATCTGCTACTGTTTGGAAAGTGAAGTCTGAACTTCAGTGGTTTTGCTCAAAATGTAACTATTGTCAGGCAACATTTCTCTTTCAGGCCTCCTACGTTCATTCTCCTCCTCATTTTAAGGTCACAAAGACCTTCACTCGTTCAGTAACAGTGTCTTTGTGTCAATTAGACTGGAAAACATGCACAGCCCATCTTCCACAATGTAGGTTTAGATACAAACAATCAAATTAATTTCCAGGCCTATGAAAGCTTCTGCCAACAACAGGCCCAAGCCTAGAGGCAGGGATAGAAGAAGAACTGAAGTGGCAGTGATGGAAAACAAGGGGCAAACTGCTCCGCCGGGCAGCCCTGGGACTACAAGAGTGTCCCAGCAGCTCTGGCCCCTGCCCCACATCTCCACCACAGTGCTGCTGCAATGGCCACGCCACAGCCCGCAGCTGCACTTCCTCACCAGAGCTCCCAAAGCAGGATACGGGTGAAAATACAATATGCACTTCCCTCAGCCCTTGGGCACCTTCACTACCCTGGGAAGGTAGCCATCCAAGACACCTTGAAGGCAGCGATTTAAGCCAAGGAGTCTCAGTGTCCTCCCTTGGGTATTTCCCAGTGGCAGCCTGTGGCATATTTCTTCAGTTTAGCTGCATGCTAAAAGTGCTGCTGCCTCCAGAGATTTGCGCTTCGTGCTTTCGCAAGGCACATCTCAACCAGAGGAGGAGACCGCCAGAGCGAGCACCATGTAAAGGCAGGTGCAGGAGAACATGATCTGCCCAGAAAACTTGCAGACTTCACCTATAAGAGAAAATAATCCAGTCCAGGTCCACAGCCTGGCTTGCATTCATACCACCTTTCCTTCTCCCGTGCGGGGCCGTCTCTTCCACACTGCCTAGAGGGAAGAGCCCGTGGGCCATGCGATTTCGTTAAACACACCTGAGCACCATGTTAGGTGGCAGAGGACAAGACGGTGAAGGAGAGAACGCTTCCAACTGCACAGCACAGAGGACTGCAGGGCAGCGCTTGAGGCTGTGCCCGGGCACCATTCAGCTCACTGAGCACAGACACAACTCTAGACCCTGTCAGGAAGAGCTATCTGTCCCCTCTGCACAAATTGGGGTAAGGGTACAAGGGATCCAGGCAGCCCCTTTTGCACAGCCATTTCTGCCCCTTCAGAGATGTAGTATCTTATACAGAGCTCATGTGGTCATCCCCAGGCCCAGCCCTAAACTCCTGCAGAAGCTTCCCCTTCCCACCCAGCCCATTGCCTCCCTGACCTCCCATTGCCCTGTGATGGCTGGGCAGGGTTTTCCTCCAAAGAAAAGGCACACAGCGCAAGGAAGGCCAATCGACTGTGCCTGGCTGATTTTCTGCAGCTGAGGATCTGGCCTGAGGCACTTCTCTTGAACTTCTTTGTCTGAGCAGATCCATTGGTAGCCACATGGTTGGCTAGGGATGTTTTTGTACGTCTGGGATATACATATGTCTGATAGCTGTCTGTCTATCGAATAGATTTGATAATCATTACTGCCTCCAGGAAGCTGATGCTGCTAAGAGTATCTGTCAGAGTCCGACCAGAGCCTGCTGACATCCTGGCACAGTTTCATAAAGAAGTCAGTGTCCGAAATAGAAATACATTTTCCACGTACTTGAAATATACCAGCGGCTTGGTGGCGAGTTGTTGTAATTAATCCACTTCCTGGCTTGATATATTTTGGGATCATTCTGGTGCGTGGTATGTTAAATACTGAACTCAGTTCATACTGTTATTTTTTAAATGGAAATTACATTCATTATGTCCAATGGCATGATTTGTAGGCACTCCTTGCAAAGCATAAAACCCCTATCGCATTGCCTTTCTGGTGTGATTTTACCATTCACTCATTAATAGCAATTTCATCATACGCATCATTGTGAAATCCGCGTGACACAGTAATGTGTTTTAAAAGATGGTAGCAAAACGATTTTCTCTTTTATCTAGCTAGAACCCATTTAATAAGATTGCAAATTTAAAGTCTACAATATCCTATCGTCAGCCTCTCGACAGCAGCAGAAATATGAATAGTGTCTGTGTACACAGTTTCCCTTGGTCTGAAAGAGAGAAAGAAGGGGCAAGAGAGGGAGGGAGAAAGAGATTCTGCTCTTGATAATCCCGGTGTAATTTTGGAGTTGTTCTATTTATGTCCCTGGACAGACTCTGAATTTAACCCAGTCTAGGAGAGAAGACTTTGACTGTAATTTTTACAGGCAAATTACCTGACTGTCTAGCTACAGTTATTTAATAGCCTTTTGGAAGCTACATCTGACCTGAAGATCCTATTTGTTGCTCGGATCTAACAATGTGAACATCAAAGGTATGTGTGTTAGGTATGCACGCAAATCCCCTGCGGCTTTTTTCATAATAGTACTGAAACCTGATACCACATCAAGAATGCAGCGCCTGGAGCACCCTACTACAGCCCTGCTCCCTGGTACAGCTTAAGCTGGTTTCCTTGCTCACAGAGCTCCATCCGCCACTTGGAAAGCCGCCTGCTTTTAAATGTTACGGTTGCTAGGGAAGGCTTGTGAACATTTTACCAAATGCAGGTCATTTCAGAGAATACGACTGCTCGATATTTACTCTCAGTTCCTGGTAACTCTTCCATATTTTGTTGTTTCTGCTGCTTAAGTGACGAAACCTGATTTTTCATGCTGCAAAAAACAAAGCTAAATCCTGTCCTCGGCTAAATTCTGCCCTTGGTTCAAACCAGTTGCGGAGTCTACCCAAAGAGGTAAATGCTTCCGTCTCCCACCTAGTCACAATTTGTTGTGCTTGGAACCTATGTGGTTTGGGACATGCCAAAAATATACCAGTTGGTAGCACCTGTGGCTAGGTGGTCCTGGCAGCAGAGGTGGAAGCAGCTTGCTGGATGAAGGAGCAGGATAGCTGGCCTCCAAATACTGCTGTAGTTGGCACAGAGAGACATACCCTTTCTGGGAATTAGGTACACTGGGTAGACAGAAGCTTGATTTGCAGCAGAACATAATACGCCTCCGTGAGATCAGGTATTATATCAGCACCAGATCGCTTAACGGCAGCTGCAAGATCATTTTAGCATTGGCAGCAACGTGGCCAAAGATACCCTGACATTCTAGATATTAGCAGGTATGGGAGCTACCAATAGTGTGGAGCAGGGTCCTTCTACTGGTGGTCAGGAGGCTGCTCCCAGGCACCTAAATGTCCCCACATTCCATGCCTGTGACTCCCGAGCCCAGCCTCAAGCAAGACTTTATCTTGAGAAGGAAGCCAGGGAGCATGAGAGTGCGCCCTGGGGTGAGGCCCATGGACACCACAGGTTGCTGTGAGCCCATTGCTCTCCCAGGCAAATCCCATGGCCAGCAAGGAGGCCACCAGTGAAGGAAGGACAGCATTTGGAGAAGGGGCAAGGAAACAACAGTAGAGCTTGGGACAGCGTGTGTACACCTAGGAGCTTCTGGAAATCTTTGGCTGGTAGGGAACAGTGCTGGGAAGTTTGGGTTGGGTTGCACAGTGGGAAAGATCCAAAGGGCTGGGATTGAAGAATGAAAGTGGCAAGGAGAGATGGTGAGGAAGAGGGGACCAAATGCACACCACCTTCCCTGCTTGCACACAAATGGGAACAAGGTCTCTGTGCCGCCTGTTATGTGCCAGGAACTGAGAGGAAACACATAGAAATACCTTATTAATATTTCTTTTTGTCCACCAACGCACACAAGATGGCTGTGTTGTTGTCATATTTTTGGCTTCTTTTATGCTTTTAAAAGTGTGTGCGTTACTGACACATTTTGGGGGTTTTGTGGTGTTTTTAAAGAAAGCAATTGGGAAGTTCGGTTAGAAAGACTGTTTTTAGGTACCGGTGGTTTTTTTTGATTTTAGGATCAGACGCATTTTGTAGGCTTTGTGGGAGTGCTTCATCTCCTTAGATCATAAAAAGGAAGAGAGAGATAGGAAGGCCCTGGGACTGTACCTCCTTGGAGGGCGGAGGATTACACCCCTACCTACAAGCAGAGAAACAACCTGCCATTCAAGGCTGATGACAGCAGGATCCACAGGCGCTCACGCTCTTCCTGAAGAAGAACTCAAGCCATCTCTCAGCACAGCAATCTGTGCAGAAGCAGGTCTGCTTCAGCTTTGTGGTAAGATGGCGCTGGCAGTGGGACAGCCAGGACGTTCACTGTTTGTTATACAAGCACTTCAAGAAGGGTGGGGGACGGTGATGGGATAAGGAGTTGCCCACGCCTCTTCGCCTTTCATCACCTCCCAGGAAAGTCTGCCTTCGGGGCTAATTTAGATGCATTTACGTTAATAAATGTGTGGCCTTTTCAGACACGTTTTTTCACTTTAATTCCTGTCTGCCCTTGCTGGCACATGCCCTTGGCAATTTGTGGTTATTTTGCTCATTTGGCATTGTGTAATTGTCCTTTATTACTGAATATAGATTTCTTTTTTATAGTTAAGCAAACTTAGAGCTCATGAAAGCAATATAGTCTAGCTCCATTTTGCTTAGCAAATACTGGGCTTTTTTCTTTTTCTTTCTTTTCTTCTTTTTCTCAGTCAAAAAGACAATGTTTTGCTAACTGTAAACTGGTTTGCAAGCCCAAAACTGATGATTTCCTGAGCCTTCCAGATGCATCATCACAGTTCCAGAAAGTTTCCTGACTGACAAGAAAGCCAGGACTTCTGTGAGATCTCCACATCAGGATATTATTAATAAACATTCTGTACCTCAGAGGGAACTCCCCAAATATCACGTAAGCTCCATATGGCTCCCTGCTCAGCACTGTAGCGGTCTCCTCCCTCTCCTTACTCCTAAGTGTGATGGGGCCCAACCTTTTGGGCTGGGGTTGGTTGAATGGTTCCTTACGGAGGTCCTCAAGGTCTCTATGCTCAACTCCAACCATGACTTAATACATGAAGATACTTCTTTCACATCCATGCTCATCCCATGACTCAGTTCAACACGGACTTCCTTATGAAAAGCTTAAGAATATATATCGGATAACTAAAAATAGTCACAGTATTTAAATACATACTCTCATCTCTGAATATCCTTTTCATCTCTGCAGATCCCAAAGTGATTTATATACTGGAAGTGACATGGGAACCTTATAAAGGGATCTGTTTCACTCTGCACCAAAATGCAGCCATCTCTGGGATGAGGTCTGGCAGCTGTTTTAACAGCACAAGACAATGTTACATACAGTTGGGGCATGAGGTGAAGAATAGCATATCCAGTGTACGTGGCAGGGAAGGAAGGATGTAATTATCCAAATTGGAATTTGGCCAGGACACTGGGGTCAAAACCCCGACTCTTTTGAAAAGTGTCATGGGAACGCTAATGACTACAAGTGGTCAGGGCCTTGATTTTACATCTCATCTGAAAAACACCACCTCCAATGACAGTTTTCTTGAGTACCATGCAGAGGCATTCACCCTAAGTGAATCAGAAAGAAAAGTGCATCCCAGCACAGCAGCTAGGTGTCCTTGGAGGTATTCTTTTCCCAGTTAGCCTATATAATCTGAGAGCCCAGGGGACATATACATACCCCTTTCACAGCACTGGTCTACAAAGAGAACAGGACACTGCTTGTGTTGGATATATTCATCAGAAACTCAGATCACAACCCCACTATTTTCAAAACAGCAATACTCCTCCCATGACCATCTTGTGACTTGACTTCTGTTGTCTAAAATGTGAATCACACTGAGTATTTAATCTGAGTGGCTACTAACCAAACAAACAACTTTCCATTGTGGTATTAGTGAACTACTGCATTCTGCATGACTTAAGTACATGAACACATCACTGACTTAAAAGGCATTTTAAAAGTCACCACCAGGTAAGCAGCAATAACAGAATACATACGGGTTTTAGCCTACTTCAGATGTGAGGATATACAGCACCACTTCACATGTATTTTATTAAGGGGAAGGAATAGTACTTGGCAATGAGGACAGGGTAGCAGCTTGTCATAGTCACTAATACCAAAGCCTGCGTAGTCACTAATACTTATCAAAGCTCAGCCAGGACACTGTAACTCAGTTGTGCATTAAATATCTCAGACTAGAAATTATGTCCGTATCTGTTTTTATAGATTTGGAGAGAAGAACTTAGTGCTAATGCACTAAGGTGGGTTACACCTTAAGACTGTTAATTTTTGATCAGTCTTAATTCTTAAAATCAAGTTCAGCAACCTACCCACCCTGAACAAATTCTGCCTGGCACAAAATCCTCAACAAGCCCCTGCTGCTTCTAGGATAATCCTTAGACTCTGTCAGCTGAGAGCAGGACCTACTGGCAGGTACCTCCAGGCACTCGAATGTAGCCCTCCAATAGCTCAGAACTGTATCCTGCTGGATGATGTACCACAGGCAGCAGTGGGACCAGGAGGAATCAAATCCTGTTGTACTGGGGACAGGAAAAACCACCAAAACTGACATTTCCAGGCTGCCCAGCAAACGTTCACCCAGGTACTCGCTCTGTTCCTGTCTTCCCCTGGCACTGCACAACTCCAGGGAAACAAGCAAGAACCCAGCAAGTGAGGCAGAAAGACTCTGGGTGACAAGATTTTCATACAACATTGGGAGAATCAGGGAAATTTACTGTCCCCGCATTAGATGTTGCACAGCTGATCCCCTCATGTGAAGAATGGGTGCCCCAAACATGGAAGACTGACAAGAGGTGGGCTGTGGAAAGAGGCCCAGAGAGATGAAATGCTTCCTCACAGAACATGTCAGTGTCAAAAGTATTACTGAATGCAGGTTTCTTGGAACTGGTCTCGACCTGTATCACAGTCCCCATTTTTAAAACATGACTCAAAAGATTATGAGTATGTCACCTGCATTCAAATGCCATCCCTAGGAAGGAATCCCCCTCTGGCCATAATCCTAAGAAATCTGTAGCGGACCGTTGCTTGTGATGGACTCCGACAGCCCATCCTGCGCAGGAGGTCACATCAGATTATCACATGGTCCCATCTGGCTTTAGCATCTGTGAATCAAGGGTCGGATATCAATGTCACTAGTCTAACAAGGGAGAGCTAGACTTTCTTGTAGTAATACTGCCAAGATGGTTTCTTTTTCACAAGTCTTTCCTTACATAGCAGGAAGATGTGTGCATGCACTGCAGAGAAATTAAATAAAAAATTCTGATCAAGGAAAATTAAAGGAGTTGACACAAAACCCACTAAGACCAGATGCACATAACTAGAAATCTCAGATTTGTTTGAACGGTCTTACAGAAGTGAACCCAACTCAAATCCACTGGGTTGATAGTGTGAGTAAGAGTAACTGCATGTCGGAGAGCTCAGGACTGCAGCACAGGAAGAAAATGATTCTTGGAGGTTCTACAGGGTGAGGAGACAAAGTATTATATAGGCCTTTCAGCTATAAAGTTATGTATAACATAGGAATATGCAGCAATGCCTGTTCAGAAGAAATTTAAAATCAGTTATCAGTCTTTGCTCTAGGTAGGTACTGATTTTGAATACACTTGAGGAAATAGCATCATGTACACATGATCACATTAGATGGGTTTCACTCAAACGAGACACAAGTCACACTACATGAAGTGTAGAGCAGCAAACCTAATAGCTCATCTCCTTTTTATAAAATCAGAACCAAAATTGTAATTTTTGCCTGACAGTAACCAAGCACTTTTTCAAACCAAACCTTTTTTCAAAGCAAAATCTAGTTAACAGAAACACAGGTGAGTTTGCTCCTGATCTCACTGTGAGAGGCTCAAGTGATATTTGTCTGCTTTGCTGGATATACACAAGTATTAGCTTACCTGTCACCCAGCTAATTTTTACTTATTTAATGATACTAATACTATTAATTATTCCAGATTATTTGCTTGTGCCCTTAAAAGCAATTGAACTTAATGTTGTTTTCTCGTATTTCCTTTCCGCCACTGCCTTTTCTGTAAGAAGAGCGTTGCTGCATCTTAACTGCACCCAGTGTCTGCAGCATTATAAAAAACCCCAACAACAAATATACAAAATCCAAGCCTTCTCTTGCTTGTTGCTCTACTCAGTTTACTATCCTCTCATTGTTTTACTTTAATTGCTGGAGCTTGATAGCATACTCGTTTTCCTAGGTCAGTTCATAATATCAATTTCCCTGAAGGTCAGAAACAATACATCAGGAAATACCACCTGCTATTCAGGGATATCGCAGGAAATTTGCATTTCCACTTTGTAAAGTGTTATTATTTTGGACTGACAACCTACATTTATTTCATTATGCCAAAGCGTTGGGATCCCTGAAAGCTAGAAAAAGAGAGAACGGGTGTCCTGGCTGGCCTCCTGCTAGCATTTCATGGTCATTAACAACCAAGAGTGAGAAGACAACTTGCTGCTGAAAGGTCGGTGTGCTTCACACACAGCTCTCCCTGTCACTTCCACAGGAGTATGGGAGCGCTTCAGCCTCTTTGCCGGTCTCCCCCTGCTCGGCCAGCCCTCCTTCGGAGCTGGGTTGCTGCCTGGATGCATTCTTCCACCCTCTGCAAACAGCACTGAGGAATGAGGTGGCAGATACAGCCAGAGGATTTGCTCTCTTGCAGGAATACAGGAGGCTTAAGCGCCGTTTCTTGTAGGGAGTTGGACGGTTTCCTTCTAGCTTCTTAGCCATTGGGTGCGAGAACGTGGCATTTTGGGACCATCAGCAGGGGAAGGAAAGCCGCCCCCAGTTAGGTGCTTGCACGTCTTGCAAAGTCCACAACAGCTGTAATGCATATCCCAAAACCAAACTGCAGCTCTTCAGTAGTTTTGCCCTGGAGGGGCGTTCTGAGGTGGTCACCAATACCAACTCCAGCAATTTTATCCCCTTAGTGTTCTCAGCACAGCCGCGAGGTGTTGGGCAGGAAGAAGACGACCTATTAGAGGGAAGCTGCAATCCTGCACATTTCTGATGCATTTTCTACACGACGTGGAGTCCATTAAGCTTTAGTAGCCTTCCTCCCAGCTCTTCAAACTCAAACTTATCTTCGGCTGTTTTGTTTTCTCCTCCCAAGCTTATGCGGGCGGGGAACAGCCATGCCCCACAGTGCAGAGCAGAGTACGTGCTTCGAGCAGACGCGGCCAGGGCAGTGAGCAGCGAGGTTGCACATCACATCTATGATCCCCTCATGCATGTGTCAGGAACCCTGTGCTGCGTCAAATGTTGGGGGGACAGGGGTATTCACAACCGCCTATCGCTTCTCCCAGTGAGTCCACCCTGCAGCCCAGAAACACACCTAATGGCAAGCATGAGGCAACCGCACTGAAGGCAGAAATGTGCTTAAAAATGGCTTTATTTGTGGACGTCAGTCTAAATCCAGCTCCATGGCTCCGGAGGAAGCATGACTGTGGGAACTTTCTTGCACAGTTTCTTCTTGGCTGACTGAACACATCCCAGAGATTTCACTTCTGGGAGGAATGCCTTGAAGCAATTTTTTTTATGATGAGGGTGTTTCAAGACATATCTCTATTTCAAGCAACAGCACTGGAGACTGCTGAGGGAGGGCAGTGAGCCTTACTGGCTGGATAAAAGGAAACTTTCTTTTTGGCTGGCTGCATGAAAGGGCACGAACGAGGCGGCAGCGGAGGAGCGCGCTCGCCGACAGCTTCCCTGAGTCACTCTCCAGCCCCGCTCACGCTGGGCAGCTGCCCTGCCACCGCCACCACCAGAGCCAAGCCAGCCTGCTGCCGGGGAACTCCACGTTATGCAGAGCCAGGGGTGACGCAGGCTCCTCTGCCCCGGTGCAGGGGCAAGGCTGAAAGCTGCCGCTACGCCAGCAGCTCCGAGCTGCAGATGCGGCGCTGGCACCAGCAGCTCCAAAGCTGCCCAAAGTTGCATGAGCTCGGTTTGCTCCTCTTGCCCAAGAAGAGGAAAAAAAGGTATAAAGTCACCATGCCCTTTCCCGGACATGAGGACTACCGCAAACTAGCTGAGAATTTCCCCCCTGGGGGAGTCCTGCCCAGGTATTTGGATGTAGCAGTCGGTGGGTGTCGATGGTGAGGTCTTGCTGGCAGAAGAGAGCTTCGTGCTGGCACTGACTCAGAGGCTGTTTGCACAAGGGCTGTCTTTTAAAACTTCAGACTGATAAAACTAATGACTGTGTTGAGAGGTGCTCATAAAACACTGAGTCACCCCTTATTCAATTAAGGAAGCCGTCACCGATCTTTCAAGGAAGCCTGAATGGGTTATTCTCCTCTACGCTGTGCTGAACTCAGAAATATCAATCTGCTTGACACTTTGGATGACCTAGGCTGGCAGTCAGAAAGTTCAAAAGGTGAGGAACACCTCTCAACAGGAATAAACAGTGACGCACATTTGGAAATAACCCTTGCAATTACAATTAGCTGTTTGGTACCCTCTCCTGCCTGGAAGCTTTTGTGCTACTAAACAGTTACCTAGGAGGGATGGGAAGAAATGACTGTAAACCAGCCCCAGCCGCCTTCAAGGCTGATTTAAAAATCAGGAGGAGGAGAAATGCCAATGTTTAATATTTAAACAAAAAAATGTTTAATTTTTAAACATTTATGTTCCTTTTATGATTGTTAAATCAATATTAATGCAGAATGTAAACCATTTTATAGCCTCCACACAGGACTCCCCTGTCGCTCCCTTCCCAAGAAGTCTGTTTTTTAGGCTGATGAGCGCTACCAGCGGGAGGTTCACAAATGCTGGTCCTAATAAATAACTCCAGAGTGAGACCTGCCGCCCTTCTTCAGACACACTGCCTAATGACTTCAGTGAGAGTTCTGCCTGAGTAAAAATACCGAGTTTTGGCCCATTACCTTCAAATGAACAGAACAGTTTATGTGTGGTTTGAGGTGCTTCCTCCTGTCTAAACTTTCAGTTTTCCAGGCTGAGCCAAAGAGGTACAAAGGGGGTTTCCCGCGATCCCCCAGGGTTGTATGTGCACTCAAAAGGGCTCCCAAATTACTCTCTTGGGTTTTGTGACTTGAGTTGGTACCTGCAACCCCTGCCTTCACTGAGCAGAAGCAGTGGATAGAGATGGGATGTCTTGACAATGAGCTTTGACTGAGGTGAAAAATAATCTTTCTCCAATGCTAGCTTCCAAAGACAAGAATCTTTCTCTGACACTCTTTAGCCTTCATTCCCTCAGCAAACTATATATGCTAAGACGTGCTGTGTTTCTAAAAACCTCTTACAATGTACAGATGAAAACCAGGGCAGTGCAGAAAAGCAGGAGTAGAAACAACAGCCAACGGCCACACTTCCACCATTTATTTCCATGAGTTTGCTGCAACAAGACCATCCAAAAAGCAGGGAGTAAATACTCGTGAGCAAACCTCACACGAGTCCACTGCGTCCTGCTAACGTCACGCAGCTGCTGCCCCCGTCCATTCACTTCCTCACGTTTGAACTGACTTCATTCATTCATTTGGGAGAAGGTGCTGTGGTTCTCCCCCCCAGCCCGCTTCCTTTCCAGAGAGCACCCCAGCTCTGAGGGCTGCAAAGCAGCCTCCCAGCTCCCCTCCTCAGCGTCCCCCCACTGTGGTCCTTGGGAGGGGGGCACGGGGAGGAAGTGGTTCTGACATGTATTTTACTGATGTTTTAAAGCATATGGTCTGAATGCTCTGAATGCCGTGGAAGATTACTGTCACATGTCCTAACCCACTGCCTATCTGTTGACACAGTATCACCTTTCATAAATTGCTGGATACCATTTTCCCATCAGCATTGCTCTAAACACAGGAATTATAGGCAGGACACAAATCCAAACAACTCTTACATGCTTAATAAAATAAATAACAATCAGCCCCTTAAATGTTTCTCCTTTAAAGGAATTTTCCTTATTTTAGATCAAACGCTTCCCGGGGATCCATGCTAATTTGTAGTTTCTAGTGCCATAAATAACTAACACAAAGGAAAAAAAAAACCCATAGCACATACAAAGTCAGCCTGATTTATATTTTTGAATTCTGAAATATGTGCTCATGTCATGCTTTGGGTACTGGCACAATTTCTGAATGAATGCAAACAAAGCAAGATCTGCTTGAATGCATCAGACCCCCTAATGCATACTTAGCATAGCTCCAGGTCAATGGAGCCAGACCAATTTACACCAGTTCAACAGTTGGCCCGCAAGGTTCACATGAGCATGGTATCTATCTCCATAAGTACCTCCTCCCTTCCCTCCTTCTCAAGCTTCCGAATGGGTTAAGGCCGCCTATCTCGGTACGCCTCTGAACTCTGCAAACTATTTGGATTCGGTTCAGGTCACGCGAAAGCAGCCTGGAAAACGCACGTGCACCTCTGCCACCTCCCCCGCTCCACACCCACTTCCACACACTGATGGAGGGATAACCTCAGCTTTTCATAGGAAAACTGATTACTGATACGCTAGTTCAGTGTGGACTATAAAATGTTACATTCTGGATTTTTCAAAATCTTCTGAAGTGAGCGAGTACTTTCAGTTCCGAATCTCATTTTCACCTGAAACCCAATTTTCTGATGAAAATCTTTCAACAGAAATAGCCTTGTCAGTAGCTAACAAAGCTTTATACTCTGCTATAACACTGCACCTCTGTCTGCCTCCGCTCCCGAAACCTGTATCCTTCTCAATCCCTACACATTTCTGCTTTCAGTATGGCCTGCAGGTTCATGGATGGAGACCTCACTGACTCAGACCCCCGAGTGTCCTGCTTTTATCCTCTCGCCACCTAAGCGAAAAAGGAGGTTAGCACATATTAAACCATTGGATTTGCCTGCTCCAAGTATACAGGGAAAGACTAGCGATGTGTTTGAGAGAGCCAAACGTAAGCCATTTGGGGATGCGCCGGACAAAACCAACACCTGGTAGCTGGCCATCAGCCAGGTGTCACTCCAGGGATGCAGTACTGGTGAGAAATGGCTCGTGTCACGTGAGGAGACACACTCTGCTAGGAAGAGCTCCAAGAGGAACCCAAGTGCAGAGCCCCTCGGAGCAAGCCAGTCACTCAGCACAGCAGAGTACTGGGATCTCTGTCTGGTTTGCAGTACCTTCTGAAGTCTGTACGAGGCCGCTATTGCTACAGTACCAGACAATTTCCCATACACTAAAAAATATACATAAATAAGGACTCTCTCACTCTTTTTTCCCCCTTTCTGTTGTCTTATAGAAGCAGCTTAATTACCACATTGAGTGTATCTCATGTCAGCAAGTGTCTACAGAGGATGTTTCCATGAGCAGGCACCAAATTCCAGCGCGCTGGAGCAGCCGTACTTATGCACCATAAAACAATATCTGCCATATAATCTTCTAAGATCTCCTTTTGTCACTTCACGTTTCTGAGGTCTCTGAGGAACATACATGTATGCTCTAATCCTTCCATCACATCTGCATGAGCCTCTGTCAAATGTGACACCATAGCAGTCCGGGAAGTGAAATGTTAAGCTGGCAGCCTATGCTTAACATAGGGACTTTCATTAAAAAAACCCACCAAACCTCCAGGAAGTGCCATTTATGCCAAATCATGTCAGTGTAGATCACAGGGCCATTAACCCCTTCCTGTGGGCTCGTCCGGGGCTGCAGTGGCAGCGCCGCCCTGGCTGTCAGTAGTCCCCACAGGACCGGCCCGTGGGGCAGCCGGACCACGAGCCCCGGCAGCACAGCCCAGCCCAGGCTTTGCCTTGTGCAGTGAGCAGCTACACAGCTTCTAGCATAGAAGTTTAAAACCTGAATAAAGATACAGGCATGTGTCACCCAAACTTGCGGCAGGTTTCAAAGTGCAAAACGTGATGGTGATGCCCCAGTCCCGCGGCAGCAGCTGTTTGCTCCGTAGACAGGGATGCTGCGATTGCTGCTCATCAGAGCTGTTGTTAGCAGGCACAGGCTGGGGCAAGCAACCAAGTTTAAAACCCTTTTGGTCTTCCTGATCAGGACTTCAGCACATGACCATTCCCCAGAATTGTGGGGCTAGTACCTTTATCAGGCAGCTACGATAGTAATGATAATATGGCAATGATATAATCCAGATGAGGAATTAGCAGATGACTTTGATTCCAGGACTGTCAGACTAACACCCTTCACAAGAACTAAATTCACCTGACAAATAGTTTTTAAAAGAAAGACCATACATAGTACTGGGCTGTAAAAAACACACTGGAAAACACTGACAGCAGTTTTATAACATAAAACAATCATAGAATTTCCAGGTGAATCTACTGGATGTTACAGACTAACGACACCTACCTACAAACACTCCACCGAAAACTCCTTCTCTCTCCTGCCTGCAAAGAAGTCCCCTCAAAGCAGTCTGCCACCAAGAAACAGGGGTAGTCCAACTATGAGAAGATGAATTTATCTTTCCTTTAGCACCCTGCCGAGCCTTGGGCCACTTGTTCTGGGGCTGGCCTCCTTACACTGAGAGCAGCAAGGTTGATGTTGGCGAGCAAGGTATCACCCAGTGCAACTGCTGATCCCTCTAGGTGCTCAGATAGCGGGTGATGGGAGCTGGGAGCAGAGAGAGAATGAATCACCTTTCTCCAGCACACCAGCCTGCAGACACAAAAAATCTGGGCACCAGTATACCACGGCACTCCCAGAGCTTAGACCGCGTTACCTCTGCAGCCCCCAGATTGCCCACAGCTAGCGAGTGCCCACTGGGGCTGCACGAGGTGTCTGTGGGGCCAGCATCCTGCTTGCGGGTCATTTATTTACATCAAATTATCAAAAATAGCTATAGAGACTAAAGGACAATGGAGAGAAATGAAAAAGTAGATTAGTGCCGTTTGACATCTACATCCTCGTGTTTCGGGGCTTCTGACAACCAGTAAAGGCCCATAAGCCAGACTGAATCTTCTCTTGCAGGCTTCCTTCGTTAATAACTGTCTGTTACGAGACTGTTTGTATCCTTTTCTCGTGCTGACTGCTATATACGGGACTTTAGATTAGCAAACCCATGATCTAATCCTGTATTGTGTATGTATTTTTTTTAAAAAGTACATGCCTACACAATACTTGCAGAGCGTAACAACCCCTATTCCCTCACCGGCAACCTTAAAATAGAATCCCCTTGCTGAGGAGATGGGGAATTATGCCATATTTTCACATATGGATAGCCAGTTGAATTATACACAAAATCTTTTTACTGTCCAGTTCCTTAATTTTGTTATATATAAAAACAGTAAAGAAAATTATTGCCTATAAAATGTTTGTTTCTGTTTTAGCGAAAGAAATGTAAAATATGTCTAAATGCAGCCAAAATCCTATTTTTGTCTTATTGTAACTAAAGCATGGCCAAACCAATTTCCTTCAAATTTTAAGGAAAAGAGAAATGTTCTTGGATCTCAGCTGAGAACTTGCGCACTACATTTCAATCTGGAGAGAATTTTTATGGCTGTGTTATTACTAATAAACAAAGTTTATAATGGAAACATTGACAGGACCTCCACCGAAGCGATACCAGCAAGGGCTGCTGTAGTAAAATCAATTAACATCTAACAGAAACTCTGATCTCATCACATGCCAACTAACATTATGCTCGGAATAAAATAAAACTAGCGTGGACTGGCTTCTGTCAGTTCTTGAAGACTGCCATCCTCAAATTCCTCCCACAGAGTAGCAGGTTTTATAAACCAACGCACCTTCTTCAAATCAACAGAAACTACTGATTTCCTCTTCATCTGACCAGATTACACTCCTGTAAATCTAGAATATCACTGCTGGATATGCAAGCCCTCAGCCTCCTTACTGAGGTTATGACTGCAGCTGACTTTGGCTCGGTAGCTGTTGAAAAGATTAAACAAAAATTAGCAGTTCCTGTACAACAAAATATTTGGATATTAACCAGAGTTAAAAATCAAGCCTTAGTTTGCTTCCTGCCCATCGGACATGCTACACTGAACATCCTTTTTAAATTCCACAGGTAATAAAACTTGCACTAAATGAGGCCGGTCTCAGCGCAAGTCTGTACTGATGCCAGGCACAGCAATCTCTTTCATGTGTGCTGCTTTGCAAGCACTGAGACTGCAAGGCATAGGGGTTCACGAAAAGACGCTGCTTTATAGGTTCGCTGATAACTTGATAGAGCTGATAATGCAATTATTGCTTGCCGGGAGCTGACAAGTTAAACAGATTTTCGCAGGAGTGGCAGAGTAATGTCAGAAATGAGCAGGAAAACCAAGGCCAGTACAACTCACAGGATGTGAACTTCTGTTTCCTAGACGAGTAAATAAAACAAATCCTTTTCGAAAGGATGTGCCTGTAACCCGGAGTCGATATGGCGGAGGTGCAGTCAAGATAATTACAGTGGAATTCAGGTGGGGCTCGTGTGCATGCAAATATGGCAGCAAAAAGCCTCGTGCCACAGGATAATTAGATGTGTAATATAAGGAGCCTAATCATCTGATCATCTGTTCCCAGTGAGACAGTCTCCAAGGTGGGAACTGGGCAGCAGAGAGGGGAAGGCAGAGCCAGCTCTGAACCTGCGGACAGGCATCCTCCTCCCACGGGAGGACGGCACTGCTGCCAGCTGCTGCTCTCTCCGCTCTGCCACCGGCGTGCGTTGTGGCACGACTTCCCATCCCCTTCAGAAAAAATTGGCCAGGCTCGCTCAAATCAACCATTTAAACTGACTGAACTAATCCGGCTGATTTTGCTTGGAGCGGATTAGGAAGCGCTCACAGACAGCGCTCAGCGGCAGCTGGGCAAGGTCAGTAACCTCTGGCCGGGACGCTGTGACGAGCAGCCGAGGGCGGTGACCTTCTCCACCAGCACAGCTGGATCTCGAAGGGGACATCTTCCTACAGCTTAACTACGCGGGGTCCTCCACCAGCAATGGGCAGCCAGAATGACTTGTCCTCTTTCCCAGGGAAATCCCTCACCCAGGGAATCATTCCCTTCTTGCAAGTGCACGGCTCTGGAAGGCATAAAGTTTTGCTTTCAGATAATTTTTACTGCTACAGCAACGTGAACAGTCTTCATGGTAACAGCAAACTGAATAAAACACTGAACTGAGGCACAGTGTAGAGTTGTAGTAATTAACAAATCCCCAAACACCCCCAACAGACACCAGTAAGACCAGAAGGTGCCATTGTTATCACCTAGTCTGACCTCCTGCACAGCACAAGTCACAGAGTTTTGCCCAGCAATTCTTGCATCAACATCATAATTTCAGGTTGAATTATTGCGTATCTTTTAGAAAAACATCCAATTGTGATTTAAAGACTGCGAGTCTTGAAGAATTCACCACATCCCCTAAGCACGCTGTTCCCATGATCAATTGCCTTCATTCTTCAAAATGTATACCTCATGTGCATGTGGGAACTGAAAACGCAAAGGGTGAGTGAGCCAAGTTCTGGTGCTCTGGCACGAGTGAAGAATCAACCTCATATCAGTTTTATGAGGTTATTATAACTCCACATAAGAGGCTATACTATCTTTCTGGAAGATCTCGTGAAGAATTTAGCACTGATCAGGAAACATTCTCCCCACTCTGTGAGAAATTTTCAGACTGTGTTTCCTTCAAGACTAAAACGGACTTGACAAGTTGCATAATTTTTGCACAAGGTATGTGATCTATAGCGGCCAACACAATGGTAGTGGTACTATGGCTCTTCTCTGGCCCCCAGACCGGCTTGCTTGCCAAGCAGCTGGGGCTGAAAAGTTGGCTCCTGAAGTTAAAAGAGACCATGGTGCTATCAATCAAAGAGCACGTTTTTCTTCCCAGCTATAGCTATGGTTCCTCCATATGAATCAAGACAGAGGATGTGTCACTGTCATGCAGCTGAAGGGGAATGACTTTGCCTTGCAATCTGATAAATGTCATGCTAAGGGTCAGAGACTTGGTCGTCTTATCACCCAGCAGCTGGTATTTCAAAGACTGAGGAAGAAAAGTAACTAGAAGTCCTTTAAAAATAAAACCATCAAAAAAGGCTCATGAAACAAAAACACCAACACAATGAACCAACTGAAATTTCTCATTTCAGATATTGGTACACAGTTCTGGTCTTTCATGTTTGTTTTATTATAGGCTGTTTCATATTTCAAACAGAAAAGCAACTTTTTTCATTCAGAAAATGCTGGAACAGGACACGTAACTATTTTCTTGTCTTAACTGAAATGGGAAACTTGTTGAAATTGACCTTTCCTCTTAGGAATTAACAGAATCATAAAATCATAGAATAGTTTGGGTTGGAAGGGACCTTTACAGGTCATCTAGTCCAACCCTCTCCTGCAATGAGCAGGGACATCTTCCACTAAATCAGGTTGCTCAGAGCCCCGACCAACCTGACCTTGAATGTTTCCAGGGATGGGGCATCTACCACCTCTCTGGGCAACCTATTCCAGTGTCTCACCACCTTCATCATAAAAAGTTTCTTCCTTATACCCAGTCTAAATCTACCCTCTTTTAGTTTAAAACTATTACCCCTTGTCTTATTGCAACAGCCCCTATTAAAAAGTTTGTCCCCATCTTTCTTATAAGCCCCCTTTAAGTATTGAAAGGCTGCAATAAGGTCTCCCTGGAGCCTTCTCTTCTCCAGGCTGAACCACCCCAACTCTCTCAGCCTTTCTTCACAGGAGAGGTATTCCATCCCTCTGACCATTTTTGTGGCCCTTCTCTGGATCCACTCCAGCAGGTCCATGTCTTTCCTGTACAGAGGACTCCAGAGCTGGACGCAGTACTCCAGGTGGGGTTTCACCTGATTAAACAATTTAGTGTTTCTGGATGAAAAAAATAATCCTCCAAAAATTCCAAACCAGCTCCAGTAAACTCTTACCCGAGCTCAACCCCATCAGCATGCCTCAAATTTTGCTGCAGTTGTAATTGCAGCCCTGCGTGTAACTGAGAGAGGATGCAGCTCCTTGTACTCAATTCCTATCGCTCATGAACTACACCTGTGCAATGGAGAGGAAAAGGAGAGCCAGCGCTGCGAACTCACAGCAATGGTGGTACACAGCTGCTCACAGCCCATCTGCACAGGAGCCACGGGCAGGAGGGAAGCAATGAGCAGTAAGGGACACCGTTTTTGGAGGGAAGTAAATGTTGCATGTCTTTTGTTTTCTTAACTTGGAATAAAGTCCAAAACAAGCACTTATGTATGCTGTCATCTGTTCTTCCCTTAAAGAAGATGTCAACCTGTTAGCACGACTGGGAACTAAGGAGACAACTGTCATTGTGCTCTTTCTGTAACGCCAGAAGGTATTCTCCAACGTAGATCTTCTCTCCCACACAGCGCACATATTCTCCTTCAAGTTTTTTTTCACCTGGAGGAATCCGATCACCCAAAGGGTATGGCTATGGAGAAGACCCCCAGCAGACCCTCATCTGCTGGTTGACTCCATCCATCAGAGGCCAAGGTCCAATGTCCTCTTTCAGTGAGCTGGAAAAGGCCAATCGGCGCAGAGAGGTACAGCCTTCCCCCTTCTCATGACAGTATTTCCTATGTTTGATAGGCAGGGCAGCATTTTACTTGAGTCACCACAGTTTTCAAATGGTTAATCTTACCCTTTTTCAGTCAAATACATGGGAAACAGATCTGCAGAAAACCTGAGCTTGTGGCTGGAGCCTGACCTCTGGGGTGACCCCTTCATGACTCTATTCTAGTCTCCAAGTGAACACTAGAAGGACTTCACCTTCCATCACTATTAAATGTTACCTCACGACTGTATTTCCCTGCATCAGTTTAGCTGCAGGTTTTTGTTTTAAAGTTCAGCACTATAAAAAATGAGATTATTAGACACAGTCAAGAATTAGACTTCAAAAACCTTTAGTCTGTCATGTGTAATTAACATACTGAATCACAATTAAGCCATGATCGGCATTTTATAGTGCTAGTTCTTTGAGGACAGCAAAGCTCATTTTTACCAATAGTCTCCGAGAAAAAGATTCCATTATTTAAAGGTACCTCTAATTTCTATACCATTCAAGATACTCTCAGGAGGTATGAAACATATGATTTCCAATATAAGGTTGCTTTCACATTATTTCGTTATCCCTGCAGTATTTTTGGCAATGAGTGTTTTGGAAGGTATATTTAAAAAGAGAATACAAAATAAAGTTGTCAGTGCACTGATTGGAGTTATGACTACGCATCCTTTAATCATGTGTCCCACTCAAACCGTGCAACTCTGAGTCCACATGGCCCAGAGCTGAATCTCCCACCGCGGGCATTAAACGCTGTAATATGTTTAATTAATTTGCTAAAATGCACAAAGGTCCTTGGACACCACAGTAATTGGTGCCAAGTAAGTGTTTATAGTTATAGCAACTGTTAATAAAACAATGTGCACTCCAGGTTTGGAAGCTGATATGGAAGAGCTGAGGGGCTCTGGGGCCTTGAGGTCATTCATATCTTGTGTCTCCTCACAGTTAAGGAGACTGAATTTTTGCCAAGCCAGTGCCTTGACTCCTTTCTGCACTCTTCTGACCCTCAGCAGCTGCCAAATTTCCACAAATGCACGCTACCAGGTGTGGTCTGGAAGCACGGCACTTGGAAGCTGGTGAAATACGCCCAACAGGTCCTGGCCATGACATGACCAAGGCAGGTGTCCCACCAGGGTGTCTTTTACGTCCAGGCCAGGCAGCCTGCTTAGCTTACACAGCACCACAGTCATTCTCACCCCATTTTCCCCTTAGTTTGTCAGAGATGCAGCCTCTTACTCTCACTTGTTCACATTAGTTTTCCCTTCAGAGGTGTCAGCTGGATCTATGAGGGCTTTCCATTCCTGTGACTGTCAGCTCAGGCAGTCTTTTCCATCTTCCGAGCACATCAGAAAAGCCCTGCCTTCTCTGATAGCTCTGTAATGAGACCAAGATGGGTAGACGGATAGACAGATGGACAGATGAAGGAAGGAAGGAAGGAACGAAGAAACATTTGAGGAGTTTTCCCCAAAATAGCTCTAACTCTTATCTCCCACACAGTGCACATATTCTCCTTCAAGTTTTTTCACCTGGCGGAATCAGATCACCCAAAGGGTATGGCTATGGAGAAGACACCCAGCAGATCCCGATCTGCTAGTTCACTCCATCCAGCAGAGGCAGAAGTCCAATGTCTTTTTTACAGCGACGTGGCACTTAGGGACATGGTTTAGTGGCGGACTTGGCAGCGTTAGGTTTATGGTTGGGTTCGATGATCTTAAAGGTCTTTTCCAACCTAACCTATTCTATGATTTTGTGATTCTGTGATTCTAACTAGGCCCAATTATGGTAGATCTCTTATGTTTCCTCCAAGCTAAACAGTTCTGTCCTGGTTTCGGCTAGGATAGAGTTAATATTCTTCCTAGTAGCTGGTGCAGTGCTGTGTTTTGGATTTAGGAGGAGGAGAACGTTGATAACACGCTGATGTTTTAGTTGTTGCTGAGTACTGCTTATGCTAGTCAAGGACTTTCCAGCTTCCCATGCTCTGCCAGGTGCACAAGAAACTGGGAGGGGGCACAGCCAGAATAGTTGATCCAAACTGACCAAAGGGCTATTCCATACCATATGACGTCATGCTCAGTATAGAAACTGGGGGGGAGGGGGGGGTGGCCGGGGAGCGGCGATCGCTGCTCGGGAACTGTCTGGGTATTGGTCAGCGGGTGGTGAGCAATTGCATTGTGCATCACTTGCTTTGTATATTATTATTACTATTATTATTATATTGTTGTTATTATTATTATTATTTTACTTTATTTTATTTCAATTATTAAATTGTTCTTATCTCAACCCAGGAGTGTTTCTCACTCTTACTCCTCCGATTCTCTCCCCCATCCCATTGGTGTAGGGGGAGTGAGCGAGCGGCTGCGTGGTGCTGAGTTGCTGGCTGGGGCTAAACCATGACAAGTTCCAACAGGTGCTTAAGGTTAAGGCTCTTATCTGAAGAGCTAGGAGGGTTCTCCAGGGTACCAAAAAAAGGAGTTATGGACTGCAATGCCTTCACGTGTAGCCTGTTGATCTACTGTTTATGAGTCTAAGAAGAGCTCTCTAACATACTCACAGTACATCCATCTTTTCCCCCAACACTTCCCAAACACAGTGCTGTTCAGCAGGATGGAAGTGTGAGAAGTTATGTGTGATACATGGAAGACAACGTGCTCATTTCCCTTCTGTCTGATTCCTGCCTCTTTTAATTTTGGAGAGGAAAATTCCGTCTTTTTTTTTTTTTTGTGTGAAAAAAGATGGGTTGGCTTTAGGAAATTCTGAAACAAAACTATCTGGCTTATGTTTACTTAATTGATTCATTATCAACTTCAAAAATAGATGAATTGGCATTTTAGGTAGTGAATGTGAAAATGAATTTGTTTGAAACTACTGGTTGGAAATTTAATGTTTTTCAAACCCAGAATTTTAAAATTAAAGTTTTTTTTAAAGAAAAATCTTGCAATTTTTGTTTTTCAAAAGGAGATGTACTGCTTCCCCAAGCTCATCAGTGTGATGTTTCATCAGAAGACATGTGAGATGTTCAAATGAAAGGAGGGGCAGGTCTCGTGGTTGGTGGTTTCTGCAGGGAACAGCCTGCAGGGAACAGGATCCTGCTGGAGTCTAGATGGCTCCAGGCTCTCTAGGGCTTTAGCTCAGGCAGGGCACTCTGGAGGCTGGGGCTCAGCATGCTCCACACAGACTCTGGCAACTGAAGGGAACCTTGCCTCAGACTAAGAAAACACTTCTGCATGTTAACCAACCTTGGCCTTAAAAAGTTGTTAGAAAGAGCATCGTAGTGTTTACATCTTAATGGCTCCCATCACCCCACAAAGACGAGGAGAAACAACTTCAAAGAAAAGATGCAGGTCTTATCTTTGGTTGATGAGGTTATTTGTTATCAATACAACTACTTCTGTATTACCTCTGTGATCTCAGAATATTACTTATCCATTACTAGGACGGTATAGCACGTCTTAAAAAGTTACTAGAGAAAAAAACCTGCAAATGTGTTGTCTAAAACACTACAAAGTCACTATTACCAATGGAGTTTAAAAGCAGTGGCAACTTTGGCTTTTATTTTAATACTAAGGTGGGTCCTTCCTTAACTTCTTTTCCTTTCCCTCCTCCATCAAATGCCAGTTATTGATGGGAATGAAACCTGTTGATGGGAACGAAACCCGTTGATGGGAACCAAACCCGTTGATGGGAATGAAACCCATGGGAGGGGAAGGCAGGAACCAAGATCTGTGGACGTCTCCACTCTGATGGTGTGTAAGACGTCTTGGAGAAACCACCGAGCTGCTAAAGCTGGGCAGTTTTTACAGGTTTACTGAATCTCCTGGGGCCGAGCACAGGCTAGCCCGCTGCCTCCTGAGGTGAGCAGAGCTGGCAAGATCTGCCACTGAAAATGGTCCCACAGACAAAAAAGAATGTATGTTCAAAAAAGCAAGGGAAGGATGAGGAAAAAACGAAAGGAAAATGGAGAGTTGGGGGAAACAGAGAGAGGAGGAGGGAGACAGAACCGCACTGCCCTACAAGAGCAGCTTTGTGATTCCTCCAGTAATGTTACTCTGTTTTGTTTATCATGAAAAGATCCCATTAATGCTTCAGCCCCATCAAACAGCAGACCAAATTCATGAATGGCACCTATCAGAGCCCAGGGTAAATCCAATGATTAGAGGAAATTTGCCAAAGGGCCTTTGTAGCTGAGAAAAATGCCTACTCCAGAGAGGAATGCAGAAAATTCCTGGGAGGACAGGCCCTCCTTTGTTGGCAGTCTGGCGGTATTCTGGAGCAAATAAAGGCACACAAAAAATGGGATCTTAGATGCAATGAACATTTGAAGAAAACGGTCAAAGACCTCCTTGAAACATTCACCCCCCGCCCCACTTTCCCAACTGTACCAATTCTGTTTAGGATGACCGAACGGGCTATACTCAAAACACTACTATTTTAGGATTACATAATAGAAATGTCTCCCGACATCAACAGCTTTACTTACTTAGTTTGTTCTACTGCTTTTTCCCCGGTTAAAACTTTTGTTGACACAAGCTTTTAGGGGCCAAATTCTCAGCCAGTGCAAATTGCTACAGATCCACTGAAATAAAAGGATCTCCGCCAGCTTACAGCGGTATAGAATTTGACCTCAGATTTAGCACATAAAATAGAAGAAATGCACCCAAACAAGAGAATGGACTTACAGCCAGTGGAGGAGGGACGTTGACACCCCGTCTCTGATTCACCCCACCTTGTTCATGTCTGTGCCAAATGAATATGCATCTCCTGTGAGATATGTGGCAGCAGCTAAGACTGCGCTGCAGAACGAAGCATTCGCCTGGATAGATTCATCTTGGGAGTATAAACACATCCAGACAGAAATTAAATTCACAAGATCGGACAAGACAAGCTGTCACTTAGCAACTGAAAGGGACATGACATGTGGGTGTTGATTCATTTCAGACTCACACGGTGGATGCTCTTTTACTTCTTCTAAGTTAAGAACTCGTTCATAAGTAACACATTTAAACTAGCAAAATTATATGGAGAGCCAAAGAACTCAGCCAAATTATATTAAAGCTGCAAATCGTTATGTAACATTTGTCCCTTTTTGCTTACCACAGCCTTGTCAACTACATTACAGCAATATAGTTTTTCTATTAAAATAGCCCCAAACCATACTAAACGTACAGAGGCGATCTTCTGCCTGCCACAGGCAAGGCTCTAATCTCGCTTACATCAGTGTAAATCCAGCATATTTCCAACAATTTCACTGAACACCCGCGATAGTGAGATCAGAATTTGGCCCTATGCCTCCTTCCCTCTGTTTTCCTCCAGAGAAAACAAAACCATTTTTTGTTATTTCTTTGGTGTGAAAAATCAGATACAGATTTTATGGCTGATTTAGAAGATCTTATCTGCTTCTGAAATCTTGAATTGCATAAACTGCATGTAATCCTTACACAAACACATTCAACAAACATGATTTCCTCCTCCCCTCCTCACTTCCTACACTCTGAACAATCTTAATGCCTTTTTTCCTTCACAATGTGCACTTAAACACAATATGCTTCCTCATAAACACTGTTAATGACTTTTATTTTATGTCCCACATTAAAGAATTTGCCGTGATGATGAAGGAGTGAAGTAATAATCATGGAGTTGGAAGCAGGCTCCGTAAGCATCTATGGGTGTATGCTGCATCTGTTTGTGTGCATGCATCTGAAACCTAATAAAAATATTATTTGCAACTTTGGAGACTGGTACTTTAACATTTTTCAAACCGGGAGTGAATTGTTTGCAAAGGTGTTTCCTTTATTGCTCTGCAAATGCTGTTCATTTTACTATTTGTTTTAAATGATCTTTTACTGGTCCGAGTGGATTTACCTTCATGCAGCAGCGCAGTGGCAGCGAAGGGATGAAGAGCTGGGTGTACAAAGCTGGGCTGTGCAGAACACCACTGCATTTGGCCGTGGTGTGTAAAAAAACAGTAATGTTAAAAAAGCTCTTTTCCTCTGTTTTTTAAGGAACAAAAGCAACCAAAGGTTTCTACTAACAACTAGGTTCTGCTTTCTCATGAATATTCCTAAGCAAGCTCATTAGGGGATGCTCTAGCTTCCGTCAGCATCAGTGGAGTACTGACGCTGTAATTGACTGCAAAACTCAGGACAGTATCTCCTCCTTCGGTAGGAAAAGGAGAGCTGGAGTCTCTCACCCTCAATCAAGCTGGCTTGTTTTCTTCAGTGGGATTCCTTTGAGGTTAAGATACCAAATTGCTCTCACAGGTGAGATGCCCTAAGAACAGGGCCTTCAGAACAAAAAAATGGCATTAAGGCAGACAGGCTGGAAGGGCTGTGCCACTCACACCCCCCGGGCTCACACTTAACGCAGACACCGAGCAAAGCAACAGGTCTCAAGATACATCGTTCCTCCAGCGAAGGTATACAACACCTACGGTGCCACTGAAATACAACAGGAAGCGCAGGTATTCAGCACTTTCCAAGATGAGACAATCAAAGCACAGTCAGCTATAGTAAAAAAAGAAATACGCTGAGAGACAGTAAATTCCCTCCAAACAGGGCACATGTCTCCCCAGCATAGTTCTTTAATTGCCATCAGCTGTGTAAATCCTAGGAGCATCTTCTGCAAAATAAGTATCAACTTAGAAAACCGGTCATTGGAGAAGTATGCAAAGCCTGCAGAACACACGCACACACGTGTGCGCACTAACCTTCTCCTGCAACCTTGATTTATTGAGCCTCTGCCTGGCAGATGGTTGACATTTTCAAATAGGGTCCTAAAACTACAGATCTGTTTGTTTGTTTGCTTGTTTGCTTTCCACCAAACGGACCGTAACAACTCCAGCCATAATCCATTAAAATCCAGGCTAGCAGGGTAAATGGCTGTCACTGGAAGCCTGACTTGTCACGCTGCCACGGAGCAGTGTGAAGGCCTGAGCTCTTCCTCCCAAGCTGGGGTTACATCATCTCACACACGCACCTTTTACTAGTCGGTGTTTCGAGCTGCCTTCAAAAATGTCCACGAACGACGTACTGATTTACTCGCTGTTCTGCACCGTCAGGGTCCTTCCCCCAGGGAGAAGTTCCTGCTCTACCGCAGACTTCCTCTGTGTCTTTGGGACGATGTGTACACCCAGGCATTTAAAGATATTTTAGGAACCTAAAGGCACAGACAGATGTTTGCAATAGTATGTCAGACCAAAAAAAACCTGTGTTAATCCAGCAGCAGACACCTTGGCCATCTCAGCCAGCAGCACAACCTCCCAGACAAGGGGTGACACAGAGGCTCAAGGCAGGAACGGCATGAACCCACCCAGCATGAGGTGGCCAATGGGTGAATCACGGCAAACACAGACAGCAACACCCCAGTCATTTCTGCTCTAGAGGGAAAAATAAAGACTGGCTGTTTAAAGAGGGGATTCGGTTCAGAAGATTTTGAACTCTCCTTTCAATCAAAGGCAGAGTTATTTACCACTGCAAACAACCATTAAGTCCTAAGCCATTAAATCCTGCAGTGAAACAAGGATTGAAGCAAGAAATAACTGACTGGCCTAGATTCAGAGGCCGGTACAGATGAAAAGAGACGTGGAAAGGCAGCTTGGAGGCATTTTTGCACCCCAAGATTTCTGGGGTCGGTTCAGTTTCTTCGATAGTCTTTTCCAAGGAGTTAGGTACTGCTCGTGTCCATGGAAGACCTGCTTCTCCTCTGGTCTCTCGGCAAAGTGCCCAGATCCGACCACAGCAAGCTAAGTAAAATGGATGTTTGTCCAACAAACGTAAGAACATCTACAGAGGACGGAGAAAGGTTCAGCGTGTCACTGCCTCTTTCTGGTTCCCACTTAGCATTGCCTCCTTCTGGTTCCCAATTTAGACTTAGAATTGAGAAGGAATTATTCCAATTAAAGCAGCGGTGCCAAATCAGCATGAGGCCAGAAGGAGGACTGTGGTTTATCAGAGCAGCTTCATGATGGGATTCTTCAAAGCCCCAAAGATGCTGGCACCACTCCTAACACACGCCGGGAACCTCTGAAGCCCTTACTGTAAACATTAGATTCTTCCCCCTCCACTGTCACAGCGAAACAGGGAGAGGAGGACGGGATGAAGGAGTATCTGGCCCTAGAATACTCTGGCAGAGCTAAACTTGACATTTGCTCAGCTTTCGGAGCCGTGGCCGGTGTTCGCACCCGGGCTCGGCTGCTCAGCCCCAGCGCGGGAGGCAGGAGGAAGCGGTCACCGTCAAGGTCAGACGGAGGATGTGGTGATTGCCCCTCCGAGCTGCCCTGGAGTTCATCAGGATATGAATGTGTCTGTGCAGGAGTAGGCACTGTTTCCAGAATGAAATCTGGACAGTGTTAATTTATCATGTCTAAGCCCGAGGCCTGAAATAACAGTTACCAGCATTTGTGGTTTTGTATACACTTTGAAAGTTCTGGGTAGCTGAAGCTGGCTGGGTTTTTTCAAGAATTAAAGCACTTCTGACCTTCTTTTCAAATATCCTCTGTAAACATAATGAGAGATATAGGCACACATTTACTGGCTTTTCATAGGGGGGGAAAGTGAACTGAGCATAAAGCGAACCGGCGAAGAGAGGGCAGAGGCAGCTCCAAACACAAAACGTCTTGCTCTATTTCTTAAAGGTTCTCCTGTACTAACAGCAATTAGAAAGTTCAGCTGTAATTTCACCCCTCATTCACACAGGACCTTGTCTCACCTTCAACAGGAAATAGGGACTGAGTTAGGAGAGCCTGAATATAATAGAAGCCTGTGGCTGTGGTGCACTGCTGCCATCAATATAACTCTGTCACAAACACACTCAGTGAGGAAGAGGAACTTCCATACACTGTGGCCCCTACATTTTTGGATGCAGATGCAGATTTATGGCACATGGGAAGCAATAAGCCTTTGAGACAACGTGGGCCTTGAGAGTGTGCGGGGCTGTGCAGCCTGGTGTTCCTTGACCGAGCTGCACTTCCGTAACTGCATTTGTAACCACCTCCTGCCGGACGAAGGAGCTGGGTCAAAATAAGGCTGAGGAGATGGTCTCATTACTTTGGATTTTCACAACAAGGCAGGCTACAAAAGGAAAGCCAGAATTTTTAAGCTGGACTGGAATCGATTTGTTACATGGTCTTCGAAGTGCCGCCCTGCCCCTCCATGCATATTAAATGACGTCTTCTGTTTCTTTCATTCCTACGTGGGATGGGAATGGGACACGCATGCAACCCAGGGCTAAGGGGCCATCCTCTATGAGGAAAGGTGCAAGAATCAGGCCCACAAAGCCGTCACGATTCCAGTCCAACTTTGTTCACCTTTCCAGCAAACTTCTAACCCCTGATCAAAAAAAAAAGCCCTATCTAGAAGGCAGTTACATCAAGTGACTGGGTTACGGCGATTACTCTTCTGAATTACAGTATCTTTAAGAGTGTTTTTACATAAAGGGAACTACAAATGAAAGCAGTTTTGAGCAAACTGAAAAACAGCTCAGTGTCACTATTAATTAATTAAAAACAATTTTTCCAAGTCAGCCTAATAGAAGGCTTCCTACACGCAACCAGTAACTGATTAAGTGAGTGACTCAAGCAGTAAAATCACAGTTGGGCCTATTTTCTTCATCCTGGAAGGCCAAGTTCAATATTTTTCCTATGAGGCATGCCTTACTATAAAAAGAATGTGATGTTTGAACGTGAGTGTCTCTGCTCTCAGTGCTGGCACCCGAAGCCTTTCCTAGCCCTCCTGCCACATTTCAAGAGTGCAGGATGAATCACAATCATGTGGCTCACCTCCCTGCCAAATTCTTTTCTTCTGCTACCACTGCGAGTTCCTCCCAGACGGCTGCCAGCAGCAGCTGTCCCCCAGCCAAGACCACGGGGGCGAGTGTCAGCGGGAGAGACGGGGCTCCCTCCCTTCCTCCCTCCCTCCTTCTCCTCTGAGGAAACAAGCAGGCGCAGCGTTAGAGACCTGTAATCACGGGGCTAACTAAATAAGTGGTGGAGTCGGTCAGGAAGGAGAAAAAGGAGTAAGAAAGAAGCTGAAATGGAGGGAGAGAGAGGGGAAGGGGGACACGTAGGGCCGGCTGGATGCTGCAGCCCGCGCAGCGCTGCAAGGTGGCCAAGCACCGCATCCCCCCTCCCACCCACCCATAGGCACACTCTTAATCTGCCCATCCCAGAGCGGCTGATCAGTACAGCGCTTTCAACCGGGCATGTTTCTCCAGCAACAGAGACCCCTGCACAACAGAACTGTGAGGCTGCCTAACTCTGTCATAACCTATTTTCCGAGGCTACAGCACCAGGGCCTCAGCCTACGGCGGACGGGAGAGTGGGACGAAAGGTATGAACTGAGAGGAGCTTGAGGAACATGAGCACACAAGTCACATCATTTCACTTTGCAGAAGGTGAGACAAGAGCAACCCATGCGTAATACTGTTCTGTATGCCCAGTTCACGTTTGCAGCTGAGGCAAGAATAAACACACTTTACATGTGAAGGGGGGGCATGCTGCAATTAAAGCACGTGGGCTTCTGGATGTTTCAACAAGCAGTGGACGTGTACAAAAGTGTGCAGAGCCACGGATGGGAGTTTTTTCTTTGTTTCCCAGAGCTGCCCACCCCATCACCGAGGGTGGAGGTGAGGGCTGGAGGGGTCTGGCAGGACCAGCAAGCACTCTCAGAAAGGTCCAAGAGCAGCACTCATAGCCTCATCCAGGCTGCCCAGCCACCAGCCCTCCTGCCAGCCGAGCTCACAAACCCATGCCTCTGACAAAGGTTTCTACCTCAGCCACAGAGAGGAATGAGAGGTTTTGTGCCCTTCTCTAGCGTCTTTGCTACCAGCATTGATTTTATGCAGAAGACACCCAGGAACTGCAGTAAGGGATGACAATACAAAATCCTGAAATGGAGTTTTAAGCAAAGAAAAAAAGATAGTGCATAGCACTTGCAAGTCATCATCAGCTGAATCCACCCGCTAGCTGCTATTGAGTACCTACAGCACGATGAATACAGTGAGTACCCCTGGTAAAAATAAAATAATGGAAAATCCATGAACTCTTTAATGCAGAGCTTTCAGACAAAAGAATCCTGCCTTTCAAATAATGTGCTGGTATTATTTACCTGTGCAAAAATCACTGCCCATCTTAAAGTATTACCTTTTCATAAGAAGAATGGCTGTGACAGCCCAGAACACCAGACATAAGAGCAAGATTGGAGATTCAGGATTGTAAAAGGTTCATTCTTTAAGGCACAACTAAAAGCATCTCTACCTGGCCTTACAGATGACTGGTCTGCTTCTAAATGATTTAAAAATGATCAAGATAAACGTTTAGCCACTGGAAAAGCTTTACTAATCTTGGATGGTTTTAGTTGCTTCAGGGTAGTGAAAAAGGTTCTAGTTGAATAATACAGAACTAGCTTTATTGTTTTTTCCAAATTATGCCCTGATTCTTATATGCAAGCACTGGCCCAATCTCTTTGATGGCTCTACACTGATTTACACAGAGCTGAAACCTTGACCTTTTACAGCTTACCTTGTGCCATAAAGAATATGAGACTTCAAACGTGTACAGTAAATCTAGACTTATATTATTCTCTCAGGTTTATTCATTGTCCATAAAAGCAAGGAAGGAAAAGCACCCCAAAGGATATTAAACTCTGGAATCTCAGAGCTCTGGTGCTTTGTTCTGTGTAGACAGCGTTCCCACGCCCAGAGACCCCGGGCTCAGGGACATCCCAGAAGTGAATGCCCACCTTCCTGAGACATTGCAGCTACACTGAGAACCCTGCTAACGCTAGGATGAAAAGCTTGGGCTGACTTCTCCCAGTTTACATTGAACTAATCCCCTTTTTACTAAGCCTGTTCCCATACCGGTTATGTCTTAAAACTTTCTCTGCAAAATGTCTCTCAGGTAGATTTTTACTACCAACCGACTGCCTCTGCGTCAGTTCAAAATAGGAATCACAGGCACACAGTCAAGTTACCGACCACATGCTCGCTCCCTGAGAGCAGTTTAAGTGATGCCTTTTACCTTCCATTTGCAGCGGGCTAACGACACACACGTGGCTGGCTACCGCAGGTCAGCCAACAGGCAAAACGGTTCCTAGGTCCCCCTCCTGTTGTGAGCTTTCTCTACGAAATAACACACTGCGGCTATCACAGCTCTGACTGGCTTTGCAGGGAAGAGACACTGAGTAAGAACACGTGAAATGCCCGGGGTCAACCCTTGCTCCTTTTCTGTAATGTCAGCAGCTCATTGACTAGATTTTCCATTTTCAAAGTATTCCTTAGTATGGAGCCGAGGCAGAAACCGCTGGCAAGTTTCCATGTAAGAGAAAGGACAGTCTTTGAGAAAACATACTGTCAGTTTCTGAAACACCTTCACAATACTCTTTTCTCCCAGTTGAAGGATAAAACTTTTCAAAATACGTACTTTGTCTTGCAATCAGTAGGAAAATGCATTATGTACCTTATAACATAATTTAAACTCCTGAAACACACTTATGGGTAACAGAAGCAGCAGAGTCTATCAGTCAGGGAATGGAGAGTTGGAATACGCCATCAATTCACTTTCCGCTGCCTAATTTCCTAAATGGGACAACAGCATTCTTCGTTATCCAATGCCACATCAGAAATGTGGTATACGTAGAAGATACTCAATTTTTCACTCTTGTAAAAAATACTTCCCCAATCAGACGTCCAGAGGACTGAGAACAAAAATACCGGTTAATTCAGAAGAAAAAGAGACTATTTAAAATGTGGGTCGCTCAATTTGAATTAAATTATTATTAACTTTCCCTAACTACATCACATTCTCTTAGTCTAGAATTTTCAGAAAGCTGAATAAATCATTGTTACCTCTGTCTTAATGGGAGAAAGCAGTATTTGTAGGCACCAATAAATTCTGGAACTAAAAGTGTCCGACTACAACAAGACCGTACTATTCATGTTAGAAATACGTCCTTCCATCATTCTTGATAGCAAGTTGCTTTAGAAAACGTAACAAACTGACCTGAGTCTTTGAACTAAAGCTAGTAAGTGGTTGCACTGAGGTTAGCATAGGACACAGCACCTTGGGTATAACTTGACTCCCATGGTGATCACTTAAGTAGGTGGTTCAGAATGAGTGGGTGGAAGAAAAACCCAAAGATCATTTTTCAGTGAGACACCAAGACAGAATTCAGCCCCAGCATCAGTAGGTACTGTTCCCACAGGGGAAGGCTGGGATAAGCCTGTTTCTGTCAGTAAGTGTATCCTTTCAAACCAAGCAGTCCCAAAATGATGACTACCTCGACAAACAGCTTTTCAGTAAGAATTGTATTCATACTGCCAGTTCACATTCAGCATCCCAAACGTCATTTGTAGGCTACTTCTCCGGAGGATGTTTTCAATTACTTGGCTGTTTTTCTTGCTTCCCTACCCCCTCTGTTTCTCCCAACTATTATTCAGTCCCTATAAAAGTATTTCTGTTGTGGCTGTAACTTGGGCATGAGACACGTAAGTGTATACGCCATCTGCACACGCAAGGTAATGATTCAGATTCTCTCATTACAGGCTGTTTATAAGCAGCTTTTACCATTTCCTGGTCAGAAGAGATTTCTACTTTTCTGTTATACCAGAGCTCAATTAAACCATCTAATCAACTTGATCAGTTCAGACCAAGTTCATTCACCTCCACTTACATTTGAGTAGTAAGTGACTCGGGGTTTTCCTTCTGGTGTTTTTTTGTCTAACAAAATAGCTATCCAAGTTTAGAGAAACATATGCCCATTTTTGCTTTTGACATTCAATAAATCTAATGCCTTTATTGTGACTGAAGAGGAAGGGAAGCTCCGGGACACTGCTCCAATACTATTCAGCAGACCTATTCATTAGCAAACACAGCTGATTTGATGGGGTTGTTTTGTTTTGTTTGCTGGATCCACTACAAACACAAGCCATTGGCAGCTCAGCTCACAACATATGAGAAGGGGCTTCCTCTCCCGCCGTAGTGTTCCTGGCTGCTTGAGCATGAACAGAAAAGGTGGATGGATGCCAATTGGCAAAACAGATAGAAATAGCAGCGCATGATTCTAACACAAGCAGCAAAAAGACCAAGCACAAAACATCTCTCGCTCTCCCATTGACTAAGGTTGCTTTTGGCAAACAGCAGCAGGCTTTTGCATGCTTACTTCCCTCTGGTCAGGGAAGATAGCTTTAATTATGTAGCCATGCAAGGTAATACTGTACAGCCCCTGGCACTGTTGACATACTACGGTAGTAAATACAGGGCACAAGGACTGATCAGCTGTTAAGCAGCTCACAGATACTCCCCACCTTGGCTTTCTAATGGAATTCTACTTAAGGGGTGTAGCTGGAGGAGGACTCAGACCAATTCACATGCACTGCAGGAACGCATGGGAAAGGGTGTGCACCTACAGGGAAGGGAAATGTGTCAACAGCAGTGACGCAGTAATCCCAGCACATTTGTGAAAGGCAGGTTCACTGGGATTAGCATGCTCCCTTCATCAACAGGTCTTCATTAACAACTGCACAGAGCCTGCACACGTTTCAGCGTGCACAGAGTATAGCAGTGGGTGGACAATGTCCTTTTAACAGTTTTCTTTTGTTCTCTCTCTTTCATACTTTCTTTCTCTCTCTTGTTCTCTTTTTCTTTCTCTTTTTTAGTTTCCTGCAGGATATTGGCAGCTAAAAACTGATGCAGGCCAAGGCTGAGCTTTCTACCACTTTGCAATGAGTATGAGGACTTGTAGGGGATTTTTTCATAAATTTTCTTAGTTTTTCATAATTTTTCTTATGATGATGATTGTTGTTATGATTATGACTATGACTATTACTATGACTATTACTGTTTTGCTTTTAAGAATTCCTCCCCCACCCAACCAACATTTACACTGTAACCAACCAAAGCAAGATGGTTAATTCAGGGACTCCACAGAGCAAGGAAATATAACGTCAGATCATTCCCAAATCAGAGGTGACTTTTCTGCCATTTCTTTCTTTTTCGGCCATTTCCCATTTCTTAACGGGCTCATTTGATAAAAATAACATTTACAATTTCTTTGTGAAAACCTCTGGCAGATGTTTTGTTGCAGGAGGGATTGAGCAGAGAGGGATGGTGATCAGTGAAGTGTTTCATGCTGGGCAGTGACAACAGATACAGATCTTCTAAGAAGACGTGCACTCTCCTGAAGTACTAAATTTGGTGTCTGCATGTTGGGAGACCATTAAGCACCCGAGGGCAGCACCGAGGGCTTGAGCTAATCCTCAGTAAAGCAAACTAAAGCCAACTTTCCACTGACTTTGGTGGGCTCGGCATTAGCCTGACAAATGCACTTACTTACATTCAAGCCAGAATAAATGTGCTCAAGTACAGCATGAGCTATTTTGATAAGACAAACACAGGCAACTTGATGTTTAGGATCACTGAAGATGTGTTATGTGGCCTCTGATGTTATTAAACGATGGCAACTGTGAGGTATATTTGAGGATGCCATGGTCAGCACTTAGTTCATGAGGATCCTGACCAAAGGATTTAAGACTGTCCTAGGACTGGTCCCCTGTCCAGGTAGATTTCCAGTGAAGTCAACATGGCACTGAAGATTGAGCCTTTAGTATCCTGTCGTTGGAGGCTGATCCTGTATGGTGCTCATATAAGAACATACAGAAAAGTAAGAATGCTCATCATAAGGTGTTCAGTATCTTCAAGAATTTATTTCTGCCTGTATTACTATTGTTAAGAGGGAAGGCAAGAGAAGCTCAGTACACTTACAAGATATCTCCACTATTAGACTTACGCTATGTATACAGGAACGGTCCTACGAGGACAGAACAGATGTTGATCTATACCTGTATTCTTTTTCTGTAAGCAGATGCCTAGAAAAGGGACACACAGAGAAAGGATAATCCCCTGATACTCTCCAAGCCTTTAGTTATTTTAAGTTGTGGTGGCTCCTCAGCCAGATGTGGTCTGATGTGTGTTTAGTAACCCTCAAAGGATCTCCCTTCCATTAATTTCTCCATTCTTCCCTTGAAGTCTCATACAACGTTAGCAATCAATGTCCTGTGGCAAGAAGTTCCACTGATCTCCAACCTGCAGCGTGAAGAACCATCTCTGCTTGTTCTGAAATACGCTACTACTGATTTTGGCTGATTCCACTCGCTCCTGTCTTAGAAAAGCTAGTCAACAGCCAGTCCCTACCAACTCTCTCCATGCCTCTCATGACTTTGTAGACTCTTCTAAATCACCTCTTTCCCAGACTGAAGAGTCCCAGCTTACTCAGTCATTCACCACAGGGTAGCCACTCACATGGCAGCCCTCTTGATCATCCTTTGAGCCGCCTTCTGTTCTACTACTTTCCTTCTAGGACGAGCAGACCAGAACCACATGCCTTATTTCCAAGATGTTGACAAACATGTTAGCATACAGACTCCAACTTACCTTCAACTTGCATTCAACAATTTTAGTGGGGAGCTCAATACAAAGGGAGTCTAATTATAGGAAATGGTACTCTGTAGCACCACAAATGGTACCACCTTAATAAAAAGGTTTCTCTGAAAGACAAGTCAAATTTAAATACACAGCTCTACAAGTTACACCTTGTCATAGTGGAAAACAGTTCAAAGAAACAGTTGGTGGAATAGGCCTCACTACACATATAGATAGATATCTGTGCTTTTTACTTGGCTACGTGGGTGGGTGGGGAAGAAGGATCAGGGTGGAGTGAGGGAGGGGAGAACGGTGTGTTTTGTTTATAACTTGAGTGATTTGGAAGTGTGTGTGTTTTCCTGTGGGAAGTGCCTAGCTCTATCTCTAGTGATCTAAAATCAGTGTCAAAGGTTTGTGAATGGGTTACAGAATGAGCAATGGCACCTCCCATCTTTAGCTGTCTACATTTTTTATAACCACTTGCATACTTTTGGTCAACCACTGTAAAATAAACAGTCCTTCCCAAATGTTTTTGTTTTCTTTGACAGCACAGCAATAATTCACTTGGAATGCTGCAGAATATAATAGCACTTTAAAGCTGTTGTAAAGCTGCCTTTTTATGATTTATGTTTGAGTTGTTTTCAAGCAAAAAAGATGCCAGAACTACAAAAGTATATGAAATTAGAAGACGTATCATGTGTGCATGTACATGATATGTATATGTGGGGGGGGGGGGGGGGGGGCTCAAGTGGGAGAGAGTACGTTAAGTAATTTTCTTTTTGTGGGGAAGATCTGATCATTTGCCTGTGTCTTTGAAAAATGAATCACTGCAACAGCCAGATTAACTTCTGCAACTACCAAAATATAACCAAGATGACCTGAACGAGTCTCTTTCAACATGAACTCTTAGGACCTCATGCTTGCTATCCCCCTTGAGTAGGAAAACAATGCACTCATTAACTGGACATTGCATCTGACTAGAAGAAACATTTCACAGATGGAACATTACATGACTGCAAAGGCAACTGGGAAATCATACTCCAGGTTAGAGCAGAAACCTGTGAAAATTACTCCAGTGTCTGTTACCCTGCACTATCAGAAAGCAAGTCCATGTGACCACAGACGTTTATGTTTAGCCAGCATCACTGTATTTATCTTTCTCATCTTCTTTCTGAAAACTCTCGTCTCCAGCCTGCACAACAAAGACTCTAAATTGTGCTGGATGGGGAACAGGAATCAGCTGTACATTAAGTTTGCTCTTGAAAGCTCAGAGGTTATCGGTTCGGCCATCACACCTGCATTCCTGACAAACAGCTGGAGACCCAGAGAGGCCTGGCCCAGCTCAGTGCTTCTCCAGCAGAGAGCAGTGATACACTGTCAGTGAGCTCAGCCCTGGAAAGCAGGGCAGCTTCCAAGCTCGAGAAAAGGCAAAGCTCAAAGCTGGCAAGCTTGCCAATGTGAATGTCAAAGGAGCTGGACTTGGAGAAACAGATGACAATGTGGGGTCATCTGAAGAGAAAACCATTAAAAGCACCTGCAAGGGCAGTGCCTGAACCAGCAGCCCTCACTTCAGGAGGAATACTCAGTTAGCAAGAGCTCTCACATCAGATATGCGATCCTGGCAGCATTTTGGACTATAAGCCAAGAAGTGCAGGGGCCATTTGTACCATAAACTCCACCCGCCTCCAAATTAGTGTCTAAAGCTCTCTGGCAGCCATTGCTAAAGATGCTTATACCTGTTCAAGTGATATCAAGGAGAAGACACCATGCTGTCAAGAGAATAGCATCAACCTTGCAAACTATGTTTGAAACAGCATAGTCACTCTCAATTTGACCAGCTCAGGTTGTGAGCAAGGCAAGATTTGCAGGCAGAAAGAGACTCTTTTATTAGACCAGCCAACACTGACTTAAAAAAAACCTACAAACTTGTCTCAAGCTTTGCCCTGTATATAAGCTGCTTCACTTACTACAAACATAGGCTTACAGATACACATACACACACTGCCTCTTCACCCTTTATACCTTGTATGTATTTTATCCTTGTATAATAGCCACTACTAGCAGTAACAAAGTCAAAAGGTGAATCCCTCTTAGGCAATAAAAGGTACTGAATGTTAAATTACAGATTTCATTGCCATGGTCTAAGCAGCAGGTAGATGATGGCCTTACCTGTCCCAACCCCAAAGGAACTGATCCGGACCCCTAGAAGCAAGCCTTCCCATGTGGAAAGGTCTTCCTCTGTCCCATGTGCTAGTAAAATGTTTGGTTTTCATCTAAAGACCTCAAAATATTTCACGAAGTGGAAGACCAGGATTACCATTCCTATTTTACACATGATGAAAACTGAAGCACACAACATACACTCTCTGCACTGAGGACATGAAGCCAGGCAGGCAAGTTTTGCGTCCTACACTGATGCTTCCCAACCTGCTTGTAGCCAGGACACCTTGCCACTGCTTTTTTGCCTGCCACGTTGCCTCGGCTGTCTGCCACTGACACCTCAACATCCCTTGCCACTTCACTCTTTCTCCTCCGTCCTGTCAACATCAGCCTGCTCTCTCCTCCCTGGCTGCTGCCTCATCTCTCCCTCACCCTCCTGTGACAGCAGCATCAGTGGGGATGCTCACACTCCCTGCAGAGCTTTCAAGCCAGTGCTCCCTGCAGTGCCATGGCTCAGAAGGCAACCTGGTCTAGTGAGAGCCAACCTCCTTGGGTGACAGCCGTTGATTTAAATCATAACACGTCTATTCTGGCTTTGTGTCTCACATGTAGACACAGGTCTGCTCTTACAGTGGAAAAAAACACAGAGCATCCATTATACCACACAAATTGTACTCTCTAAAAATCACTGTTGGGCCAGCTTTAATATTTGAGCTATAAGGCTATTTCACACCAGCTACTGCCAAAAGAAGGCTGTTATGCCAGCGAGCAGCTTCGTGAATCAAGAGTATGCATGCGTACACACACCCGCCACCCCTCACCATGGCCACTTCACCTTGCTTAGGGCAGCAAAGGAGTCTTTCTTGTCTTAATGAAACCCAGGCAGGAACTGCTCTTTAAGCAACGACAGTTCAGTCAGAGCTGGCTCTGGGTTATATATAGCTGTATAACCTGGCTAGCCAGTCTCTCTTTCCACCCATGTGCAAGATAAGGAAAGCTTATGAATCCTGCTACACCCCCTGTTGCAGGGGATGGCTGGTGTGTAGAAGAAAGGGTGGTGGTGAGAGCCTTGCTGTTGCTGGTAGGAAGCAGACTGGCTCCCCTTTTGCTGCAGCCTGTCTGGGTGGTGGCATGGCTGAGGAGTTCAGGCAAGTGTGTATTCTCCGCTGCAGTAACCCAGAGAGATGCCAGCCATTGGCTTCAAATGAGGAGCTCGTCTTGATTCTTCCTACTTGCCTCCTCGTTCCTACCTTGGTAGCCCCAAAATATTTCCAGGTCAGCATCTACTATAAAACTTCCCTGTAAAACTGTTGAGGCAATAGAAAGATGTAAGAATTACATCAGGACAGAATTTCACAGTGGTAAATACGGGATTCTGCTGTTCTCTCTTCTCATTTCACCATATCCTGCCTGAAGTAATCCTCTGCTTTTTGGTCTCAAGTATGCACGTGGGCGCAATTCCTTTTTTACTCAAATAACCACATTCTGCATCTTGTGGGCACTTGACCCTGCAGGATACAGCATGCATGAAAAGGATCTGAGAGAGAGCTTTGTCTTCTGTCCCCAGCCTTCCCCATGACTGGGCAACAACACTAAGGAGAGGGAAACCCTTGCTTTCTCTGTCAGCCTGGGCTGTACTGCCAGTGGCATGTTGTATCTATGGATCATGCTAGATGGTCCTGTAGACACCATGTAGCCTGTAATCAGCAGATCAGTAGCCTAAATGGTAAGAAAAATAATCATGAAAGCAGAAATGAAGGACTTTTTTGATCAGATCCTTTGCCATACCCTGACCTTACACCCTTCCCTGGTAGTCAACATCTCTGTCTCTGTTTGAATTTAAAAATGATACAAACCCATCTATTTGTCATCAGCATTTTGAAATTTAAGTCTGGCACCACACGGAAAGGTAAACAGCTGCCTTTTTTTTAATTATCATTATTATTATGGAGAGAGCTGACATTATTTTAAAGACAGCCTCTGTTACAGTTTTCTGATATCCTCTCAATAAGAGAGGCTGAGGAGGCAGTGACCTCCTTTCCCCAGATATCTGGGGGTAAAAAGAGCAAAACACTCCTCAGTGCACATAGCAGGTGCAAAACTTTGGAGCAGATGGTTGTCTTCCATATTCTCAGAGCAAAAATTCTGGTTTTAATTGGTATTTTTTGTACCTCCTTGCTCATCAGTACCAATACGGTTCATACTGGCACATTTCTGTAAGCCTCAAACCCTTGTGGTGATCTTTTGCGCTTTCAGGAGGAGCAAGAAAATGGATCTTTTTTTTCAACATTGAGGAAATGTGGAAAAAAACCAGCTAGAATTTTCATCCAGGATAGTGACCCCCAGAATAGTCATGAGATACTATGTCTGTAACAGGGCTTGCTACCAAGCGATGCTCTCAGTATCAATTACACGTTCCACCTTTGAAGGGTGGTTCATGTGACAGCTGGAACCAAGAGCTTTAGGCCACCTTCCTGAGTTGAGCATTCAAGGATACAGCGGAGGAAAAAGGATCAGTGTGGCACCTTTCCCAAAAGGCACACACGCAGCGAGGTGAATTTTGGAGGGCTGGCTCAAATCAAGCGACACTCCATGTTTCACATTCCTCCCGGCGATCATGATCTCCCGCCACCATGTGAGGTTCCCTTTGAAGCGATCCTACCCTGGGCCCCGAAAGCATCTATCGCCCTGCTCTCTCCTCGCTCTGCCACCACCCTGGGCCACGCTTGCGGACAGCAGCAAGTAAAGCAGCGCCCGGCACACCTCAAGCCCGGGCTCCCCAGCTAGGGAAGAATGCGGGCTGCTGCGCCGGCTGAAAGGCTTGGGAAAGTGCAGCCCTGCTGTTTCATGTCAACATCCCTCCCCCTCTGCCTTTCCCAAGGTCTCCGGCAGAAAATCCTTTTTTGTTCTTATCAGTTCAAACAAGAACAATGAATTCCTCAAGCCCGCAAGAATGTGACAAGGTGCCAACAAAGCCAACCAGGAAGGTGATGTATGGTCTATAGGCTGCAGCTCAAATAAATCACTTCACAAACCAGTGCTGCAAGGAGGGAATTCAAACAGCTTAGAGCCTCTATTTCTAGTCCTTCCCTTCAGATTTTCACCTGCCAAGTATCCCGAATAAAAGCACTATGTGTGATGCTAAAACGCTGCATGCCCTTTGCTTTTGTTACCAGGAATAACTGTGCAGCGTCTAATTAAACCGGTATTACAGCGGTGTGTCTGCACAGCCTTGGTGAAGGCAGAGTTGCAGTTTCCATTATAAACCCCTATATTCGAGAGTTTACAACTGGCAGTAAAACTGGCTCACTGAGCAGAACTTGGCGCACACAGCTGTCAGCCAGGGAGCAAATGGTTTTTACCATATTTCAAAAATAACTGGTTTGGCTCTTTTAAAATCATACTAATGTTTTTTTTTAAAAAATGAGGTTACCACGTCTGGATGCTTTTTAGTGTGTATCTCCCATTTCTACAAAGAATCACTGATGTCCTGGTCAGCTAGTCTGACTGGGAAAATAAAAGAATAATGACCAACGTATTCAGTCATAAAAAGGCAGCTTAGCAGGTACATATTCTGCGCGCGCAAGGACTCAGATGTCTCGCTCTTTGCTTGGACAGTATGCCTTCTAGACAGAATTCACATGATGCTTGACACTGAAGAAATCAGAAGAATTGTTTCATGCCAAATTACACGCACGATGGTGAAAATTCACAGTCCAGACAGAATAGCAAGCAGGTGTCTAAAATGTTCAGCCCACACATGGGCTCTTTACTAGCCAGCAATTGAAACGAAGCAGGCCTGGCCTTGCCGTAAGTTAGGGGCTCCTCAATTTGGTTTTGCCCATGCATCCCTCCCGGCGCAGCAGCAGCGCCCAGCCCTGTGCAGGCACAGTGCACGGGCAGGAGGTGCTCGGCCGTGCAGGCAGCAACTGGGTAGCCCTCTGGAAGAGCCTGTATGCTATTGCTGGTATGTATAGCACAGCTCTGGCCCTAGGGAGCAAACTTTCTGGAACAACTACCCATGACTCACCATCAAACTTTCTCATGTATTTCTAAAGTGGCCACACCGAACCAGTCATTTGAAAAATAACAGGTGTTTAAAATGGTTCACGCCGTGGACCCTTTTCTTGGCCAGAGACCTGCATGGACTTCATCGAGCCAGCTCCATGTGGAGTGAGCACAGAATGGCTGCAGAGGAGGAATTTGCCTGCCGGAGCCAAGGCCCCCCATGGGCCAAAACCCTGCACCACTGCTCTCACCCAAGGCAGGGGGCTGTAGGAAATAATGGCTTACAGCTTGCCAGTGTGGATTTGTCACACCTCCCCAACCCTGTCCCTCAGCACTAACCTATATTAGTATGAAAAACCTTGTTGGTGCTACACCTGGGGCATCCAGCTCTCTGTCTGCCGCTCTTCAACATAACCTGATATGGTGCTTTGCTGGGTGCACAGAATGTCTTTGCCACGGATGGATTTTTCCTATTTTGCATCACCTCAGTTCAGCTCAGGAAATGCACTACTCGGCAGACACTCCAGCACTGCTCCTGCTCCGTCATCTACCTCATGTACACCCTGCCCCACCAAGTATACATACCATTGGGATGCCAGCTGCAACAGGGACACTAAATCCATGCATCCCTGCCTTGCCTACATATCCTCAGAGAAGAAAGCCCCGCTGTATCTCCTGCTATTAGCCTGTGGCAACCAGGCGTTGCTGGATTTGCCGGGTCTAAGCCAGCCATGTTTGCCATCTAGTGAATAAGAAACACAGTAAAGAGGAAGAAATAACATACCTGAGGGATGGAGCATGGTGCTTTTCAGATCAGCTTTTACTGCTTGCGTTAATAACTGATAATGCACCAGCAAACGTGCTGCAGAGTACTGCAAAAAGCTATGACATCTCAGTAACGAGAAATCTTAGTATGGCTGTGGATTACTACATTTTTCCTAACCAATGGGGAGAGACAGAGTTGGTGGTGTGTGACGCTCCAGCCTACTGGCCACCTCTTAAAATGGCTTCAGCTGAAGCAGGACTTGGTCCTCCGTCTTTAATGGACAGACTTGCACATCTTAGAAGAAGCAGTTTTCTTTAACTACACACAGATATTTAAAAAAAAAAAAAATCCCTGCCCTAAATACATATTTTATACAACATACCGAAGTATTCAAGTAAGTAATTCATATGCTGGGTTGAAATGGCTTATTTGGAACTGCTGCAGTCTGCTGAGCATGTCGTATGGGTCAGGAAAAAGTCCTCCTCAGAGATTCCTATGTAAAACTTACTCTAGCAGAATGGGAAAGGTTCCCTTCTGATATTTACCTTGCCACTTGTACTGACCAGAGGAGTATTTGTGGGCATGGATCTAAGCCTGGAAATACTCATGGATATGAGTACCCCTGGATTATGCCAGTCAAAATCATCATTCCAGAAATGCAGCATTCCTGATGGGTGAGGTGTGGCAACAACAGAGGTGAGACGTGGCATGGAGCCCAAGCTCGTTCCCCGAGACATCGTGATCAGGCTGAGCTCTGTGCCACTTTGGTGGGACTGGGGGAGAGGCAGGGAATGGGAGGAAGAGAGGACACCTGGGCTGCTGGGGCCGGCAAGGTAGGTTGTGGAAGCCGCCGTCCAGACTGGGAGCGGATGGGATGCTGAAGAGGAGAGAGGATGGCAATGAAGGCTGGTAGAAGAACAGATGGGCGCTACTACCTCGAAAGACCCGTGCATTAAGTTCCATGACAGGTCCTGCGATACTTGGTCAGTTTCTTAAACTCTCAGATGCTGGAGCCAAATGCATATATAAAAATATTAAAATACATCACCATTAAACTATTTTTAAAGGAAAAGCTCAAAATCCTGAGGCAAATATAAAAGCAGCTTCTCTTTTAAGTCTCTTATGATTGTCAGCCAACCTCACGAAGCCCGGTGTATACATTCTCTTTTAGAAAAACTTCTCTACAGCTACAGAAATTACACACAGAAGGCACCAAGGCACTTTTCAAAATCACGTATATAGTTTTTATACGAGAGAGCTTTTGATGTTTTAAGAGAAATGACAACTAAGGGGCAAAGAAGAGGAACACCAAGGAACAAACCATTTTTACATTATCACTATACATTTACATTTTACATTACTTATAAAATGTTGACTATCTCCATCTGCTCTACAGGTTGCTGGCCTAGCTAAGTAGAAATTACAAAAATATAAAGCACTTTCAAGTAAAATATATAATTTTATCATACCCTTAATTTACTTTTGCCTTTTAATTGTAATTCAGACTGTACTAAATTATTCTTCTACATAACATAAAGATAAAAAAGACTAAAAAAATTGAAATTAGCTCCATTTTTTTATTAAATCAGCTTTTATATCAAGCTTTAAGAACACCAAGGGAATTTTAGCTAACAGAGACAGTATGTTAATCCACTTCACCTCAACAGCACAAGGTCTTAGCACATATTACAAGCAGAAAGGCTCTTCAGCATCCTCTTATTCTCACCTCATAAAACAAACAAGTGAACATGCAGTTTGGCACAAACTTCCCAGCTCACGAAAGGCCCCAAATGGCATTAAAGCAGATGTCACAGGCTGGGGATGAATTGTAGTAAATAGCCTCCTATCATGAGCACTATCTCCGTGCCTAAAAGAGGCATATTCTGCTGCAGCATCTTACTCAAATAAATACATATTTGCATAGCAAATGAATGCACATTTTTAATATAAACAAATGATGCAATGTGATTAATTACCAATTTACACCTCTGAAATAGTGTCAAAAAGGAGTCAAACGACTGCCTAAAAAAATTACAGCTAAAAAGTAGTATTTAACAAAATCTTACATGCAGTTTATCATGTACTAATTTTGTGATGTCTGTTAAAGGAGAAACTCATTTTCCATGTGACCTAAATAAGCACTTTCATCTGGGGGGAAGAGGGATAAATGACCTAATCCTGCTTGTTGCCAATTTGAATTCACCGTGCTCTTAGAAGGACTCCACTGACAACTGACAGTACTCGGCACCTGGAGCTCAGAGACCTCACAAAGTTTCCAAACAGTTGAAGTACGGCTGCAAAGGTCTCTCATAACGAAAACGAGTGACTGGAAATATGGTATGCTCGAACCTCTGCTGTTAATTACAGTAATGCCTTGTTTAGTTGGTTATTAGTATCATGTTATTAGTAAAATCTCTGCATTGTTACTCAGATCTCAGATGCTATCTTTTCTCCATTACCTCTTTCCTAAAAAGACGACAATGGACTATCAAGGCTGGTATCCTTTCTGAATTGGTTGCCAGTGAGACACACTTAGGGAAGAGTGTATGAGTAAGACAAGCACATAGTGATACTTCCTATAATGCTGCCTCAGTTTTCAATGATTTATGGCTCCGGGACTTCCTGAACCTAAGCTTTGATACTGAATAGCCCTAGATAAAAATCACATTCTTTGAATCTGTCCAATTAATCTTTGAATTCACATAAAAACTTTCAGTTTCTGCAACATCCTCTAATAAGGGCTTTCAATATGCCTTGTGTGAAAAAGCATCTTCTTTTATTTCCTTCAGACCGACCTACCAGCTACTAGTTTCATTAAAAGACTCCCAGTTCTGTTACCAGTGAACATTTCCCCTTCCGTGTGCCACGACTGACTTTTGAGACCCCCTGAACACATTCTAGCCACGGTGACCTTCCCTCCTGCCCAAAGAGCTCTGCTCTGTTTGATTTGTCACCTGATATTCATTCTACTCCTTTAATTATCCATTTTACTCTCCTGTGTGTCTTTTCCAGCCCTACCCTCCTTTTAATTCCTCACACCCTCCACACTCTCATTTTTGGCTAGCAGGGGAGAGCCTCCAGGATGGCTGAGGAATGCTCAGTGGAGTCTGGAGGAGACCTGAAGTTTCCTTTGGCTGTGTCTAGACTGAGTGGCGGCTGAATGCTGTGGTGTGCCAATTGTCCAGATCAGAGATGTGACTTGAGCACGCCATGGCTCCCTTCTGGCCTGTGCTTTCTGGTTTCCTTTGCACAGCGAAAAGTGTGTGTGTTTTGGAGGTGGGAAGAGCCAGAGGCAGGTTCGCTCCTGGGTCTTGCCTGGACACAGATTTGGAACGTGGCTGGGGTGCACAGCTGGAGTTAAGAGCTCACAAACACTCTCAAGCCCACCAATTTATATGTAACCTTTTTATTCTCATAAAGCTGCTATTGACTGGCCTAGCTGCTTGGGCAAGTAACAATTCCGGTGGCTCTGAGGATCAAGCCGCACATGCAAAGTTACACTGACTCTGTCCTTTACAACTTGATGTAGAGTGGCGATGCGTTTCTGATAACTGCATATACTCAGAAATCAAAAAAATCCTGCATCCCCTTTCAGCACACAGCTCTAGGAGGAAGACTGTTGCTATCTCAACTTTCCAGCGTCAGTCGCATAACTTTACCCCAAAGACAGGGGATGAACTATATGGCAGCGGCTTGCAACATGGTAGCAGCTCATCCCTTTTGTCCCTTTCCTCCTCTGGCTTGTTGATTGCAAGCCTTTCCTGGGACCATACAGAACATAGCACATTCTGGAAACACCTGCGCTGGAATCGCCGCACACCGAGTCTCTGTCCTCCCCTGCAAAACATCAGCTCAGCTGCAATCTTTCCTCAGGACCTCTGGCTTCCCCAAAGGTTCATTCTGCAGAACGCAGAGGAGATACGGTAAACTGGGGACAGTCATGCAGGTTTTACCTTGTTCTCTTTATAGGTCTACAGAGCTTAACCAGAAACAAAAGTACAGCCTGTGGCTGTTTCACCAAGTTACCAGTGTTTCCAAGACTTGTGCTAAGCATGCAAAGTACGTTTTCTCGAGGATTTATTTTTGTTTACGGTTTGATTGCTTTTTAAACTAAGCTTCTTAAATTCCCATTAAGGAATCATGCACCGCATATGCAGGCCCAGCTAAATTAGTTTTGCAGCAACCCGCCTTTGCCCTGAGCTGCTCTAAATTGCTCCTGATGACATTCCAGTTGTTGTGGGAAACCCAGGATTTGTCAAATGGTAACATGGTCTTCCTGCTGTTAAACTGTCCCCTTCAGCCAAGGAGACAGGAGCTCAAAGGATCTGGTTTCTCTTCCGATAGCTTCAGTAACTGCACCTAAATTGAAGTGGAATTTCGTGGTGAAAACAGAAACACTGTCATCACATTGCCTCTGCATAGAGCCCTGGATAGATTTGCACACTCAGTAGATTTTTATGTCCACTTTAATACCTGCTGTTCTCCAGAGACTTAAAAGAATGGGGAAATTAAACCACCATTGAGCGACATTAACATGAGAGAGGCAGGCACTGCATTATCTGGCAAAGCTTTCATGGCTTGAATTAACCCAACCATAAACGTATTTTTAAAAATGTGTAACTGGTCCCCCATCTTTGACTGGAACCTCCGTAAAATATTATATAAATCTACTTTAACATGTGCACAGTTTCACAAATCGCTATTTACAGGCTTCATGCCTACGGTACAGTAGTTGATGGAGGAAGAACAACCTTGTAGGGTACAGGACTGGTAGATCTTGATGCTGTTCGTTGTTATGCTAAAGACTTTCTATACTGCTCTGTGCAACACAATGACCCTAATTTTTGCTGACTCTAAAAGCGGGTATTACTGCCTTGTATCTATTCCAGCTTAGTCCACAAACCTTTATGGGAGCGCTCAGACATTGCTGCAATAAGCAAAGACTACATTTTCAAATGGGCTAAAGAGTCTCTACTGGCTCAATATATTAGAAAACAAATCTCTAATTCCTGCAATCTTACACTGACATGAAGCAGAGAAAAAGGAAAAAAACCCTTCTGATAAGGTGGAGACAGTAACCGCGCAGTACGGCAGAACATGCTCTAACCCAACACCTCCCTACTGTCCCTGCTGCCAGCGGGACTCACCCTGTGCAAGGGAAAGCTGCTGCTGCCCGCGCTGTAAGCCCCGGAGGAGCGCTGCAGCAGAGGTACCTCTGCTACCCCATCGCTTGGGAACCTGCTCCTATGCCTGGCAGCCCAGCAGAGTGGCACAGTTCATCTCCCAGCGCCCACTGAGCGCGTTCGGGTCTGAATCACGTAATTTACATTTTGTGCATTGTGTTTGTGCAAAATCATCTGTGGAATAAGTCAACTGACTCAACAGACTTCTACCACAGCTATATCTGACTTGCCATTTTGAAAGGGTGCTTTTAATTCATATATTTGCTTTTTTGTTGTTGTTTAGTTTGGGGGGGTTTTTTGAGGAGAGAGAAGAGCAGTGCGGTAAGGGTATTATTTTCTTGCCCTGCCTGTATTCATTCCCTCATGATATTGGGATGAATTTCAGTGACTCCAAATGTAACCTCTACCACAATACTAGCTGAAATTCAGCATGTTCACAATTCTTCCTATCTGACTAATAAATACACTTCATCATGTATCACTAGCCCTGAACATTTGGAAATGTTTGGGTATTAATATGAAAATTTTTTCATCTACAGAACTTATTTGGAACATGCTAAGGGTTATTCACTCTCTCAGACATATATATATGGGTATATGTATGTACAATAATGGAAATGGAGACCTAGATATGCTGCTATGGAACTGGAGTGCTGTTACAGGACAAATTGTCCTATACCCATATTCATTAAAAATGCTAATATTTCTACTCAGTGTTCAGAAAAGTTTTCCTATAGCATACCACCATATAATGGCATATCTCAAGCAGGCAAAGAACTGACAGAAAGCACACAGAAACAACTACAGTGTCTCTACATACAAGAGAAATTATTATCTTGATTTGTGTCACATAAAAAGATGTGAATTAAAGTTGGAGAGGTACTTCCCGTCCAGGGGTCCCAGATACTTTACATCCATCAAAATACATATTCCTTATTGTAGAATATGTTGGAACTGCTATTTCAGCTGAAATTTCTTATTATTGAAATAGAAACTATAATATAGAAACATACTGAACTAGAAATTAAGACCTTAAGAGCACTTGCAGTGAGTCAGAAAAGAAACCTATTTCTAGAGTACTGCCAGATCAGACAGTGGCTAATAATGGATGCTGAGAAAAATACACGTGGCAAATATGGAATGGCACTTCCTGCATTTTTGAAGTGGAAGATGGCATTAAGTCCACTAAGTTTAAAATATCTTCTGTATAATCTTCTTCTCGTTAACCTTGAACACAGCAACACAAAGTTTCTCCTGCCATTGCATTGCCAAGCTGTTCAGTACCATGAGTTCCTTGTTCCACTACTCATAATCCACTTTAGTATTACCTACCTAAATAATTTATCATCACCAAATCATAACTTTACTCAATTATAGTTTCAGAATCATGAATTTTGGGCAGCATAGGTCCTGGCACAATTCATGTTGGAAGTATACTGATATCTCCTCTCCATTGTCAAAGCAGCCCAGCAGAGGACCTTCTCTCTCATGCCCTGATGGCTTAATTCCTTTAAAAGCACTCAAGAGTAACATGACCAGACACATCACATTGATTGAACCATCACTAGCCACACACTTACCAGTTTTCTTTCAGAGAATTTCAACAGGTTTGTGATACACAAGTCCTTCCTAAAAAAGCTTATTGTTTTTCTTATTTTTTTATTCCTTTTTCCTATCAATATTATAATCACCCAAGTGTCTACAGTTTTATTCTTTTTCATAGCTTATATCTGTTTGCCTGGTGTGGTGATCAGACCTACTAGCCTGTAGTTCCAGAAGCTCTCTTGGTGTCGGAATGGCTGCTGCCTTCTTCTCTGGGGCTGAACCACCTACTCTATGCCCTACAGCTAGGGCTTTGCTGTAGGACATTTGGAAATTTCACATTTCGGTTTGATCTGACTTCTTCAGAGAACAGTATTTGTCACTACTAATTTATTGATCTGCTTGAAAACTTCTTCACTTGCATTTCAATATTAAACCCCTCCCCAAAATCATTCCCTGCAAAGAAAGGTTCTGGCATGGAAATCTTAAATTGTTCTAAGGTGCCTAGAATCCGTATCTCTCTACTCCTGTGGCCTTGCGTTACTTGAGCTCTCCTTTTACTTGTTCAAGATTCATTGCCTCTACAGACTGTTCAATGACCTCCTGTTTCCGGCATGTTTGAAAGTGTTTTTACTAGTACTTCCAAGCCTTTAACAGGCTGTTCCTCAGCACCTTATCAGGCCTGCTTCATCAATGCTTCCCATTTAACATGCTTCACATTTAACATAAACATATTTTCATTTCTCCTTCATTTGGACATGGCTTCTACTTTTTGAAGACTATTTATTTAAAATTGTCCTCTCCACTCATCTCCTTAAAAATGGCAGCCTTTTCATAATCCTTCTAAAGTATTTTTGATAGCTGGCATATACATTCAAGATGTCTGTAAGCAGTCTTCCTCCTGAGTGAAAGTGACTTCACTCTGTTGAGTCTTCCTTTGAATTCCCTTTTAACCTCAGTGTTATGTTGTTCCTCCTTATGACCTCAGAATAATATGACTGTGGAGAAATTACAGTGAAGTAGAAGAACAAGGATGACTCAGTAGGTCATCTTTGCCCAGTATGACTATGACTGTATGAATTTATATATGCTATTTTTATACAGGATAATTCGAGGTTCCTTTTCCCAAGGACCAATCAAACTTCGCTCTGGAATCATGCATTTATGTATAGACCCAACGACGAGTGACTGAGTATTGCCGGTCGATTAGCTTACATCAGATGAGTCTGTGGCATCAGCTTCAGCTCTTCATGAATATTACTCCTGCATTCAAGTACACGTTTTTGAGGATTCCAGAGAAAAAGACTCCAGAGCCTGTATTTAAATCTACCCTTCAACAGCTTTAGGCAAACTGGTGGAGCAGTGTGCGCCAACCTGCAATTCCTCTGTCTATGATCAAATTTTTATTTGCATGCAGAATACTATTTCAGAGGCCATTTATCCAGCACCTTTAATTAATACCTTTAGTTTCATTAAGATATTTATATTCTACACATGTATTGCTTTTGTCAATACTGTTAATCACTGCTTTAGGTCATTGTTTTTCCACATGAATCAAATATTTGTATCATCATTCACCTAACAAAAACTGGCAATAACCATTTTGTGAGAAAACTAATTTAGAGGCACAGGGCTTTTTGCTGTTACTGAAAGGGCTTGACCTCATTAATTCTTTGGTTGGAATTTTACTTCCAGAAATACCTGTGAGGATTATTTCACAGGTTCATTTTCTAGTTCTTAGATGTTTAATTGCCTAATTTGTAGATGTGATCAGGTAGTTAGTGTTCTAAGCACCATAAATGGCAACCACAATTATTTCCTGAAGCAAATTTGCAGGCAAAAAAAGGAAGGGCATTTTTCAAAAAGAGACTAGAAATGTGGTTTTAATTGTAGAGAAAAGCATCCCCAGCAGCACTAAAATACAGCTAGAGGTGTCATGCCCAAAGTGGCAAAGGCTAGGTTCATAATTGTTAGATATTAGCTATGTTTACTGAAGCTTTAAATGGTATGTGGTGACAAGTACTACTTTATGCTTGGCCTTTTCAAACCTTTTCTTAATTATTATGGACTGATTATCAAACTTAAAAAAACAGTTGGGCAAATGCACCAAAGATCTGTTTGCCTATTTGTACTTCACTGCACGGTGTTTCTTGCATGTACACCTGTGTAATAAAGTGAGGCCTCCCTTTCTTCTGACTGCACGAGGTATGAAGACAATGAGTCTGGTACAAATGCTACTCTGAGTTACTCCCTTTCAAATTCTGGCAACTTCAATAACATCACAGGCTCTGGTCTATCATCCTCAGGTCTTTATCTTCTGTAGATTAAAAGAATAAAAGGCAAATAGCATGCAAGATAGACATATATAGTCATATATGTCAGATATATAGTCATATGTAGACATATATAGTCAGATATCGTCATCCTTCTATAGGATATTTGGGCTGTACACAGCATAATGCCTTGCACTGACATCAAGACTCCGTAAAAATACGAGGTTTCATTATGGGAGCTGACTAGTGACCCTGCTGGCAGCACCTACTACTGGTAGACCTCAGCATTGCTCTTCAGTTTTTTGATGATTTATTCCAACTTACAAAAAATGTTTTTAAATAGTGACTGCAGCACGCTAGAATCCTCAATTAGTATAAAATGTAGTAACTCAGTGGAGCTATTGCAGCTTGCTACAGCTAAGAAATCTTGTACAAACCCTTCTCTAGCTCCACTCACAACCTGGCTTCTGCCCCTAGAGCTTAGCACCCTTGCATAAAAGGTCACAGTAACAGAGACCCCTAGATTCTCCAAAAACAGTAGACTGTGTCTGTAAAATCTTTCCACGGGAATAAAAATCCACAACAGATAAAAGGCATTTTGCCTGGTTTTGCCTTGGATAGTAATGAAGGAAAATTACAAAATCAACACTTCTGCGTACAGAGGCAAAGCCTTCTCTAACTCCCACTTCTTTAACTGAAAGTCCCATCTGTGGAATGCTGGAACTGGGAAACTGAAAATCTGACTCAATGTAAAGCACTTAATTGTCATTAGATGTAAAAGTGAAAGGTATCTCAACTACACTTCCTGTCCTGGAACTTTAAATGGAACATATGGCACAAGTGGGTGGAGAGCCTGGATGTGAAAATACAGATACAGTTCTCTTTCCAGAAAGACTGTGAAGAGTAACTTACTGATCAAATGAAGTTGGAAACTCACAGCACACCAGATATGGTCAAGGAATGTCAGAGTTTTAGCAACTGCTGATTAGTTACAGAGACCTGAACTTGCTTACAGTTGTTGGTTATCTGGTACCCATTAGGGTTAAACCCGTTATAAAGAATCAACCCATCTCTACTGAAAGGGAAGGAAACAAAGAGAAACTGGAAAATCGTATCTGGACTCTTAGTGGTAGCTGCCTTTCTAGCTGGTATTATTAAGGGACGGAAGTATGTTGGGGCACTGAGTACCTAAGATAGGAATGCTATCTAAATACTCCTCGGGTGATACTAGTGTGCAGAGTTTGCTGGGTGACGATGCTTGAACCAGTTCTGTTATTTCCTTTTCCCCTTAACCATAGACACTAATAGCAGAAATATTCTGTCTCATTGCTCTTATATAAGAGTTCTCCTCCTACACCAACATTTTAGTCAGAGGGCAGGTCAGTGGGCAAAACACGCTCATGACTGTTTCCTTTGCTTCAGAAACACTTGCCAAATTGTAATGGCAAAAGTTTTGCATTTGCCTTTCGGGCTGAGTGGTCTGGAGACTCTGGCAACAAGCCAAGGCAGAGCGGGACAGTTCTGCTGACCACATTGAGTTCCCGATCAGCCTGTGAGCATTATCTTCAGGACTGCTCGGTACAGCTTCCCAAATGAATAACATCTTAATCAGTGGATAGCTTCACTGACTCTCCATTTAAATATGCAAGTATAAACTCAGAATTCTGCGAGTTTATACTCATAAACTCTGAGGTTTCCTCTGGAGTTTTGTCTTTTTTGTTCCACTCAAATTCTTATTTTCTCTGTCCCTTCTTTGAGCACCCCTCCCTCATTCTGCTGTTTTAATGTCACAGAACCACAAAAGCCTGGACTGTGACTGTTCACCTCATCTAGTCCACTGATTGCAGGAAAGCCCACTGAATTTCTAATACTTTTTTTTTTTTTATAATGCAATGTAATCTCTTACTTTTTCTTGCCTTCTCTGGCTTTGCTCCACTTTTCCTTTCTTTTATGTTGTACAGTAGATTATGGGCTATCTTTCTTTCCATTTGTCCTTAGTGTCTGTTTCCTCTTTCCTTTTCATCCACTCTCTCTTTTTCTCTTTCTCTTTCTGTGATGCCTCTTCTATGCTACCTCTGCATTTTCTCTTTTCCTCTTTCTCACGATAAATCCCTGCCACTCAATCCTGTTTTATCACCCCATCTTCACACCCGAGGGCTAGGTCTCCTAATCAAAGACACAGAGGGAAGAGTCATCGTGTCTCGGCAATCCCAAGTATGATACTGATTACTTTACTGTTATACATTATCCTCAGGGTTTTGACTGTCTGAAGACTATGAATCCTTCTTTACCAGCCCTTTCAGCCTGTCTTGCTCTGAAAGAGAGAAAGAGTATGCTCGTTTGCGCCTTTTCTTTTTGTGCGTACTCAGTCCCACTTGGCTTTTCTGACTTGTCCACAATCAGTCAGATGCTCTTTCTTACTCTACCTCTCCTCAATCAGATTTTTTTCCAATTTCCAAGAAGAAACCCAGGGTCTAAAGAAAAAGCAGAACAGAGAAACTAGGTGTTGGGAAAAGCTTTTGAAAACAAGAAGGCAAGGCAGACAGGAACAGTACTCATGTGAACAGGAGGCTTTAGCAGGAAAGAGAAAAGCGTGCTTTCCTAGGAGGGAAACGTGTCTCACTGCTGAACTAGCTGAGGAAGACGGAAATTCACTGCCAAGAAGAAAGCGACTTCATGGATCATAAGAGAACAAAAGCATCAGAAAGGACATCACAGTCTTCTCACATAACTGCGCTCTTTCCCCATAAACCTACGAAGAAACTGAAGCAGGGAAATATGTGTGAACATTCACTATTTTCCCTAGGTCTCTATAAGCTAGGGTGTCTTAAGACACCTCATATGTCCATTTTCTTTCACAGAGCATACATCTCTAAGAGTGAATGAGAATATCATACCGCTGTCAGGATTGGCCCTCTGGGACAATATGAACCTGAGAAGGAGTAAGGGAAATCAGTGGCTGCAGAGGCCATCTGGCTTCACGTCTGTGAAAAGTCACAGCTGTAACAGTGGGAGAGACTCAGGCAGACCTTGAGAAATACTGCTGTAGAAACCTTCCTAGACCAAGAAAGCATGGGAGTGACTGTACTGGGGCGTCAATGCAGCAACCGGGCACGCTTCTAGGTGAGCCTCTCGCATGAGTGGGTTGGGTTCCACCAGAGCAGCAAAAGGCAGTGGGGAAATCAAGCAGCTAAACTTGCTGTGATCTCTGCTGACCACAGTTCAGCTAGCGGTGTTATCAGCAGGCATAGCTGAGCTTAACGCCAATTTCATTTCAGTTTGGTAGCTCTCCTTCAAGTGTCTGAAAGCAATGAGGTCTCCAGCACGACCCTGGCGAGTCTGTTCCATGGCCTAATACAGTTTGCTTTTTTGGAAATACTCCTGATTCCATTTAAATTTTCCTTTGTTCAGTTTTTCCTATTACATCCACTTTATCTTTTAGTTTTTATAGAGTCCTTGTTCATCTTTATATTAAATGTGCCGACAGTGCTGAACCTCTGCTGACAGCTTTTATAGAATAAAGCTATAGGCATTTCAGATGCTGTTCTGCATATTGACTCTCGAGCCCCTGATGGAAACAAAACTCTAATTACAAATATCTTTGAATCATTAATTTCACTACTGTTAAAAACATACGAATAGCGGCAAAAGAAAAAAAAATCCTAGTATACTTAATAAATCATTATATCTTTGCTACTGCATTATACTTGAAAAAGAACACATTTTTCTATTATTTGCTACCTCTTTTAGCAAAATTGCTAAGGAAACAAACTCTATAGCTCCATCAATTTCTACTATAATCAATCATTAATGACTTTCCTATGAAAGTTAATTTCCAGCCCTGCTCATTTAACATGTACAAAATTCCTTCCTGGGGAAGAAAGTAGCAAAAATCAGTGAAAAGAAGTACTGAAAACCAGATACATATCCATTGGGGGGTTTCTGCATTCATTTTACGACTCATTACTACTAGTGCATCTATTACTGTTGCTATGCTGATTTTTAATACATAAAAAGAAAATTTTTCAAGCCATAAAATTCAGTTACTGCTATGCGAAGGAGGTGATTTTAGTTGTGACAGGCTGAGATAAGTCAGCAATACTTCTCCTGTCTGACCTACAAAAGCCACTAACAAATAGACGAGAGAAACACTTGGAAGTCCGAGTGAAGGGAAATGGTTGTCATGCAAAAGAGCTTGTCATCTTCAATTTAAACACAAAAACATTTTGCAACCCAACCTAAAAGACAAAGTTTTGGACTATAGCTGAACAAACAGCTTTTATTGCTTAGGTCTGCTAACTGCATTCTGGTACTAAAGAGCCATTTTAGTAGTAATAGCAAACTGACAATTTTACATCAGCAGCTCATTACTATTCACAAATCTCCACTGACCACGACAGAAGGCAATGTTAATAAAGGTCAAAATTACCATCTATCTGCATAATCTCCTGTAAGAACTGTACTGTAAAGGATCAACGAGTCTGTTTAATGTATTTGTAAAAATCTGATTAACCCACACTAAAGTCACAGAAAACGCTTCCACAGATTTTAAATACTTGAGTCGAGCCTGACAGATGAAGGTACAATAGGTTCTTTATCAAATATTTTAGTTTGATATTAAATTATTTCCATTCCTTTAAAGAGTATATTAGCTGACTTATTAAATCAACTAGTTAGTTACTCATTTAAAATTACTTCCTTGGTTTGTGGTACTAGGAAATGACTCTTTAACAAGTATTCTTGAAAGTGCATCATTGCTCATTTGCTCGGGAAGGTAAGTTGATGCCTTTTAAAGCAGCATATCAGCTTGCAATTTTTGAAATAAAACCTGAGGCAGCAATTAGCACTATAAGCATGCAAACAAGTAAAAGACGGGATTGTTCAATTGTGATTATCTACCTAACCTTAACTCTTCTCAGTAACCCCACCAAACATTTACCTTTCATATTTATTTTGTAAAGTGCTACATTATCATTATTTTCCTGAAAGAGATTAGTCGCTGCAAAACTTCCTTTTCCTAAGCACTTCAAGAAAACCAGCACACATGTCAGTGAACTTAATGGAAAAGTCACAGGGAGCTGAATGCCACATGTAGGACACGCCACATTAAACGCCGCCCCAGCTGCATGCATGGAGAGTGAGATTGTTTGCCAAATCATTAAACATTGTTCTTAGTGCATTCCATACATTTTATATATTCTGTAGATAGCACTCCATATTATTTATTCCATATATATTATTCCATCATTTAAGGATTTGCATCACATCATTTTCTATTTAGAGATACAACATTTTTGTGACTAAGGACGTGGAAGTAATTGTCGATAAATGTTGTCGAGTTGTGTATGACTTCAGAAGCAAGATGGACTCTTTTTTTGCAGAGAAATATGAAATTCAGTAACTTCGCTACCACTGGCTACAAACCAGCGATGCCCTCCTCCCAACCTGTGAATTGAACTTGACCCACAGACAACTCAGTCTCCAGACCTGAGTATGCTCTCCACACAGCTGGGCATGAACAGGAGCTGCCCCAGTGACTCCATCAGTTGAAACAGAGTCAGAAAGGTTGGCCAGCTCTTTTCAAATGATAGCACGGCACGCATTTAGGATTAAAAAATCAAGCTATTTGTGGATGAAGTAAAAATCAATTAGAAAGAGAAAAGAAACCAGGTGAGTTCACTGGGGAGGTTAAAATTTTGTCCTTGCTGATGTCTGCCAGAGCTGTAATGAAAGGCAACTTACTAAAAAATATGGTTTTAGTATTAGGGGTCACTACTGCAGTGTCTCTACAGGAAAGGTTTTCACTAAAATTCTGGTTGTGAGGAAACGAACATCAGGAGGAGATAAAGTAGATTGACCTTAACTAAGCATCTGCATACTTTCCAAGCTTTGGGAAATAGCAAATGATGGGGCTTTGGGTTGTTTGTGGGTTTTTTCCAAATATAACTTGAATTTTTAATCTCTCAGGCTTACAAACATTAGGATTGAAAAGTTTTAACTGCAATATTATTTTATTTTCTATACAATTTATTATTTTCTATTTCTATACAATTTAATACAATTTCATTGCTTGTACAATTTAATATTTTCTATTTTTATGTTCTATTAATATTTTCTATTTCTATTATTTACAATAGAAGATTCTTGCCTCGGAATTTCTTCACATTAAAAATATTTATGTGTGTCTGTGTGTGTATGTATATAGAATGGCTCAAATACAGGCACTTCTAAGGACCTCACTAGCTACATACCAGTCTGTTCTTTCTCAGAGGGCATCCAATTCGCACAGAGGCTCTCTCTTTCTCATTTCTCATTCAGCGTCTCATTCTGATCAAATCAGGTCTGACTGATTCTTACGTGGCTCCTCACCACAGCCACTCACAGCCTCCTGACGCCTCCTTCAAACAGACGAAGGCATTATTCAGGTGTTACAAAATCACTGCAGGCCCTTAGGTGTTTTTGTAACTTACAAAAATATACTAAAATGTACTCAATCGGCCACGAAGATTTTACGTATGTAACATCTGAAGAATATTTTAACCAACAAACACTAAAATGCATTCCCAGTAGCCTCTGGAAGTACTCTTCACCAAGGCTAATGGAATAAAATACTCATTTAAGAAAGAGAAGCAGCTAAGGAGAGGCTGAAAAAAAATCAAACCCCAAACATGAGACTAATTTTTTTAACGTTTAAACCTCTTAGTGAATGTGTTTGTCTCCAACCCTAGCTCCACAAGCTGCAGGGGAAGTCGGTTTCTTTTTTAGCAGAGATGTTACGGTGCTCAAAATGAAATAGAAGCTACTTACTTGGAGCCTGTGAGTTAAGCGCTCCCAGCTGCGGGAAGCCCCGACTTGCAGCACGGCTGCGGCAGAGGTGGGGGTACGGAGGATTCCAGCCTACGCCACTCATCACTGTCGTTTGCATTAAGATGTTTCGCATTGTTGCTGGTGTAATCATTCCAGGTACAGTTACTGTGAAACTGAGACTAAAATAACCACCCACATCATGGCTAAAATATGGCTCTGTGTGTATAAAGGTGAATGACTTCGCAACAACTGCAAGCAGGATTTCGGAATGCTTCAGGTGTCTGCACAGACCAGGGATGTGAAGAGCATGCATGTTTGCATTTATCCATTGACAACCATAGATTTTCTAGGTACCTGATAAAAGCAACGGGTTTTCTTTTTATCCTCTTTGTCCTTTCTGGCATGAAAAACCTTCAACAGACACTGCTTGTCGGTATCTGTACATTTCCTCACAAAGCTGAAAGCTTTTTATCTACAAGGCCCAGGGAAAGCAGTGCCTACTAGGGTAAATATTCCTAAGAGCACCATTCTCATAATCAGGTTTACTTAAGTGAAAGAGAACTGGAAAGTGGTGCCTACAGCAACCTGCAGCAGGCTGGAAGACCGGGCGCAGGGTGAAAAAAGGAAAACGTGATAGGCAACAAGGGGAAGAGGAATCAAACAAGAACCTTACAACTAGTCCTCTCATTTCTTCATGGCATGGCTTTATACTCAGACCATATAGGCAGCTCAAGGGATGGCTCATCACCTCTCGTCCTGACTCATTAGCCAATGAGGAAAAGTGGTTAATCACCTCAATTATACATCTACCCTAGGTAGCTGAATACTGTCCACAGAACCTGAAAATAGTCCCCATCCCTGAAAAGGTGTCAGTACGCCTGCAACAACCCTAAGAACTACTTCTGCCTAGTACATTTACCTTTATACAACCTTAATTTTCAAGCACCTGAAGAAACTGTACTGGGGCCAGATTTACTAAAAACGTTCAAAAGGGAAAAGGTACCATCTTGACTAACAATTGGAAAGGTTACACAAGAAATCTGATTAAAATGGTCTGCACAATACGTCCCACTCCCCAGAAGGACCGTGCTACCTCTTCTCCTCTCGGGTCATCAAAATGAAGAGCAAACTCACACCAGCCGTTTCCTCAGGATGGATAAATCAAGAGTCGGCAACCCCTCCCAGCCAGTCCCGCTGCCCAGGAAAAGCCCTATGCATTTATTGTTCTTACTCCAATACCAGTTGCGAGAAGTCTTTCTGCTGCCTCGGGAGCAGCAAACAGAAAATTCCTGTATGAAACCCAGTGCGTATGACTCCATTAACAGGCCATGGCTGGGCACAGAGGATGTAATTATTAAAACTCCAGGAAGCAGAGAGTCCCTGTCCAAACTTTGAAATGCCAGAAAAAAAAATGAGACAAATCCTAGGGGAAATATTTCTGAGAAACTAAGAAATAGCGCCCGTGGGAAACTAAAGGGGAAAGGAAATTTGGAAAGCATTTAGGGTTAGAACGACTGGCCCACACAGAAACCCCTCCTGTCGTTATCAGAAGAGGGAAATGGGAGTAAGACAAAGATGCCTGAAGAACACAAACACAACTAAATAAGGCGAGACCTACCGTAACTCATCAACTTTATTAATTGACATGTCCATAACTGCGACTCCTGTCTTGAGGTCTGATATGGGAAGAAACTGAAGAAAAAGCACGGAGAGAGGAAAGCTCCACACAGGATATGCTGCCCATTTGATGAAGTCTCCATAAATTTGCTATCCCTTTCCAGGTACTTTTTGGTAGAGATGCCCAGGGATGGGGTAGGGGGAGAAGATCGCTGCCCCAGGGAGGTGAAGTGGTTGCAGGGTGGCAGTTACCCGCCTGACGTGAACTGGGGCCATCAACTCTGCACAGAGCCTCGAACAGAGGCCAAAGCTCGGGCATGGACAGACTTCCATCTCTGTTAGCAGCCAGAAAAGAAGCGTAAGAAACAAGCTCCCCGGGCCACTGCGATTTGTAAGCAGCAACTTGCCCAAGGAAGAAGAATGGGGACTGCAGGGATACAAACACAAAAGGACGGCCACAGAAACTACTTGGTTGTTATGGACTCAGTCCTGCATCTCCTGTCTTGTTTAAACTAATGACTCCAATGTATTGGGGAGGAATTACAAATCTTTTCTCTTGGTGAGGACATAAGGCAGACATTCCTGAACCTTAAGGACTGTCATGACTCCTTCAAGTGGGGTTTATGAGCCCCATGAAGCAGCAGAAGTGAAAGAAGAGCCACAAACCCAAAAGTGAAGTTGGAAGTAGGAAACATCATCAGAAAGATCTGGGAACTTCTGGCATCAAAGGTAAGATTATTCCTGGCAGAATCCCTTCACCGTGTCACTCCAACAGTGAATGTGATGAAGTTCATCAGAAATGTTTGCTGCTGACAATCCGAGGAAGCTTTTGCAAGAAACTCACCACAGCTGTCAGCTACACATGGATGACACTCACAACAAAGTCCTTGAGGAACCAGTAGTGTATTTTTTAATAGTAGTTATACCTTGGGGGTTTGTGTTGTTTTGAAACAATGCACAAGTCAAGAGCTAACTTCTTTCTGACAAAACCAGCAGCTTTAAATAGCAACTTCAGCATTTCTAACAGAGGTGAAACAATAATTTCTTGCAGCTTCATGTACTTTTATTGCCTTCAAACAATGCTATAACCTCACAGGAAATCCTAACAACTGCTCAGCTTGAATCACCTCCATCCCTACTGCACATCATGTGTTTGGGGATTCTTCCCCTCCCCTCTCACTCTTTATTAATAGGGTCATTTGCCTGAAAACCTGTTTCTTAAGAGTTTGTCTGTTAATTCTGCACCTGAAGTCATAATCCTTTGTTTGCAACCTCACAATCGGTTGTTGTGGAAATCATTGTGATGTCACAAAAAAAAAAAAAAAGGATTAGTAAAACTGTAAGTAGGGAATAAACAGGTTGAGCAGATGAACTCTTAAAAGAGGCTGATTTCCTACAACTATTCACAGAAATAAAAAAAAAACAAAAAAACTTCCCCCAAATGTGATGTATGACATATGCTCACGCAGTGCTGTCACAGACCAGGGATAGAAGAATTTCCTTTTGGTCCAGGAGCAATGTTCAGAAAAGTCTACTGGCCATGAATATATTTATTGCATCTTGATACTTCTAGAACACGGGACCTTGCATTCAAACTACTGTGAACCTTGTGCTTCTCTTCCCTTCTCAACAGAGAAAAAACCAACTATTCTGTGGCTAACATACGGATATTTTTTTTCCCCCTGGAAAACGAAGCATTTGGCATAGCGGTAAAAATCAGCCTCTTGATGGAGTTCAGATCAAACCAACTAAACCCAACCCTTCATGGCTCCTACCTGCTGCGCCATCCATCGGAGCAACCGCTGCTCACACATCTTCACCAGGAGATAGCCCTAATGCTCAGATTTGCAAACTCTCTCACTTTGGCAGGTGCCACGGGTGCAGCAAGGCACAGGGCAGGGATGAGGCTGGCCAGCCTGCGGGGTCAGGGCGGCAGCACAGGCGTCAGCCTGCTGCTGAAGCATTTGCCTGACGGGGTCTGTCTCTGAGCAGGGACCCTTCCCAGCAGCTCACTGACCACTGCAGCCTCTCGTCTCCCTGACTGGCAGCAGCCATCTGAAGCAGCGGAGCGGCAGATCTGTCAACCAGCTGTAGCAGGTGAGGTCAGAGCAGAGGAGAGAGGCTGTGGCTTTGCACGGCCAGCATGGGACGTGCCGGCCATGCACACGGGAGCGCTTCCACTCTACAGGCCTAGAGTGCTGTGGCCAACAGAGATCCTGGAGCCAACCGTGCCTCGATTGCATCCCAGACGGCTCCCGGATCACCGCAGCTTGGTGTCTAACCATGCCGGTTCCCACTCCCCTGAAGCAATGCTAGCTCGCCCTCCCTTGCACAACAGACATAGAAGAGTAGCCTGTCATTGCACATACATGGGATACCTCAACAGCAAGCACAGTAGAGGAACAACAACAGTGTAAGGTATCTAGTACCTTTATGGCTGGTCCTGCGAGGCACAGATCCTTGCTATTTCTCCCACTTTCCCAATCCATCCATGCGCTGCTCCCAGGTCTTTCCCCTCACAGCCCTCCGGCAGTGCTGCCAGGAGCACAGCTCTCTGGCATATGCCCTGCCTTACTGCCCGCAGAACAAGCCCAGGGCGCTTGGATAGATTTTGGTCCCCCAGCTCTGCTCGTCCAGGTGACACAACAGAAACACAGATAAAATTGCCTTTCACCTTTGTTTCATGATTTCAGCGGCAGATTCCCAGTACAAGGGGTAAAAATCCACTTAATAATGGAGAAAAATCTCTTCCTCTTAGAAGCAAAGATCACACGCAGTGCTGGGATGCCATGTGGCTCTCGCCAAGACTTTCCAGAACCAGGGGTCTCTGTCCTCCTCCCTTCACTTACTGCTGAGCATGATGGACAGTTAAAGTAAAACTGGGGCAACTCTACTATTCATTCCAGTCTTGATCTGCCACCAAAGAAAACTGGTAAGTAGTCAAGACTCAAATACCTGCCGTTTCACTACTGTAAATCAGGAAGAACATGAGGAAAGCCAGTCAGCTCCACAACAAATTACTCGAACCAGCTGCTTGGCAAAAAGAGCTGCCCTAGCATGCTCTGGCCATTCTCAAATCCTTTTCCTCCTTCCCCTCCCGGGTAAAACAGACCAAAGCTGACAGGCTTTTGACAGGCCTGTGCTTGATGGGGAGGAACTCAGCACACAGCTATTCTCCTTTTATGCACCAAAAGGGCTTTACGTTGACTAAGTCTAATATCTTACTAAATACTTCCACAAAAACCTAATGGAAAAGCCTTAAGCCTGATGCATCCCCAACAGATAACTAAGAATTTGTGCAAAAATTGGGCCCTTTTATCAACTTACTCACCCTGGTGACATTCTCAGTCATTAGAAGTTTTAAGATACAATGGGCTCAAGTACATTGACAGGTATAGCATAAAAACATCGAAAATCTGGTTTGGAAGGTGGCTAGAACTTTACTCCAACCTCCTGCTCAAAGCTGGGCTAACTTCTAAATCAACAGTTAGATCAGGTTGGTCTGGGCTTTCTCTGGTTGATGTTTGGAAATCTTCAAGGAGGGAGACTGCTCAGCGTCTCTGCAGAGCGTGTCCCGTGCTCATCCCCTTCCACTGTGGAATTTTTTTCCTTGCTCCATGGGAATTTCCCTTGCCAAAACTTGTGGCCATTGCCCCTTGTCCCCTTACACCATTACATAATTGGGGAAATGCCATGGACTCAGTAGACCTGTGCAAGCAAGGGAGAACTGAGTTCTGTTTCTGTTAGGAAATCGGCTAGCGCACAAATAAGCCTCTCCATTCACTTGCATCCTCAAAAGCCTCCACTCCCCATGGCTTGACTTTGTACATAATCTGCGCCTCCCAGCAGTCTTAGAATAGGGAATTCTGATAAAGAATAGGGGTGAGCAACTTGCATATAGGTACAACATGTAACTGTTTATCCCATCTTTCCACGTGTCTTAAAAATAATCCTTTTTCAAGGTTTTGACAAGCATAATGTATTGATGTTCTATTTATACTGCAGATCATTAATTTTAAGAGGTTGCAAGCACTCTGCATATAGAGTTGGAGAGGTAATCCTTTTGTAAAGAATTAAAAATGACAATAATATTTTACTTTGGAAAATAGGTGCTAAAATGTTCTTTAAGAGGTATTTGCACCTTCTCATTGAAATGAATGCTTTAGCTACACAAGCAACAACCACAGATCTGAAATAAGGAGACGCCTTGCACTTGGTAGCTACACAGTATTCATGAAAGCTTTGTGACCTCCTCAATGGAAGATTGCTTTTACTTTCATTAAATATATATATATTATATCCCCAGTAAAAACAACCCAAAAGACATCAAACACCAGAAAAAATACATTGAAATAACATTAAGGATCTAATATAAATCCACAAAAGCCAGGAAATTCAGAGATAAAGAAAGACTTTCAGACGAGGGAAAACTTTCCAATATATTAAACTGGAGCATAAATTCACTTCCTCTTCACATGTTTGCCATCAAGTCATTCCAGACACAGGGGGTAAGTTCCTCCCTGGGGTAACTCAAGTGTCTTCAGCAGTACTACATCAAGAATCAGTTTGGCCCTACAGAACTGTGTGTTCATACTTTCTCTATTTCTGATAATTACCAAAGATATTTGAGTTTAAACAGCAACTTCCTCTCTTACAGCTCATTTTCCCATCGTTCAGAGACTGCTATAAAACTGAATTTCTGACATTGCAATAGTTTCCATGATTACAGACTATGATGTCAATCGTGGGGTTATGACTTCATTGACAGACTGGCTAGAAGGAGAACCTCTGTGCAAAGGAGAAAATCCACACTCAAATACAAATATATCTGAGATTAGCAAAGACAACACTGCACCTCACTGGGCATGGACATTTCCATCTCCATAAATAATATTCTCTACTTTTCACTCGAGCCAAGTATGAAAATGCCCCTTAAAAATTTCTGTTTCATTCGTAAGTCATTCACGGTGCTGATGTGTTGCCACCCAAACTCAGCCTTGGTGCTAGTGCTGCGGGGGCCAAGCTTGATGTCAGCAGCAGTTTAAATCTTACACCGTGGCTCCAATTCTTTGCTGCACTCTCTGGAAGTGCGAAATGAAATGTACAGCTTAAGACAGGATATGAAGGGAATGAAATGATTTTGAACTGCCTTCAAACTTCCCGTGATTCTGCCTTCGTCCTCAAGCTGACATGGCTTTTGGCTCTGGGGTCTGGCTATTCCCTCCCCCCAGTAGAGCAAGGTAACCATAATGAACTAGTTACTAGAAGATCCCCAGGTATCTGGCTGAGCAATAGGATCCAAAAAAAGGCATGTGATGGGGAAAACTGGAAGAAGGGAGGACAGGATGCAACCTCCTGAACTGTATCTTTCCACAGCTAACCGAGGTACCTAAGACAACTACCCTGAGCCTTGAGATACAGAGCCAAACTGCTGTAAACAAAAGAGCTTTCTGCATCACTTCTGTTTCTGGAAGAGGAAAAGTGATTTTGCCTTTCAGTTTCCTAGACTGCAAGAGGCAGAGGGAATGATACACACAGCCATGTAAAATAAGAGATGGATAACTTAGGCACTCTTTCACTCTACACTGAAAACTCTAATATCAGCACATGAGACACAACTGAGCTGACAGCCGGTGAGGTCAGATTCAGCCCAAGAACCCAGGAGTGACAATTCCCCATTGCTCCAAGTCTTATACAGACTTGGGGTCTACGTTCATTCTTTTTGCCCATCTTCTACTCCTTGCTGCAAGGAAATTTCAAAGGTTACCTGAAATTTCTCATATTTAGTCTTGGACCAGATGTTTATTTTATTGGATAGCTTCCAAATAAATCCAGTCAGACATTTTTTAATTAAATAAATATGCCCTTTTCAATTTTTCAGCTGCTTATCATGCTCAAATTACTCAAAATGAGAACTTCTTCAAAGCTTGTATCCATGACATTTATGTAGCCCTGAATAAGGAGAGTGGGCAAGCTAAGTATTCAAACGTCAGCCTGAAGAAGACAAACAGAGAATGGATGCAGCTACGCTTCACCGCTGCCTCTATACTTGTGCAAAGTGTCTGGAATGCTCACGCTGCAAAAGTGCAAAGGAAGGACAGAATCCCTCCCCTGGCTTTTTATTATAAGGCCACTAAAAACTGTCATGAAAACTAAGAAGTCAACAAAAAATGAGGAAGCTAAATAAATCAATAGAGTTCTGCCTCCCAGTTATTACACACTCAAGACAATGGCTTTTGGGGGTGTAAAGAAGGGTGTACAGAGGTTTGCAATGTACAAAGCTCGCTCTGGGACATTTTTTAATTAACTATTTGAAATTTTAATCATGCAAAGCAAACCACAACGATTTATAATCATGCAAAAAGATCATGATGGCTCTAATGTCTCCCTTAAATAGCTTTCTTAGTGATTTGGAAGGATAGGATTAATAATCTCTTTCTTGGAAACCAATGGCATCTGGTTTGCCTGCAGAGGCTCTGAGACCTTCTACTTCCTGAAATGAGCAATGAAAGAGATGAAATAGCTTCTGCTTGGAGCAAAATTATTATTAAGTATATAATTTTGAAATGTTTTTGTGTGCATGTGTGAACTTCAATTATAACATAACTTCTCTTTGTTGCTCTCTGTGCAATGGATATTGCCTTTACCTAAGGAATTTAGGTCTAGTTTAAACAAAAGGTACGATGTACAAAACCTTCTCCCTCAAGATATGCTGCAGATTAAAGGGCAAATTCTTTCCCTTACTCAAAACCATTATCAGTGGGTTTTTGTTAGCATAACTAAGAAAGGGTTTCCAATTTATATATCACCATTTACAAGTATTTGGAGAGAAAACCCTAACTCCAACCAAGTCAGCTGGAGTCTTGCTACTGAATTCACTTCAATGGAGCCACTACTTTACACAGGCTTGCCTTAAAAACAATTTGTTTCAGTGAGTTATATACCCTCTGTATGTATCTACCTATGACCACAGCTGAGCATATCCTTAATGAAAGTTATAAACACAGGAAAAGCAAGAACATTCAGGCATTTTCAAAACCAAGACTCTGTATATCTTTGAAAAATTTGATGAAGGTTAAAGTACAGGGGTGTCCATATTCCAGTTTTCAAATAGTCCACTGAAATGACTAAACAAGAAAAAAACTACTACTTTTAAGAAGCAATACTGTTTATATGGCATACAAGTTGCTTTATAATTAAAAAAAAAGCAAAACGAAAAATCTTCTGGCTGTATGTCTGTACAAGTCTAGACCACCTGTTACTCATGCAGTGACTGCTCAAAACTTATTGACATAAATAACAAATTTATCATATTCACAGATCAATTCAAATACTATTCTTGCGACGTGAGAGTCACTGTAAAGTTTCTGTTCATCTGGTGCCTGACTTGGACATGTATAGATCTTCTTCCTCAAATGACCTGAGTTTTGTGCAAACATGGCTATTTGCACAATTTATAGAGCTTATAACCAACCAGCAGACACAGGTATACATCACATTCGTGGCAGATGGGGAGGGGCTGAAATCCAGGCAACTGATTTCATTAGGAGTTTGGCCACTGACTTCAACAAGCCTAAGATTTTATCATGCATCTCCTTGCTGCATATTCAATTTACATGACCAGAGGCACCATGTGTCACTGACAGACCATTTGTCCGTCCACCTATCTCAATCAGACTTACATATAAAGCTTGATAAAACAATTGTTGCATGCTTGAATGGTCATCCCTGACTTGAATGGGAAGTTTGCAAAAGAAGCACCTTAAAAATTGCTACGCCCCTGCCTCCTACAAATAGTTTATGAATGTTAATGAATGTTAATGAATGCATGAGTGCATGCCATGGCAGAGATAGCCTTGTCTCCTCTACATTTTTAGTACTGTGATCCAAGTACTGTATGTACTTTGTCAATGTGTTGTGTAAGTTGTTTTTTCAAGACCCAAACAGACAGTTGTCTGTGGAAGGAGAGTCCCCAAGCAGATTTCTCAAGGCATTTAGCATCATTAACAGGAAACAATGCAGGAGGAGCAGCCAGAGCATGAATGGGTTCTGTGTGAATACTGAGGAAACCCCAAGAACATGTTAACACAATGCAACTTTGATAAGATCATAATAGTGAAGCTCACATATGTGTTTGTATTACGTCTTGTAAAAGGCCCCAATTGCTGTCTATTAGGATAATTGATGTAACAGTCAAAATGGATTAGGATAATACGTTGGGTAAAGTCGTGATTTCTTCTGTATGCAGGAACTACCAGTCTGACCGTTTTTTAAGCTCCCAGCAGTTACTCTGAACAGACAGGATGTAAAATCCTAAATCTTGCCAATTCACTGATAATCTTAAAGGCTCCAAAATGGAGATTGTCACCACCGGTAAATCACTTTTAATTAAAGCAAACCAACCTCTGCGGACCAGACTCTGTTCTCATTGACACTGATACAGATACACAAATAATACATTAGTTCAAATGTAATTTATCAGTACTATTATTTCAATCATCATAAGTAGCACCAAAGTCTGACCCTGCAGTTCCACAGTTCAACAATTCTCAGGACTGACAGACTGAAAACAGCAGAATAAAGACACACAGATATATAACTGAACTGCCAAAAAAACTCTGAACCGCTACAACACTTGCAATAATAACAGGCCATACCATTTGAACTGGTAAGAGAAAGAATGAAAATCACATGCAAATAGATTACAGCCACGCTACAAGACACACAAATATGTCTTACGTGTGTGGAGATTTCTCTAGGGTGGGATTTGATCCATCTATTCTCCGCAACTCAGCTGCCTAGTATGTTCCTACCTAACCTTAAAGCCCTCTGCAGATTGAAGTTTAATTAGCTGAACGTGCTCAAAATCATTAGTCCAAGGTAGCAAGCCTTACCTCCCAACTAACACTTCATTGCATTTCAAGTTTCAACTGACAGCCACCCAAAATCCAGCTCCACACTCCGGAGGAACCTTCAGAGCTACGTAAGGTCAGGACAGAGCACGGTTCCATTCATAGCGCTCATACCCAACTTGTACATTAGCGACCTGGAGCAAGAGTGCTCACAGGGGGTCTGCACATTAATAACACGATGAAGATTTAAACCCACACCTCCTGCACAAGTGTCCTTAAGCACCAGCTCCTGTGCTTTCCTGGATGAGAAGCATTCTCCAGCCCTTCTCTTGAAGCTGAAATGCCACGCAGAGAAAAGGCTCCAGAAGAAAAACAAGGAAGAAAAGGGTATCTTTTGAGTATTAGTTAAGGCCCATTCTCAAACTGAGACAGAAGTGGGGTTCCAGGCTATGTTCTCCAATGTCTTCATTTGAGATCAGACAAAAAGCAGCCCTAAGAATGTCACCTCAGATCTTGACATGGATGCCTAAAGCACCAGGCCAGGCTTCCTCTTGTTTTCTTCTTCTCCCATGCGGCCCCACTACTTTTGAATACATCGCTGAATAGCAGCCCTGCATCTAAAGAGTTGTCACCCAGACCAGCTCATCACTTCTCTTGGCACACAGGTTCAGCCCTGACTGAGCAGTAGCTAGGGTCTCTCAGTGCTTCAGTTATTAGGCTGTTATACTAAAGATGGATTTACAGTCCTCCTGCACGAAGTATCCATCCTTATGAGATGGCTAAGCAAATTGGTCTTGAGTAGCATGAGGGGAAACACCGCATTTCTGGTTCCCCACACACAGAGTGGAGGGGTAGATGCATTAATTCAACATAAGCTCAGTGGAGCTAGGTGAATGGATCCCTCTCTGCAGCCCTTCTAAGGCACCTAATTCACAGCACTGACTCTATAAAGACTACACAAGAATGGGTTTTGTCAGGTAGATTATATCATCTGTCCCCTTCCAGGACAGGCTCCTAAAATCCAAGCAAGTAGCTCGGGTGGAATGGATTTCCCACAGTGTCAGGCTACGAAAGAAAAGGGATGAAACCCAGAAATGCCTGTGTTCAGGAAACAAACCCACCTTCTTCTCCTGTCTGTCAGCTCGGGGTGTCCAGCAGCTGCCCTTGCATGGCAGAAAAATTTCCTTCCTAGAAAGAAATCACTATAACATCAAAACAACAGAGAAGAAGCCTCCCTGCCTCGCTGTATTGGAAAGAAGGAAATCATATCCCATCAACAGCCTCCAGTAACAGCAAGGCTGATTAAGCATTTTCTGTGCAACCAGAATCATTCTGAGCAGGGAGTAACAAAAGATTGCAAAACAAACAGCACAGGATGAGCATTATCAGCCTCAACGACATGATTACTTGCTCCTCAACATACAGCTTTCTCATTCCGTCTGTCATCTTCCCGGGCCTCGGTGTTTCCCATTCCAGGGTTCCCCTGAAGACTGAAAATATCTGGATTCTCTTGGACCTGAAAAGATCTCTTCCTCTTTTAGCAGCAGTGTCGCTACTGCATCTTTAAACCACTAAACTGCGTATCCCAATCTGACTATTTAAACAGCACAGCCTGTGAAGTCACAATTTTCAAATTTCAGGTTCTTGTCTATTTTTCTTTTATTTTTCATTTGCAGTCTGATGAATGTCTCAGATAGGTCTTGGGATAGAAAAACAGGTGCACCTGTAAACATCACTGTAAACTATGCTCCCTTTGTATTTTAAATTGGCACCTAGCACAAAATAAATTCAAGAGAGCAAAGCAAGAATGCATCATGCTAACTAAATCACATATAAAGTACATTACTGTTGATACAAAAAATATTTTTTTCCTTGCTCGGAGTTGTGTGCTGTGGAATTAGAAGCCACCTCCTGGTGAGGATCTTTTGCAGCTATTTACTGAAAGCAGCTCACTTGTTTTCTGAAAACCTAGCCTCATACCTAAAATGTAATACTGAATTGCAATTTGAAGTGAGGCTTAGTCCCAGGATTAAGGAAGAGGAACTAACAATACTTGCACTTAAGGTATGTAATGACTTTCATTCAAACACCTGAAAGCACTCTCCAAATATTAATTATCACAGTACTAGCCTCCCCCCAACCCTTCCAGGAGAGGAACAACCCTGCATTCCTTCAGCATCCACACTGCCTGCTTGGGTCTGTAAAGAATGCAGAACGACGCCCAAAGTATTACTCCTCTTTAATTATTATCGTAACTCTTAATTGAGAGGAGTAAATTCACCCACACAGGGACCAACTGCCATTTATAAGATGGCCCTTTTCTATCGCTGGCAGAGAAAAAATGTGGTATTTTCTTGTAAGGCTACTGCATTACTGGGGCTTGCAGTATAAAGCAGAATTAAATTAAATTACATTAAATAAGCTGCACAATTAGTCAGAAATTATAAGAAAACCTAAAAGCCTCGACTCAGAATCTTCTGTCCTGGATCACACTTTAACACAGGGGTTTTCATTCCCTCTGCACCACTGCTTTTCAAGAGGGCAGGGAATGGAAATACCATCTCTGGATGAGATGACCTGGAACGGCCCTGTCCTGCAGCTATGGCTCAGATCGGCTAGTCCTGAAAAGCGGAGTAACCACATTCAAAACACTTACGGAACTAGGCACCTCGGTTTCATGACTACATTTGTTGTTTACTGGATCAGTACTGGACTTCTATAGGCAATTAAGGTACAAAGATGAGAAAATACCACCAATAAGTACCAAATACCTTTCAGGCTTATATTTGGGTTTGCTTCAAAACCCTTGTGGTCCCAAATCTCTCCACTCTGTCCTGTACATAGACCTTTTTAATATCTTACTCCTACTCCTCATTGCCCACCAGCTAGACATATGCTAGAGATACCGAGATACTCATATCTGAGTTTACAGAAACAGGTAAAAACCATATATTGGTTTAAGATACAGAACTGAAAAGCGGTGTTTCCCTCCCTCATCCAACCTGTTCGCAAGCAAGCTTTACTGGAGGAGGATGGCCTTGAGCTGAAGGCACAGGGCAGGCTGCCAGGAAATCCAAGTTCTATTCCTGGCTCTTCTACAGATTTCCTTGGGCAAGGCAATTAACCTTGTGGAGTACATTTTCAATGGAGGTGAGGCCCAGCTTCTCTTTCTGCATTCATAACATTTTCAACAGTGAAAATGGAATTGTAGGAGCAAGAATTAGTGCCTGTACTTTTCACTACCTGATATGTTTTCTCTGTCAGGTAGTTGGATGCACAATTGCTGATAACTGTGCTAGCAACAGAACCAAGAATTCAAACACTGCAGGTGCAAAAATGCCTACTGATGCTGCCACGATCAGCCTCAGTGCTCAGTTGCCTTGTATGTAAAATGGGCAGTGACGCTTATAAAATCAAAATGCACAGCCAAATAGAAAACTAATTTTTAAAGTTCTTGAACACCCGTTATCTGAGATCATAAAAAGGAAACAGCTCAGAATTTCCATTTACCTTTCACTACAGGTGCTGTATTTTTACTTTCCGCATCTTTTGCCCATTAAAATTTTCTCTTTGGACTTCAAACAGAATAAAAGATTTTCCTTTAAGGATTCTGATATGACAGCTGAAGTAAAAACATTTTTTAGCTAAACTGGATATCTTTTAACACCCCTTAACAGAAGTGGAAGTGAATTAGAGAATGAGTGAAATATCCTTTTGGTAATATAAGCGCATTTTAGAAAAGAAATATCATGGCTAAATTTTCTGTTGTGGTCTACAGGAAGATGTGCACTTAAAATAAATGGTGCCGCATCTACTTATACCAACAAGGAACAGGATTCTGAGATTCCAAGGAAGGACACTATTTGCTTAGACAAGCTTCTAGAGAAATGAAGACACATACCTCTTGGAACACAGGTGAGAGAGAACATATTTTTAGTGAATTTTTATGCATTTGGTACAAGCACACAAGATGTTTTTTCCTTTCCCAGAATGTTGAATAGAAAAAAAAAAAAGACAAAAATTGGCGAAAAAAGAGCATTAAATATCTGTTAGTCATAGGAGAAAAGTTCAACAATCACTGCTTTTGTCAAAATCTTCAGGTTTTGAGAGATGATTTCTTTTACAGATCATCTGAACAGGAAAGTAAATGTATAGGTATAAAGCTTTTAAAGCTTTCAATTCGTGTCCTTCATCCATTTCTTAAGTTCAGGAATTTTGAAGGAGAGAGGTTAATAGTCTGTCTTTTGTAATTATAAAGGCCCCTTGAAGCTCTTTAGACAACTGAAACAACGACCCCTCCCAGGTGACAGTCCTGCCCACACAGATGTAAAACATGCTCATGAAAGAAAGTATTTCATATTACCATGTTACAGAATAGTATCTATGACCTTCACAAAGAAGGTAAGGTAGTTTGGAAGATTAAAATAACAGCAACGTGTGCAAATTTTCATGATGTGCTTCACATGAAGCAGTAACACCACAGATACTGCAGTCAAAAGTTGGAAAGATGTAAAGTAACTGAAATGGCATTATTCTTCCAAGTATGAGAAACTGAATTTTTATCTGTGCTATCTTCTATAATTACATAAATAGCAACTTCCTTTTTCATTCATCATCCAATACATGTGTTTTAAGTTTTACCTCAATCATGGTTCACTCCAAATAGACCATGAAGTAATTCATTCAAACAAATGTATGTTCTCGTAACAATGGAATCTCTAGCCTAGCTTAGGGGTGCACTGGTAAGCACCACAGCATCAAAGGGGGGGGGGGGGGGGGGAATTTCTCACACATAGCTTTTGCTATCTACAAGTCAGATATGTGTCTTATTTTATCACCTAGGTTGTCTTTCCCAATGTCGAAAGATTGCTATCTCCAGATGAGAATTCACCACACCTATAACAAAGCCTTTTTTTAGGGCAGGATGGACTATGATCTCAGAACATCCTTCTCTCCCAGCAACCTAGTGAAGAAGCCTGCGTGACTTTGAGCACCTCCTAGACTATGACTTCATACAAGGCAACAATGACTGCACTGAATGAGAAATAAGCAAAACTAGTTAAACAGCCTCACATCGCAGAGCACTACCTGACAGAAACTTCTACTTAGATAATGGTTTGCAAAGACTCATTATGGGCAAGAAGTAGCCTTAAAACATTGATGGGTCTTCTGAGGCAACGGAGTTCTCTTGGTATGTATTTTTTCAAAATTCAGAACGTCTTTTTCAAAATCTTAAAAGCGAATGAGCATTAGGAGTCCTTGCCCTGACACAGGCCTTCTGGAACTGCTGGCATAGAAACATCTCACAAATTCCATGTTGAAGGTATGGTATCTCAGCTATGTCAACACTACAGTGGGAAGTAATCTGAAGAAAAAGTTATTAGAAAAAAGCATTTTTGTAGTGATTTTTTTAAATGTGGTTTGGCACCACTTAAACTGACTTTCAGTATAAAGTGAAATTCTGCCCTCATTAAAAAGGGGAAAACCTGAGCTTCAGAAGTACTACAATGTCTAGCTAATCATGCTTGGATCAGATAAAGCTCCTGCTTAAGGAAATTAAGTTCATTTCTGATTATCTTTTATCTTCTACCAACTTGAAACATGCTATCTAGACTATCTAGCAGAAAACAAAATTCTTGAAAGAGAGAGAAGTTTTTTGAACAAGTCACAGTTGTTACTTGGGCATCAGTGACGAGATGTGCAAGAGGATGCTTGACATGCACCCTGCACTTGGAAAGTCACTGATTCTCTTCCGCTGTTTTATAATCACTCAGCTTCCAGAACCGCATCTTTCCATCCTTTAAAACAGTTTCATGGCATGGCATCAGCCATCTCTCCTCCCCACCAGTCCTGCTCAAAGATGTAAAAAGCTCTGGACTGTTCCTTGGGTTTTTTGAACAATTCTGCCGTGTCATGCAGTGAATCTGTGGTTCAGGTTAAAACAATGTGGAGGTGAAATCAGACAATGCCAAAAACTTCTATCTAAAGACATAACAAAAACAATGGAAATAAAAACCAAATACCCTTTTAAGCATCAACTTCAGAACTGGGTTTCAGGTTTCTTCATTAAACTGACGCCTGAGAGCACTAGGAGTCTATGAAATTTCCAGGGGTTTTCAATGCAGTTCTTTGGAACAAACAGCAGAATAATTGATTATTCATTCTCCTGCTCTACTCATAACCCTTCAGTCCCCTCCTTTCAGTCAACCTCTAGACATACACAAATTAAAAGAATAAAACAAAGTAAAAAAGCTTTGACTGCAAGCTCTTAACAAAGGGTTATGTGAAGCCATCAGCAAAACTGTTGCTATTTCCATGAGCAGCAGCATCAGGTCTCAGTGGCAAAAACCTGGCACTGATGAAGTCAATGACAAACCTTCTGCTGACTTCTGGGAATGTGAATCTCCACGGCTATGAACTTGACTTTATGCCTATGCTACATAAAATAATCCTGCTAATAAAACCGAGGGTGCTTCATCTGCCTTTTTCAACCATCAAAGGCCAAGTCTACAATACAATGTGGACCAGCAGGAGAAAAAAGTTTGGTGCTGAGGATCTAAGGTCCACACCATGCACCTTTCAGGAGGTTTGTAGTTCACTCTAGCCTAGTCCTATGAGTTGAATGCCTACTGGACTGTGCTTCTGCAGCACATCTTCCAGTTTTGTTTAATTTGAAAGGAATCCAGCCCATGAGCTCTGGGACTGCTCCACAATGCATACAGTACATGGGGACAATTAGGAGATGCATTTCCAAAGCACACTTCTGATTTGACCTAACACACTAATGTAGATGCATCCAAAGACCTTAGAACACGTTCCCGCATTAAAAGCCCTAAAATTGAGGAGTACCAAGGTTATGAAGAGGTTTACCTCCGTCTCAGTTAATAGGACTCACAGCCTTCAATGCGCTTCACACATGTGCGGGAGATGAGTTTTACAACAGCAGGCACTGTGCTTCTGATTCCAAGTATGTTCATTTCCCACCTGCTTGACCTTGTTATCTTCAGGATTTTTATTCAGTTAGCTCTCCACATTTAGAAAGCTTTTCTATGTAGCTGAATATTTAATTTTCAGAAGAGTCTGTCGATCTTTACTGTCTGTTCTACTGACAAGGGTCTTCTTTTCCTTGACAACTTTGCAAAGTACACCTTACTGCATTAAAAACATCATTAGATGTCTCATAGGCTTGTGATAAACTGGGTTCCTTGCCCTCTTCACTTGGGCTCTCCCTCCCCCTTCCCAGTCTTATAACTAGTCAAAAAGATTTACTTCTCTTCTAAAAAATAATATATAAATAAATACATTGTGAGTCACAAACATTAAATACTTAATTTGAACCGGCAGAAAGACCAGCTACTGGAATTCTACCATGGTCTGTTAGCTCGTATGTCTCTGCATGTGCATATTGAAGGAAACAGCAGAAATAATACTTTACAATTTGATGAACAACATATGACACAGAATCTCTAGACTCACAAAAAAGGGTTACAAACTTAGGAAAATACCTGCCATATAGAATTCTGCCTTCTCCAAGAAAACAAACCCTACACACTCGTTACTTTCACTGATACAGAACCATCATCATTAAGGCTTGATGATTAAAGAAGAAAATTATCACTAAGGACTTAACTGAAGTTTCGGTGATAAAAAGGGACATTTTCTGAGTACATGTTGGATGTCAAAACAGAAAGGATGATACTGTGCCATCTGCTTTTAGGCAGAATCCGCCCTTGACTTCAACTACAAGCTTTGCTTATAGTTGGCACCATAATGGCTTATAATAATTTAACTATATTTCTTTCTGGAGCAAAGTATAACATCACTCTCCATTTCGTCATGCACAGAGGAGGAACCCATGAACCTAATTTAAACTAGAAAGAGAGAAGACAGAGAAGGAAAAAAAGGCACATTTGATTCTCACAGTCTATAGAATTATCTCAATGCAAGCTGCAGATGGGAGCATTCTCTCTGAAAATCACAAGAAGCAATCATATCATCGGAATGAGCAAATAAAAAGACTGTGCTTTCAACAGGCACAACAGCCAAGTAATACTGAGTTCGAAAACACACCTTAGTTTCAAAAAAAAAAAGAGTGAAAGTGTTGTAAGTATCGGTCTCACAATAAAGTAATGCATACACCTACTAGATAACCAATAATTCCCATTTCTGCAAATCAGATTCTTCACCTGACAAACAGCCCATGCTAAACTTAATGCTCCACTGAGACTGCCTATTCTTTCTTCCCTCCCCATAAAGATACAAAAATAAAAGGGAAACATTCTAGCCTAAAAGATGCCACAAGCATTATATTTAGCCCTTTTCACTGAAAACTCACCTTAGTTTCTGACCACGAGTGCTTGGGAGAGAAAATCTTTTTAACATTTCAGACTGCTGCATTTTCCCTTTTTGCAGAGCTCTGCAACCATCCCTATTCAACCGTCACACATTCCTAATTCAGTGGGGGTGGCCTGCCTGTTTAAATTACTCTCATAAAGCAGCTATTTCTGCTGCTTCCCCTGGGATTGCACCCAAGGTGAGGATCAAGCAAGCAACACTCAGCACCCACATGTGCAAGGTCTGAGCTGGATGGGAGAAAGCTGACAGTAACCGATGCACGTTTTGCTGCACTTGGCATTTGCCAAGCTGCCTTTGAGATCAGCCGCACAGGTACGTTTGAACGCGCCACCTTCTTCCTAATGCCAACGAGCCTCTTCACGTACCTGAAATCTGCCTGGCTTCAAAACTACAGGCGTAAGCAATACATCTAGTATGTAACGCTCTGTTTTCCCCAAAGAAATATCCTGGGGTACTTTACCACTGGACAATGCTACAGAACTAGTTCTTAATGACTGTTAAAGCCACCTCTCCTGTGCTTAGCTGCTGATACTCTTGGAGAACCTCAGCTGTAGTTTTACGTACCTTCTGGTGCTGTTTGAGCTTTTGCAAGCATATACTTTTACAGCTGTGTTAACATCTATGCAAAAGAACAGAATAAAATGAGGGGGAAAATGGCGGGACTGCAGAGAGGAAAGAGAAGGCAGAGTAAAATAAGGGAGCCAACTTGAGATGGGGAGGGATGGATTTGAAAAAGAAGTTTGAAGAAAAATGTTGACCAGATAAAGGGAAAGGGAACTGGAAAAGGGAAGTCAGAAATGTTATCTTGGGATGGAGCACACAGCCACACCTTCGGATCTTCTAATACCCAATCACATTTTCCAAGTGACATCCCCATCACTTTTCTTTTGAAAGCCTATGCATAAGTGAAAGACATGCAGAGGAGAGGTGCACAAGGCAGACTCTCATTAACTGTAAACATCAGTGAGAACGCAGAATTTCAGGTATCTGAGACTGAAATCTTTCCATGGCCAAAGAATCAAAACACGTGTGTCTGATAGGCACGTCTACAGACTAAATGGCCAGGGAAACAGGATACTTTTAATGAAACATATTACCAGCCACTACAATTATATGAGGCGTGAAGATGGCTCAGAATGGAAAAACTAAATTCTAAGTGCAAGTATCCTGCTCTTCATTTTTGCTCTTCCGCTGGATTTAAGGAAAATACGCTGTGTTTCCAGGCAATGTAGGACAAAGACGTTTCGGTTTTTAAAACTTTATTGTGTGCCCACTACATCTGAATGTTATCACCTCTCTTAATCACCTTCTGATGTCTGATAGTGCCCCTTTAACCTTGGTTACTCAATTACTGAACAAGTTATCTCGTTGTTACTCTCTTTTGAAGGAAGAGTTGTGCCTCTTTTCATGCTGATAAGAGACACATAAATATTCACTCCCAGCAAACATTTAATAGTAAAGTGTCTTGAGCAAACTACCAGAGTCTAAAGGTAGGAAGCTGTGGTTAACTTCTCTGCTATCTTAACCCTTTAGTCAATCCACCAGAACAAACAGACACAGAAGACGGATGCTCTTTTTTACAAATGAAGCAGAAATAATTGTTCCCTAAAAGAATGGACTTTACAACATGCTTTATAACACAGCAAATAAATCAAATAATTGGAAGTGAAATACCTACCCATTTTCTGGGCCGGCCTCTGGGTCGCTTTTCACCAGTGGCTTCTGCTTTCTGTAAAGGGAAAAGAAACACAACATATTTTATACCTCAGCATTATTTAACAGCCTCGGTAACTAGGAACTGCTTTCCTGTAACATTATTCATAATTATATCTCTTGGGTGGCACCAAGCCCCCCTCCCGCTCTACGGGTTTTCTGGTGGAATGTGTTTATGTTGTTTTTTCTGACATTTCCCAGCCAGCGTGGCCAGGGGATGCCCCGTCTGCGCCCAAGGGTGCCCCCAGCCCTGATCCACACTGTGTCCAGGGGCACAAGAGGACCATGCCCATGTACACCCATGTACACCCAGCTGCTCGGTGCCCGCGGTACAGCCTGGGGTGCCCCGGCCCCAGCCAGTCATGAGGCATGCAGGCAGCGGATGGGGGTGCAGAGCAGCTTGGGAACCCGAGAACCCCCAACAACATCAAATCTAGTCTTTCACCGGCTGTCAGAAATTACCTGTAGACACTAAATGAAAAATACAGACTGTTTCAAGCCTGAACAAAGCAGTTCATAGCGGCCACAATTTCTTCTTTTAGTCTCATGACGCTCATGCATGAAATGGATTTGGACAGACTATCACCATGAACGTGTGTGTGTTCATATTGGGAGATAACTTCTCTACTTCATGTGAAGTTTTCCAGGTAAAAACGCATCCTTAAGCTGTAAGCAAACCTTCCACTGATCCAAAACACACCTTCCCTTTTCAGGTTTAAGGAAACAGCATGGAAGGTGCCCTAGACGTGACAGCTATATTTATGTAAGCCCAGCAGTTGGTCCTGGAGCTTAGCTTAAAGGAAATACAGGTTCTCTTAACAGACTCTTCCATTAATTCACTGCGTGACACTGTGAATACTACTACTACTTATGCGCTACGCTAAAATACTTACAGGCTTCAAAATGAATGTTGCAGGTTATTTTCTCTAGATAGGCTCTGCCCATCCATACACCTCATCAGGTAAATAATCCTGTCCCACTGAGGGTGATGAGGATTTTGCCACCAGCTTTAGCGAGAGCTGGACTTTTGCTGCATACGAAGTCCCTGAGAATGAAGCCTCTTAGTACACGTTCAGTAAACGTGCTTCCACATTTGCATGTATTGCTTTTTTTCCAGTTAACTGTATGTGTATTTGATTTGCCCTCAGAAATCAACTGTGTCATTAAATAAATCACTTGCTGGTCAATCTCTGTAACGTATACTGTAACCTAATGCTGTGTAAAGCGGATCCCTCTAAAAGAGAACTTGAGCTGAGGAAGTAGTGGAAGAATCTGTACCAAAAAACTGCCCTGCGAGTTAAATGCAATTACTTTGAAATAAATATCTCACCAAGAAGAAAGCTGTGAAAAATAAAATTCACACTCCTAAAGGGCAAAATTATCACTCAGACTTGTTAAAAGAGTAAACTTTCTCTTTAATCGTTTATACCAGTGTTACACGTAAGGTGAAACCCTCTTATGAGAATACTTGTTAAAGTGCATTTACTATATACTGTAGTTGTCTATTTCAGAGTTTTGTTTCCTTCTAAAGCATTCATTTCTTTATCCCTTATAACCTGAAGGATGCAAAAAAAGATGCGGTTTAGTTTTGACAAGCTGCAGCCCCCTGCATTCATGTTTATTTCACAAAACACCAGGCATAACTCTCAAAAGAAAATATTGGTTAAAATTGTTCTTAACAAATCAACACCTGACATGTTATCAAAGCACAAATGCCATTTATTTTCTTCTGTATTTTACCACATCTGAAGGAAAGACCCTTTTCCAAAACTCTATGAAAAAAAAAAAAAAAAAACCCAAACTTTCTGGAAATGAAAACTACTTTGGTCTCACAATTAAAGTTCCTACAGACCTGACACAAATTGTAAGTTTAACTACAGCGTATAATCTAGTTTGATGGGAAAGAGAACATGAGAGATTTCTTTGAATAACTAATCCTTGCTTCCTGCCATAAACTGTCACGCAGCATGGCCGCTTGCCATGAACAATGCTGCGCTTTACCCCCAAGGAAGGTCCATGTCAGAAGTGGCTAGTGTTCCTGCTGGCTAGTTTGGATATCAGTTTGTCAAGTGCTTGGGGACCTTTCAGATTGAAAGGCACTATACTCCTGCTGTATATGATTTCCACCTCATGTTAGAAGAAAAACATTTCCATAGTTCTTATCAAAACCAAATCTTTCCCAGAGGTGAGCTGAGCAAACAGCGGGGCATGCCAGAGACAATGTTTTGGTACAGAGCGATTCTGGAAGTAAATAGGAAGGTTTCCACAGACTAAACTGCAGAAAATGAAGGACAAGAACCTCCAAAGTGGATGTTTTTATCTCCATTCCAAGGGAAGAGAAAGACAAAACACTTCTGGAACAACCAAAAGGAGTAGTGGCAGCGGCACTTTAATTTAAGCACTTGAAGAAAGGCTTTATTGCGTATCGGACAAATAATTCAATGTTACTGAATATCATTTTCAAGTAATTAATAAGAAAAGGAACCCGTGAGTGCCAAGCATTGCCTTTCCTCTGAAACAGGTATTTGCATAATCAGAAACATGCCAGTCTGTTGGCTCTTTGCTCTAATTACGTGTTGCCTCTGAAGCTAGGAGCAAATCCAGAGAGAGCCCCAAGCCAGCCAGAGGTAACACGGATTCTCATCTGGGCAGCGAGACGCACGTGTCCCCAGCCACCCTACACGCATGCAGCAGTTGGTACCCGCTTACCCGGGAAGGAAGCTGCTGCCTTCGTCCTCTAAAGCGCTTTTTGAAATTGAGATGTGTTTGGTCAGGGTTTTCTTAACCAAATGGCGCTACACTACGAGGCATGATCTTGCTCTATACAGCTAAGACACAAAATCACCGAACTTAAAGGAGGGTCAGGTATGTTATCGAACACATTTTTATGATATTGCATGAAAAACTACGAAATTTCTTCGAACCAATAATACGAATACATCATTTTTGCTATGTCACATTTTAGGAACGCAACTAGATATACTCGCTTTTAAGTGCATGATCTATGTGGGAAGTGTTGGGTTTTTTTTTTGTCCCAGGTGCGAAAGATGGCCATTCCAGTCATCGCCATCTGGAAGAGAGCTAACAGTCCCCAGGCAGATCTGCAAGTCACCTAAGCCCTGTACCACAGGGCCATCAAACCCTGCTCCCAAACAACAACCACGGGACCTGACTGCCCATCATCTCTGCCTCCTTGCTGCACAAACGTGCCGTGCCCAGACAGAAACTGAGGCGGTACTACTGAAAGCAATTTTAACAAGACAAGACAAGTATAAATAATTGAACGGCTATAAAGTGCTCTTTGGGCATTATCTATTGTCAAGGAAGATCTCAAATGCAACAGAATCCAAATTTGGAGAACTCTGTCCACTTTGCAAAACAATCTGCTGGAGACCTCCGATAAAATGTGTCAGAGCTCTAAGACAGGTGAAATATCCGAGAGTTCTCGGGAGGAAGATCACTGTTGTCAAACCATGACAAAAGACCTTGCCCAGAAATGTATCCCTCTCCTAAAAAAAAGTTATTTTGTTAAAAAAAAAACTTGTAAAAGAAACTTAGGCATTAGCTAGATAAAAAAATATCACACTTCCCACGTCCTGTTTTACCCGTTTTAATTCTAAACAGGAATCAGTCTTCTCCTGCTTCTCCCATCTTGCTCAAAACGCCTGATTTTGAGGTCTCTTACTTTTTAGGTGCAATAACCATGCTACGATCACTTGATAAATCCGATCTTGTTTTCCCTTTAAGCCTGTAATGACTGGTGTTGGTGAGAATGAACGAAGCATGGAGAAGCCAAATAGGTTTTCATGAACCAATTTAGGGCAGAGTCCTGGTCACATGCGCTTTTTTTTTTTTTTTTACCTTTGGACTGCTTAACTCAGGGACATGCCTTTCTACATACCAAACTCTGGCCATGTAATGAAGAGACAGTAGTAAGCGTAGTCACACACAGTACCACAAGATCTGTTTTCAGAGGATGGTATTTTGAGTTCTGGACGTATTTTCAGTGAATTTCACTACATCCATAACCACAACAAAACTCAAAATATTTTAACTGAAGGTGAATTTTACTAAAGAGCGTTTACTTTGGATATTCCTGGGATATCCCTTGACAAACACATAGCAGCTACTACTCCTTCTTTTTTTAACCTCACAATTGTGTTTCCTCCTTCCAAACAGGAGAGTATTTATGCCTATACAGTATTTTTGTCAAGCCCAACTACAGGAACTAAACAAAGAAAAGCCCTTGAATACTTAAGGGAAATGCGATGGGCTGGGAACACAGCTCAGCCTAACAAATAAAACTCAACCACAGAACACCCAGGAAACTAAAAAGGATCCCTACTAGGATCTTTCCCCCAAACTAGTTGTTCTTTAGAAAAGAAAGAAAACCTTCACTTTTTTGCTAATTTTTTACAAATATTTTAAATGAATAACAGAATGACTTGTTTAAAGACGCAGACTTCAATAACAGCCTAATTGTGGGGACTAAGTACAAGGTGATTAAGTCTTTTTGTGTCTATCTCTTCTCATCTGCTAACATGTTGTGTTCCTTCTGTTCGTGAAAATTAAACAATTGAGAAATGGTTTGGTTTTCTATAAAATGCAGTTTACCTTGTGTGCCCAGTTTATAACAAGTTAGGCATGTGTGATATGCAAGGCTTTAAAAAAAAAAAAATGTGCATTACCTAAAATTAGAGTAATTGCCACATTATTAGCTGTCCAATTGGTCTTGCAACATTCTGTATGCATTGTCAAGTTTCACATTGCTAATTTCCTAACAAGCACAGTTTGTTTTCAGATGCCCCAAGGCCAGTTTACTAAGACCAAACACAAGCTCTGAAAGCTAAAAAAAAAAAAAAAAAAAAAAAAAATCCCATGAACCAAGAAAATTTAAATACACAACACAACCATGATTCCAGGGTACCAGGGTAAATTGACCCTCAACTGATTTAAGGGTCTTTCCTTTTTGAAGTATAACAAAGCAAACTCCCAGTTCTGGAGTATTTTTAACTCGCTGCCAGTTTGTGCAATACATTTTTAATTGTGATGTGTAATGGTTTGCAAGAGAACACCCAATCAATTAATCATGAGTGCCTTCTCATGGCTGCTCGGTGGGTTCTCCTGGCCGACGTTTATCTTACATGTTGTGAACACTCTAATACATTTCAATGAGCCGCCTTTGAAAAACACAGGCCACACACTATTCTTTAGAAATTCCAGCAATTTCCAGTTGCGTGTATAGTACCCAGGTTCACATGTAGAGGGGCTTCAGCTAAGTTAGCCAGCTCTCTTTCTGAGAGTTGAGACAGGCTGTAGAAAGCCTTCAATAAATATGTGTATGCATATGTATGTGTAAATATGTTTACCACAAAATCAAACATATAGCTCACTCTTTTAAGAGGTGATACCCTCACCACCAAATGAAGCTTTCTTACGGTGCCAAAACCTTTCCATTCATATTGCTGTTAGAAAAACTATTGAAATTAATATTACATAAAAAGACACTTTGAGATGCCTGGTGAGAAGGTGAACCATTTTAGAGAGGGTTAATTATCAATTTGGAAAAAGAGCTAAAATATTTATTTGAAATGTGATCTGAGTGACTTTCTTCTAGTAAGGCTTTTTAAGTGTTTTATAGTTTAGAGGATTTATCAAACATTTATATATCTTATCTATAAACCTAGAAACAAATAAGACTTGTAATTACATACCCCTGAAAGATTTTTTTTAATGATAAAAAAGACCTGTGGTCTTTGGTCAATTTTTTATATTCTCAACACCCGAAAGGGTTTGCTTTAATTAGAGCAGTAACTTGATGCATTCTGAAAATCAGAACGTTACAATGAAATTGCTCAGTTCATAAATTAGATTTTAAAAAACCCAACTATATCCACCAGAATCATCTGGAAAGCTCTTGATTTGATATACCTACATATATATGAATGTTTTTAAGTTATTTTCCATTTATACTGATTTTCAAATCACTCATATAAATGCAATAATGTTAATATTTCCTTTAGAAATATCTTTTTAAAACACATTTCTATGAATTACTTAAAATTTAATCTTATTACAAATATTTCTCCTAGGAAAGCCAACACTCCTAAGAGTAATATTTAAAATACTAAAGCTCACATTTGGACTTGCTAGACTAATAAAAAACTGCTCTCTCCCTTTTGAAGAGTGAAATTTAAACTATTTTAAAGTGAATCTGAGGAACATTTTTACTATATAAAGAAAAAAATCAACATTTTAAGCTCACTAGGTCGCAGAGTGGCTTTGATATATTTTAAATACCTAACCTGTAAAGCATTTTTTCACTAATTCATGAACTTATTGACAGAATATACTGCTTTTTTCCAGCTCAGAAAGTAAAAAAAACTATTTTAAATTTAAAGAGAGTTGGGAAAACGTCCCTCAAATAAATGTTGAAAACACTTGCAATGAAACAGACATGAAACCATAGTCACCCCCTAATAATTTAATATTTATCGGTATTTGCTATAGTAATTTATAGCACTGAAAAAACTATCAAACTTAATACGGTCAGTACCATAGGCATCTTGAAAAATGAACCATAATTAGATGAGGCCACAAATATCTTCCACACACGTTTTTGTCACAGATCTACTTAAAAGATACCGATACACTTAAGCACTACAGTTCACTACCAGATTTTGTAAGCTTTTGTTTCCAATTTAGTACCTGTAAATTAGTGCTAACTGCTGTGTAACCATCAACATAAACAAAACTCCCGTATTTATTTTCAAGCCTATACACAACTATTTGCCTTCACTAAAATATTTCATACAGAAAGGTATTATTTGCCTTGATAGCACAGTTTTCCAAAGCTGAGCTTTCCCCAATTCATATAAAATTAAATCACATTTCCACGTTGTATTTGTGATGTAAAGTCCATGCACCAAATTCAATGACTTCAGTGAGCTTCCCCTCTAGCTAAATGCATTCAGAACCACCAGAATAAAAGTTTGCTCCCATCACCAAGCAGAAGTAGTGGTTCACAAGACTAATAGTTCTTCAAGTAAAAGTCTCTTTGAAACTGATTACTGAACAAGATATAGTAGGCTTTTACTGTAACTCACAGTTTACTTTACCATCACATTTTAAAGCTGTAAATTTCAATACATGCACTTATTTCCATCAACACGTAATTGGATTTACTTCTAATTAACCTGTGTTTGACAAAACACTTAGCTTTATTATACAGATTTGGTCTGTAGTAGTAACGACTGTAAGTGGGCAAGAAATTAATCTTCCTCTTTCAAAAATCTTAATCGAGAAAATAATACCCTTAGTATTGATTTCCTTGCTAGATCCAGGAGATCTCGGGAAATGCATCAAATACATTATGTTACTTCACTGATCTATACGCTATTCAAAAAGCAAGCTGCCCTTACAGGCTCTGTACCTAGGGTCTTCATGCAGCATGTTAATTCTAATCTTAAAAATGCAAAATACATGCTTTATGTAGCTTCCATTATCAAAAGGGTTCCAACCCCTCAGTTCATAGCCTAAATAACTGGATTTTTTGCTACCAGTTGATGAAAAAACAGCATTAAGAACTCACTCTCTTTAATAATCTCACCTTCTGAGCTGCTTTAGAGGGACTCTTGTTTTTGCTTCCTTTGGGTCTTCCTCTTGGTCTTTTAGGAGATGGTTCACCAGTTGGTTCCTAAATACAGGAAAACATGCTATTGTGGCAAGAGGCTACAACTAACCCAGAAGAGCTGAAGGATAAACTATAACTGAGAAGTTACTCAAAACATATGAATTAACAGTATAAATAAATAACACAATATTTAAAATGCAACATGAAAAATTAAACAACTCGAAGTAAAGAAAAAAATATATTTTGCCCAGTAAAAGAGTTTAACTTCCCTTGCAATTGCCTAAAAAACTTGGAAAACTTTGCATATTCTAGCATGTAAGTTATAGGAGAAAACACATTTTTAAAAGAAGATGGCTATGATTTGCCTCATGTACGAACAATTATTCAAAAAATTACACAGTTACCCATTTAATTTCAATTGCACTGCATTATAGCAAGACACAATTATCACATGCAGTTTCTAGCACAAAATTCTGGGGGGGAAAAAAGTTTACTGGAAAACTGGAAAGTAAGCTTAGACTTTTCTCTCTCAAGTGCACAAATATTTTGGGGGGATTTTTTTTCTGTTGTTCTGCAGTCGGCATTATATTCACACCTATTCTAAACTTAATTGATTTCTACTGAAATGCAAACGTAACAGTTTCTTCAAATAGAGCACTAGCAAGCCAAAAAAAACCTCGTCGAAAGAAAATACCCGAAACAAAACCCCAACTCTAAAATGACTCGACAGAAACGCTGATTATTTTAGCAATTTTCTTAACTAGCTCCTCTGCCTGACAGTAAATAACCAGTCCTTAAAAATGGGTATGAATTACTAAGAGTTCAGATTCCAAATATTTATTCAGTGAATCATAAATACTATAAAACTCTTCCAGTCTTAAATAGTACGCGTTTCATTCAGATTCTAGGATGCGGTAAAGCTAATTAAAGGCAGTTTTGTTAACTTAAACCAGCTTAAAACCCTCCAGCTTTTTAATTCCCGGCTAAGTTAAGGGGAGGCTGGAGAGGGGACTCCCCAGCCGCCCCAGCTCTCAGTGGCGAGCCTCGCAGGCACTGCACATCTGGGCTGAACACGCTTCGCAGGACGCACTTTTCTTTCTCTTCCACACATTCGAAGAGGGGTGGTGGGGTGGGGAAGGATTTAAGGAAAAAAAAAAAAAAAAAAAAAAATTAAGAAAAAGGAAGCCCCGGCGCAAGCTTGCAGGGCTGATGCCGGCTGCTGGGGCTGGGCGAGGGCAGCCCGGAGGCGCGGGGGGCAGAGCGGGACGGGGGGCAGAGCCCTCAGAGCTCCGGCGACGCGAGTGTCACTGAGGGCAGAGCGGGAAAACCAGGGGCTCCGCTTTTATGGCTCTCCAAAAAGCACTTTCTGTGCAATTTGCAGGAGCCCGTCGGGGGGGGAGGGCGGGGGAAGCAAAGCAGCCGGCTCTCCCCCCGGCTCGGGGCTCTGCTGTTCAGCTCCCGCCGTGTTTTCGGAGCCCCTCGCAGGCTCCCGTGGCAGCGGGCTGATGCTAAATGAATGGAGTAAACATTTTTTTTTTTTTAAAGCCCGCGGAAGCTCTCGCTTTAAAATGAGCTCCACCAGGCAGCCCCGCTTCCCAGTCCTGACTTTCCGAGGGAGGCATGGAAAGGGGCTGCGAGCAACTCCGCGTTCCCCCCCGCCAAGCTGCGGGCTTAATTGGTCGCATCCGCGGGCAAAATCCCCCCTCGGCGGCGCCCGCGGAGGGGCTGCGGGGCGCGGGGGCTCCGGGGCCGCCTCGCCCGGCGGCGGGGGCTGAGCGCTGCTCGGCATTTCCAGGCGATGCGACAATGGCACTTCGGGAGAGGAAGGGAGAGGGGGGTGGGGGCTGGAAGTAACGCACGCATCGAGCAACCTTAGCGCGGGTTCAGGTCTTGCAAGTCAAAAAATAGAGGAGCCCGGCGCGTCCCTTTTCGGGGCCCGGGAGGAGGCTGCGTGCCCGCGCCGAGAGCCGGGAACAGTCCCCCTCGCCTCGACCTGCCTGGGAAAGCGCCGGAGCAAAGGCAAAAAGGTGTTGCAAATGCAGGGCAAGCCCCCTCCGGCTACCTCCCCCACCTCCATCGGCAACGGGGGCACCTCTCTGCATACGATGACGGGGGTGAGGGAGGAGGTGGGGAAGGGGGGGGGGGGGACGGGGACGCCGGGGAGAAGAGAAAAAAAAAAAAAAAAAAGCGAAAAAACCTATGCGACTTTCTAGACACCCTCCTCTCCCCCAACCCCAGGATCTAGGGGCAGTCAGGGGCTGGGCTGGTCAAGCTCGGAGGCGGCAGCAGCCCCCGGTGGGACCCGGCACACGCACGCACACACACACGCACACACACACAGATTGAGACACTGCGAGGGCTGAGAGAGGAGGGAGACAGGAGAGCCCCGTTCCCTGCTCCTCGCTTTCGCAATTTCAAAATCAGCTCGAAATGACCCAGCGAGCGCTGGTTGGTCGGAGCCGCGCTGCTCCATGTTCCCCATTTACATTGCAAAGCCCCGGCTCGCTCCCTGCACAATAGTGAAAGTCCCGAGGAGGCTCTGCGGCTCAGCCACACGCAGGCAGCACCCCGCCGCTCCCGGGCTCCGGGGTCCCCCCGCCGGGGCGCCCGGCGAAGCCCCTCGCTACGCCTCTGCACCACCTCGCCGGGAAGCAGCGCACAACAAAGCCCCCCGCCCCGGCTCCAGGACTCCTTCACTTGCAGCACAATACGTACATGTACATGCCTATAATACTATAGATCTGCGGCTCTACGTATCTATACGATACTGACTTGTGGTTGCTTCCTGGGTCTGCCTCGTCCTCTCTTCTGAGGCTCTGCGGTTGCAGGTTGCTCCTGGGCAGCAGTGGAAGGCTGACCGGGTCCCTCACCTTGTGCACTCATCGTGACTTCTGCTGCTCAGCCTTAAACCAGTCTCTCCAAAGCACCTTGGAAGGGGGGGAATCAAAACGAGCTCTTGCTGCTTTTGCTGCTCGCTGCCACCACCACACCGGACGTCCTGGTGCTGCCAAAAAGGAGAAGAGAAGGGGAGGAGGAGGAGGAGGAGGTGATGGTGGTAGTGGTGCTGGTGGTGGTGGAAGAGGAGGGGGAATGAATCTCTCTTACAATTTAGGAATGGTTAGTAACATGAAGCAATTCAAAAGAGGGGAGGTAAAAAAAAAAAAAAAAGGGAGAAGAAGAAAAGGCAGAGTAAATTGCAACCCTGGAAATGCAAGGAGAGAGGGAAATACTCCGAGGGTAGTCGGAGCAAACCGAGAAGGGGAAAAAATCCTACAAATTGAAAGCAAGTGGTGGCTATCGCGCTTAGATCGGATCAGGACAAATTAAGATAAGACACACTGAAAATGGACTGAGAACACTGCACAATCTTGCCAGAAGCATGCACCCTGGGAAGACGGGGATTTCGGCAGCAGCGGGAGCAGCGGGCAAAAAGAGCGATCATTTAAAAAATAATAATAAGAAAACGATTTGGGAGATTGGGAAGGGGGAAAAAAAAAAAACGGGGGGGAGGGGGGCGGTCCCGGGTTCGTGTCTGTGATGCGAGCTGCTGGGACTGGAAATATTATCATGCGAGTCCTGCCCACGGACTAAACTAGGATGAGGGGTTTAAAAAAAAAAAACAAAAAACACACACACACAAAAAAAAAAAAAAAAGGAAAAGAAAGGAAAAACCACCTTTACCCGTGGGTGGAAAAAACAGGAGGGGGCTGTGGAAAAAAAAAAAAAAAAAAAAAAAAGGAGGAGGAGGCAGAGCGAAAAACCGAAAAACCCAGCGATCGGGGGCTGGCGGCCGGCCAGATAAAACATGAGCAGTACGGCAGCCGGGGCAGCGGCGGCAGAGCACGCCGCGGCCGCCTCACGTGTCCCGCACCGGCCCGGCCCCGCCGCCGCGGCAGGTTTAAAGGGCCAGGCCGGGGTCCCGGCCGCCCCGGCCCGCTCCCCCCCCCCCCCACCCCCGGCCGCCCCCGCGCAGCGCCGGTGCGGAGGGAGGGCCGGCCGCCCCCACGCGCCTCCCGCGGCCGGCTGCGCGCGGCCTGCGCGGGCGCGGGGCCGCCGCCGCCGCTGCACGTGGGCGCCCCGCCGGCGAGCGGAACAAAGGCGGCCGGGCCGGGCCGGGGCCGGGCCGGGGCCGGGGCCGCCCCTGGGCCGGTCCCGCCGGGCGCCACCCGCCCTCCGGCCGCGGGCGAACGCCGGGAGCGCGGCCGCTGGGCCGGCGGCGGCGGCGGCGGCGGGGAGGCCGCTGCCATTGCGGCGGGCGGCGCCGGGGACGGCGGCCGCCCCGGTAAGGTGCGGGTGGTGTAACCCGGCGGCGGGTCGGAGCTTTCCTGCCGCGACGGTGGCGGGCACGGGGACTGGGCTCTTGTGAAGAGCCCTGCCCCGACGTCCTGCCCGTCGGCACGGCTGGGCTGCGGGCTTCCAGCTCCCCCCGAACTCCTTAAAAGCGGGGTGTCCCCCGCGGCCTCCTCCCTCCGATGGTGTTTGGTCCTCTCCCGCCCGCAGCATGGTCCGGCGCCCCTTCGCCGTGGCACACGGGGGTCGCCACAGTGGCCGGGGGGGGCCCCCGATGCCTGTGCGGCCCCCAAAGGAAACGCTCGCACCTGGGCTCCGTGTGCGGCTTTGGCATCTTCCCCCAGTCCCACACCTCCCTCAAGGTCTTGGACTTTGGCTGAGAGGGAGCCACCCCTATCACCGTCCCCTCACATCCTTCCTCCCCTGCTCGGGGGTGGACAAACACAAGAGAGCCCTTAAAGGAAATAAAAAGTTGCATTATCGTATGTAACGCTGAAGAGGGCAGAGATGCTGCTGCGACACTTCTTGAACTGGCTATCTAAGGACGTCGGTTCTCTTGATACCTTAAAATTCTTAGCTGTCTATAGATAAATAAACATAATCAGGCAAAAAGTTACTCTGATCAAACATATGCAACCATTGGCGAGCACGGAGCGTGCTGAGGAGACAGCTGAGTTATTTTCTGTCGAATAGGAAAAGTACACTGCAGACAGATGGGCTAAAGAAAGAGTAATCCTAGAACACTTCTTAAGGCTGAAAATATTCCCAACGTGTTCTTAATCCAATGACAAGCCTCCCAAGGCCTGCTTCCCTCCCATCCCCAAAAGCAACCAGCGATGGAAGATGGACACAGTCCACCTGTTAAACCGCATGGCTATCAGAAAAGTCTTGTGGTCCCAACTATACTTTGTAAAATATTCGGTTCCCATCACACCATGAAGAAATCCACAGGGCCCTACATCCATTCTGTACATCAAAAGATTAAGCTGCTGTATGAGATCAGGATTCCAAGCGGAGATTGTAAAGTCTGTAGTTTAAAGCATAGCAGCAAATAACTTTTACAACATCCATTGATCTCTTTGAAGCATATTCATGTATCCATTTCTCTGGAAGGAAGTGGTACACACAATTGCTAAAAGCCTGTAGCTCCAAAATTGCCGTCTCCACAGATTCATCTTGTATGGGCTATTAATAGTTCCATGAGTCTTCCCTTGCATAGTTCTAGTAACAATACCATAGTCCCAAGATTTTTTGCATACAGCCATAAGCAAATAATCTTCACAGGGGAGCAGCATTCCTGAACTCACTGTTTGAAAGCTGTTCCAGACAAGAAAGGTCTTGGCGCTTGCACTGTGCCCAGCACAACAGAGTTTGGGTCTTTCTAGGGATGTCTGCCTACAGATTCACTATCATAACAAGAATTAGCATCAGAGACCTAAACAACTACGGGTCTTTCATTTATTTGAAACTGTCTTGATTCCCTCCTTAACCAAAAGATCTTAGATTATAAACCAGTATATTTCTGATGGCAGCTCTGGGGATACAAACCTGTCTAGACTGATCCAAAAACTTGTTCTTGCATCATTTATATGCAGAGTACCTTAACACAGGTAAGCAACGTGACATCCAGAACCCAGAAAGCCCAGCTTCCTCAAGTGGCTGGTGGAAGCTGAGAAGCCAGAAACAGCTCTTGGTTTTGTTCCAGATTCCTTCCCAAAAGAGATGTGGCAAGTGTTCCTTCCACTGTTCCAATCCATCCTCTGACAGTATGGATTATTGCTGCATCCAGTGCAAACACCAGTGAATATAACTGTATCATTCATTGAAGAGAATACTGAAAAGTTACTGGAGTAGAGAAGACCTATTTTCCACCAGCTTTGGTCTGAGATTTAAGCTTTGGTCTATCAACAGAAGTATTAATTGCCAGTGCTTTTTTTTTTTTTTTTTCTAGAAGCATTCATAATAGGGTGGGAAATTTATAAACATAAAATAAGGCCTGGTTTCCACTCTCCGTGAGTGTACAAACTCAGGAAATTTCCAAAGAAATTAGAGGAACTTCCTACAAGATTAAGAAGAAGGGAATGAAAAATAAGATGGAGATTTTGCTACCTAATCCGGAACACTGATAAAGAGGCCATTTGTTGCTCTATAGTCACTGTGATGGCTTGTAGAGGGTTAATTGGCCTCTGTTCCCAGAGGGGATCTTTTTAAATTGTGCGGTCTAACAGCAGCAAAAATATTTTGCATCAGAACATAGAACTTCAGGATGCAGCAAAGTATCTTTTAGAAAGACAGAAGCCGACGGGTTAAATAGGCCTTGGAGATTATAAGTAGCAACAAGGACCCCCCTTCTCTTGCTCACTTCTTCATGTACCTCCTTTCTCAAAAGCCTGTGCGTGCAGAAGAACCACAACAGGCTCGTGCTGTGCACCGTCACAGGGAGATGTCACCTATAGATAGCAACCTAACATAACCCATACATTAACTATAACTAATTCCCCACCTGCGGACGTCTGGGAGCTCAGATGCTCTCAACTGGCAGTGCGTTACATGAGGAGAGAACATTTGTTTTTTTCCAAGCTGCCACATTTGCCTGAGGGTCTGCGATGCAGCCTGCGTGACAGGAAGCGTGTCACCAACTGAACAGTGCCTGCTCACCACGTATGTAACAGTGCGAAGAGTCAGGGCTCCCCTCCGTTCTGCTCGGGGGGGTCCGGTTTTCTCCACCCTAGTTCTCATGGAGTGCAAGCTACTCGGAAGGGGTAGTGATAAGGCAAGTTTAAGGCCCTAGCTCAGGGGGTGCAGCAATGGTTTGACTTTGAAAGAGGTCTCTGGCCAGGGAAGGGAGAGCAGATGGTAAACTTGAGAATTTTTCTGCCCGTTTCCTCAGTTCTTGAAGGAGCTCACAGCTCTGCACTGCCTCAGATTGCTCCGTAGAGGAACAGTCTTAGCTTACCAGTGCTAGAGGCTACCCTGTCTGTAAGGCTCGTATATTGGTTGGGTATTTTATTTTTGTGGCCAACCGGAGCAGCCAAAGATATTTACGTAGTCAAAGGCTACAATGGGTACTCAAGGAGCTGGGAATCCTGATACGCTGTTTCTAGAAAACCAATCCTCCCAGGAGAAGTACATTTTGCAATATTGTCTATATTTGTGGGAAAAGTTAACTTTTGTTTTCCCCGGTTCTTTTGAATGGATTCCCTCTGGTCTCTGGGGACACAAGAGAGAGAAGGAGAAGAGCAGGCACAGGAACCCTGAGTGCACCTATCAGATGGGCCAGGGTGAATTGCCACTCTTCCACTCATTTCTTTTCATCCAACTGGTGGAACCAACAGCGGCTGCTGCTTCATAATCAGCAATCTGCAGATGGCTGGGAGAATGCTTTAGGGAAGCATGACTGCGACTGACAAACAAGACCCAGAAAAGAACATTAAGGCTCACTCTCAGGCCTTCTCTGCACTGGGGAATTTTCTTCCCTCCTCCAAATTCCCACCATTGCTAATATGAATGCAGCTGCACAATTGTTAGGGATGTTGGGAGTCATAATATATGAGTTTTCATCTCGTCAGCCATTTGCAGCACTGTGTCAATTAACCCTCCTCAGAGCAGGGTTAACTGATACAGTGCTGAAAACGGCTGCTGGAGCCGAAAGCTGTCTATACTAAGGCTCCCATTGTTGCTAACCCTGGTGCAGCTGCAGTGGAATCAGCCCATGTGGGATTATTTTGGTAACAATTCTCCAACCTAAAAACAGGCTAAAAATGCAACGTAGCCACCTTATGGGCCAAAACACGCTTCCGCTGCACCTCAACAGCTATGCACCTAGGCTGTCACCCTTCATAATGAGATTTTTCTTGCAGTCCTTCCAGTCCAGAAGGTTCTTTTTGTATTTCTGTATGAAATACTCAGTAGACTTCATCTCAGCAAACTGGTGTTCCTGTCACCTCCATAGGACTGCCTCTGCTCGTTAGTTCTCACTAGCTCTGGACTAGAAGATGTGTGGAGGAAGAGCCAATTGGCTGGTAGTGTCTTTTCATTGATTCATACCTTCATTAATTCAAAACAAAAGTTGCCCTTTCACTCGTGGAAAATTTGTCATTTGTTTTTGGTTTTAATTTCTTAATGCAGATCTAGTTCTTTAGTTTATGGCTGGAGATTCTTGTTCACCAGCAGTTTTGCTTTTTTTAATGCCAACAAGTGAAGCCTTATTTATGCAGAGCAGCACCATGAAGACTCAAGCTGATTTCTGATGGAGTAAATTTCTATTTCAAATGAGCAGAGTTGGAAGAATCAGTCCCACTTGTTTCCATGTGCTTTAGGAAGCAGTTGTGAAACAGTCTGGTGAAATGGGTGTTTCACCCCCTGCTGAGTAAGACTGATACTTCTAAAAAACTTCTCTCTATCCTTCTCCCACATCCACGTCCAACACTAACTAAAACAAGGAAGTGTTGTTTTGCATTTGTTATACTTCTGAACAGCTATTTATGAGACAGATGCCGGCAGTCGGGGTTTTTTTCAGCGCAGTTTGCAAGTGTGAAAATGCTGAAGCCCAGGCTCAGCAGAAACCTCAGTGAAAAACTCAAGCTCGCTAAAGCCCTTGATTAATGACAGCCAGGTTTCAATTCATGCATGGCATTTTATGCAAATACAGAACATAGCTATATGCAGACTGATGGGCAACTGCATATGCCTATAAATATCTACAGAGGCTCAACATACCTGCCCAGGGAAATGGCAAAGGGGCAGACACAGAGGACATGCTGTCCACAGCCTCCCAGCTGTGGAGGTGAGCTGTAGAGCTCGGCTCAGGGTGCTGGAATGTTGAGCAAAAACTTGGCATTGGCAGAAACTTGGATCCAGCTGGGTATTTTGAGAAAGGGGAAAGGAACTGGCTCACTCTTGTTCATCTCTCATACTGCTGCGGCGGCTGTTTCTCTCTCCCAGGGATCCCTTTGGACAAAGTGAGGGAGTGGGCAGAGTAACTGAGCTGCCTGCAAAGCAGGTGCCACAGCAATCTGTGGAAGAAAGGAAAAGCAACGTATTGACTACCCCCTTAGCTCAGACTGAGCTGTGGGGATGCATGACGAAGTTCTCAGGTCTCGGTTGTCGCAGAAGGAGCCTGCCTCTTAGTAAACATATTTCTATATTTGCTTAAATGGTTTTCATTAGTCTCTTGAAAGGCTCTTATAAAAATGCTAAAAAACTACCATCCCAAATCCCAGTGGAACTGGATTTCTCCTCTCCCTTAGCCCCTTTCCCCCTCAATATTAGGCTCAGTATCTTGCATATGTTTTTATATGAAACTCTGTGATTAAAAGTACTTAAGACTGGCTCATTTTTCTCTGCAATGAGTTCAGTTATTTCCTTTTTATACCTTCCAGAATTTACTATACCATATCTAAATATTGGCTGCAGTCCACATGTTTTAGATCATTCTCTATAATGGTCCTGTTGTTACAGAATCCTTTGTGCGTGTGTGTGAGAGAGAGAACATGCATATGTGTTGGAGGCGAGGCAGGGTGCATATAATTGTTTGGAAAGAGAAAATTAGGGTATATTAATTCCATAAGTGATTTCTGAACTGATAACATAAAAGTGATAAAAATAGTGAGCAGTGAAATTACAGACCTCCAGTGCATTACCTTGTATGTGTGGTAAATAATACTTCTGATCCCAACATGTTACTCTACTATATATATTCTACCAATAAAATGACTCATTCACCTTTCGTTGTTATGTAAGTTTAAAGATCAGATTTATTGCTGTCACATTTCCTTGTTTTTACTGATGTTCTAAATGTAGATCCTTCGACCTGAGTCATACAACGTGTTAGTCAATGGTAAGCTACGTGGAGATGAAACTAAGGCAGCAGCTGAAAGTCCTTACTCATTACACAAAAAGCTCATTACCTGCTAAAGACCGTGCAGAGAATGTACACATGTAGGGGAAGTTAGCGATGTAGGGAGAAATCAGGATTTGATGCTTCATTTGACAAATCATAAGCTTTAACCAAGTAAGCAAAAAAATTTTACTTACAGTGTCATAGTGTATGGATAGAGCTCATGAGGATTTAACTGAGAAATGCCTCTCTACTCCCAGGACAAAATGAAATGAGCAGCCCTGTCCCAATGGACGCCTTTGACTCTTGCCTGTGACTCCACACATAGAGGATGCATTCAAGTGGCAAACGGACAGCATCGATCTACTGTGTGTTCATTCCCTACATGGACAGATTTTGTGCGCAGCAAGCGTGACTTAGCTCACAGCACATCAGATAAACCAGTTCACACTCACAGCAGGCTGAGTGTCCTCACAGTTGTGGGTACGGAGTCATGAGCGCATGGCAAATTTGCTCCCAAATTTCCTTTAACTTCTTCTTGTGGACAAGTCCTAAGAAAGTCTGACAGTGATGTAAATTCAGACCACTTTCCCATGTGGAGGAGTTCTCAGCCACCCAGAACAGAACAGATGCAAAAACCCCTGCACCAACAATTCCACTCATGTCCCACCCCGCAGGGCCCTGAGTTGGGGATTAGGCAGTTCAGAGGGCTGAGTGGATATCATTTTGTGCTGGAATGAATTTCACCCAAAGAGAGTATACTTAGCTTCTATAATTTTTTTCCCCACAAGCTAAGATAAATTTCTGCTTTGGTCCATTAACAATACTTGTATTTTTAATCAGAATTATTTTGTACTATATTTTCTTTGGAATAACAGTAATACAGTTTATGTGAAATACAAACAAATGAGGGAACGATTTTTACCTAAATGTATGAATAGCATTTTGCAATTTGTCATTGTGATATATTTATCTTTTGAACTTTAAGTGAGCTCAACTGAAAAAAATGTTTCTCTTCAGCACATGACTGGAAAATATATTACACCAGAGAAGTATATTGCTGTTTCAGTTTAGAAATTAGTGGCTAAATATAATTTTCCACTATACTTACTTTCACAAAGTATGTAGTAAATTATTTACATTACAGTAAATTCTTAGTACATATTCCAAAAGGTGTTAAAATCAGCATTCTCGCTCAAATAAATGGACATTTTGTGAATGTGCGTTAAAACTGAGATCCTTAAGATCTTTTGTTGCCTCCTGAAGCCTTAAAACCACCGTCAAATGGCTAGAACAAAACAAATTTGTCAACAAAATGAACCCTGGGGGAAGGAAAAGAAAGCAGTATGGAGCAGAAAGATGCAGACTGGCCGGTAAAGTAACGCCGGTTTGCAGGAGCTGAAGATCTGGGTCTTGTGTGTCTTACACCCATCTCCTTCTAGTGGCACAGCATATGCGAGTTACTACGTGTACTCTTTCTAATCAAAACTTTGCACAGATCAAGAGATGCCTATGGTTTCCAGCTGGGCATGCTGCATCACTGACCGCAGCGGCAGCAGGGGCAGCGGGCTCTCCCCGGTTCCACGAGCCGGAGCATGCAGGAGCGCTGTGCCCAGGCTCCCTGGCAGCGCTGGCTTTGCTGCACGCCCGCACAGGTGAGTGCGCGGGCTTTGCTGCGCGCCCGCACAGGTGAGTGCGCGGGCTTTGCTGCACGCCCGCACAGGTGAGTGCGCGGGCTTTGCTGTGCGCCCGCACAGGTGAGTGGCTCCCTGCTCCGGAGCTGCCCCAGCAAACAGGGCCGCCGGGAGCAAGCTGCTACCACAGCGGCAAAATCCTTCAGCCTGCGCCTCGCTACCTCCCTTCCCCTGGACGGCTTGGGAACGGGGAGAAGAGCTGGCTGCAAGCTGGACGAACTCTTCCGGCAATGGCAGCTGCTCCCAGCCGCCATTTTGCCCAGGGGTCATTTGCCTGTCACATCCCAGACATGTAACCCTCATGTGATGGGAGAGCAGCCAAGCAGCCATCAGGAAAGGCTGGGGCCGGGTGGGAGCGGCGGCTGCTGCCAGAACAATTCATCTGACACACAGCCCGTTCCTTATACACTCCAGAGCTGTACCCAGGGAAGAAGGCTGCTGGGAACAGACTGCAGGCCTGATAAATTGTCCCGTCTGCCACGAAAGCCTGCGCTCCCTAGGACGAGCACCTGTTTCCTACGGCGTACAGTCATCATGTTTCCAAACTGTTCCGTTTCTTTGATAATTAGATTGCTTTTTGTCCGTTTTCCCTGTGCGCATGTATGGAGTACAAAGGAGGGTCCAGGGCTTACAGCACCAGTTGGGAGCTCAGGAAGCAGAGATTCCTCCTTTGGTTCATTCGTGCCTGACCTTGGGCAAACCACATATACCCGCCTCCTTGGAGGTGCTCGGGCGCCTACCTCCCGCCGAGATGAGCAAGAATGAAAAGTCTGTGCCTTATCAGGAAAAGGCAGATGTGAATATCCCCTATCTTCCGAGGCCATTATGAAGATGAAGACATTTCTGGCCTACAGAAACTAGGGTAACGGCAGTCATTCAAAAATCATATATATGTGAGAGAGTAGTGCAAACACCGAGGAAAAGCTGCATGGTTACCTAAGGCAAAGAAACATCTTAGTTGTGACTCAGAAATAGTAAAAAAAAAAAAGTTTTAAACAAATCTTCATACTTAAAGTTCTGCCTGAAAATATTCCTAGCCTTTTATTTATTTTTTTGAATAATGATATTAGTAAGAGTCCATTATATAATCACAAGAAAATTAAAACTCTCCAGGGCATGATCTTAGCTGTGTAATTAACTGGGGTGGTTAAAAGTACAAAGTGAACCTGAAGCAAAATTTGTACCAGAACCACACCTCATTATGTTTTGCTGCCTAAGTCTGTCATAAATAGACATGTTTATTACACATCTGCCATTTAAAATATGTATTACATGCAATGTTATATTTTATTTAGATTTAAAAATTTAAAAACACATGATGACAAGCTGTGTTACTATTAACACATGCCTCAGGGACCAGGGGTGCACATTTACATTGTGCCTTAGGTTATATTACAATTCAGCCACTCCAGAGTTACAAATTGTTTACAGAAGTATATTGTGTAATTAGTGTGCCTGATTTCAGTCCATGGAGTTTCATTGGTGTGAAAGAACAATCAAGCCCTGTATATCCATTCACATTTATTAGACCAAACTTTGTAGTCTGTTCTTAGAGCACCGCTCCCTCCTCTGCTTTCAACAGCAAATGGCACTAAAATCTCCAGAGCTTCCCAAACCAAAAGCAGTTATTTTCTTTCATTATGATTATTTTCTTTTTTTTTTTTTCTTCACAGCAGAAGTGATTCAGTACTGACTCAAATGTATGGGTGGAAAGGGCAAGAAGTGGTGCACCAGTTATATGCTTCTTAATTCTTTCTTCTTCGGGTTTGCTTTCCTGAACAGACTGCCCTCTTGGACTAGCTCCAGGGCTGGCTTTGAAGAAATCTTTCACAGAAAAGCTTTCGCAGAAAATCATCTTGTCCAGGATCTGTATGGAATGACATCCCTCTGCGTGCATATGGGTTATTTCCAGCAGATCCTAAGCAATTCACTTGGCCAGTGAGGAAAACCAAATACAGTTTCTTTGATGCAAGAGCGATGACAAAAAATGCCACCTACTAGTCAGCTTTTCTTTGTAAGCTGGCTATCCAAAGTCAATCTCTATCACCATTTCCTAGTTATCAGATCCTCTTAGTTGCGTATTAAGGTAGAACAACTTTAATATATTTTACATATCTAGGATGTGTATCTGCATAATGAACACTTGATGTCATGATGTTGTGGATAGCTTTACTCGGATCACTGTGGCAAAGGAAGTTAACCTTTAATACCAGCCCTATCAGACTTTTCTGTAACATTTCATAGTGTGGATCACCTGGCAGTCCTGACTGGTTTCTAAAAAGCTAAAGTAGCAAATCTAAATGCCCCAAAATGAGTCAGGCCCAACCCTTCAGACCAAATCCAGGGAACTATAAAGTCCAGTGGCACCTTCAGCACCCAGTCCTTACCTGAGCAGTGTTTCAAAGTTTAGTCTTTGCCTGACTGGTCAATCTGCAAGACCTAGCAAGAGGGAAAGAGCTGAAACACTAGCAAATCACAAAGCCTATCCAGCTCTATACTTCTCCTCATCAAATATAAACAGCAGAATCTCCCAAATTCCTCAATACCACACTATAATCCAGACCTAGCAAGGAACTGGCAAAAACTGAACCCAAGCCATCAAATGTTAGAAAGAGGGATGCACTTAAAACAATTGCCATAACAGCAACATTCTCCACCAAGGAGACCTCTGTCCTCAGGTTTTTAATTTAGTTCAGAATCTTAGGGTCACCTCAGATGCCAAAATCACTCCAGCAGAAGAAAAAAATTAAAATGCTATCTGAGTTTAACAAGAAAAGATAAAGATGCCTCCGCTGGCAGAAAAACTGCAGTGGGAGCTCAGCAGCCCTCTTATTTTGTCTGCCACCACCCCTTTGAGTACACTCAGGCTGGTCAGGCAATAAACTTACATATATCTTGGAATGAGACACAGAATATATTGTCTCTTGTCCATTTGATTGTCAGGGTCATGGAGGGAGCTGGGTTAACCACACACACATATCTGAGTGACAGAGGATACTGAGGGAGGGGAAAAAGGAGTAGGGGACAGAAGAGGGAAGGGACTACAGCTGTGGTCAGTGCTGCTGAGAAAGGCATATCAAGCACAACACAGAAAATTGTTCCATTTATCCCACTTATGAAAATACTTGGATTTGTTGACAATATTTTTCATGCACTTTTTTTTCTTGCACTCTTAAAGTCTGGCTACCTTGGTACTGCAGGCCTAACTACCAGGACTGATGGAAGAAAAAACCCACATATTAACACATTAGAACCCTCTTCATGTTATCCAGAATAGCTTTTCCATATAGCAGTTTGATGCACAGCAGTCCAATGGCAGTTCTAGGGTCTATTTCTATGTGTTTGAGTATGTATAACAACTAATGCCTTAGAGATTCTCAGCTCACGTGTGGAATAAAATTCTATATTACCTGATAGGTTAAAATGGATACCAGAAATTTAACATAGATCCAGGCAGAGTATTGTTTATCCTACCCATTAAAGGATGATATTCCACATTTATGGAAAAAGAGAAATGTTTTATTGTGGGAAGAGGGTGTTTGCAGGGTATATTTAACTGCTTGAGTTTGGTCCCCTTTCTGTACAGAATAGCCAAAAGCAAGCCACTCCAAACAAGAACCAGTAAAATACACGCAACACACACCATGTGTCTCTAGTGTCTAAATGTATAATACCTGTCTCAATGAAAATTTGAACTGAGTTTAATAGAAAGTCAATGTTTCTTCTTTGTCCTTAAAGCCACATGTTTAAACTTCTGTGAGTCTAGTAACAAATGTTTTAAATACAAACGTGTAAGTCATAGTTTCACACAGAATTATTATAAAATAACAGATTAGTTGGAATAGGTGCTACATCCATATTAGAAGTGAACAATTAGTAGCCTTATTTTGATTTCTGACAATGTATAAGGTAACATTTTCCCAGTAACATCAATACAGATGCTTCCATTGAGTTGAATAATTCTTGGAGTGTAAATTGTAAGTAAATTCCCAAAATCTAGAAGTCAGACATTTGAACATTGGTTTATTTCAAGTGTGTGCATCCTTTAAAACAGAATATATTTATCTGGAATTCTTACTTTTTGACAGATTGAACACTATCCTAAATGCATGAACTTTGTGTGAAGTAAAAAAAAATTAGATGGAACATTCATACATTAATTGGCATAACTAAATAATGGAATAACAGAGCTACATGGAATATAATACTCTCCTATTTCCAAAAGTCTATCTCACTCAAACCAAGACAGCTTATCTTCGCTGAGAGTTCAATACTTCATAGGCTAAGTACTTTGGCCAGGACCCAGTTGAGTAGGTAATTCTGTTCTCTTCAGTGGGTTTAGTCACATGCCTAAAATTAAGCAGGAGATTATGTGCTTTGCTGGACAGAATGCAGAGTACTCCAGGTCTTTTCAGATTCTCATCTGCAGGCTGAACATATTGACACTTTGTATTTTGTTTTGTTGTATAGGGCTGCATATATTTCAAAAAGTAGAAGCAAGAGGGAAACTGATGCAGCTAGGAACAGAGACTTGAAATTGGTCTCGGTTTTGATCCAAAAGTGACCCCCAATCTGTTTTTGCAGGATTCTGCCACTGCTGCAGTCAGCAGAGAGGATCAGCTGAAGACATCTTAGTTTTGAAGATAGGTGCTGTTGGAAAGATGCTCGTATCTATTACGTTAATATTTAGGGCAAGCTGCAAGGCTCTACTAATTTCGCACGGACTTGGGAGCCTCAATACAGAGACAGCGCGGGGAAGGCTGCAGAGCACTGGAATATCTGGGAAAGGCAATTTGCTTTTGATGTCATGATTTGATAATTTATTTTGTTCTGTGGGGAGGACAAGCTTCGCAGAATTGTATACTTTTAAAAGAAACCCTGAGTACATTCTGCAAAATGGATGGCACACCGGTAGCAATCATGTTAAGCCTGTTGTTCTAAAGAAACAATCCATCAATTTCAACCATACTTGAAAGAACAGTCAAAGTCTCAAAAATAATTAGGCTCCTATGAGTAAATGAGAGGGATCTAAATGACTGCTCCAACAGAGGGAAAGTTGGGCAGAATTCAGGTGTAATATGTTAAATTTGACAGTAGCCCTTTATCCAATCAGTACAAATGATTGACTGGACATCAGAATATGTACTGTTTCAGGCTTGCTGCAAAACTCCTCTTTTTGTCTGGTAGGGAAAGTCAAATGTGGGATTGTTTGCAGCAAAAAGGAGGAGGGGAACCAGAGGATAACCAACACCCACAGAGAGTGTGTTCAAGCTTCATTAGCTACTCATAGAACAATGCAAATGGTTGCTACAGATTTAGCTGTCATTTAAGACTTTAGATTGTAAGTGGGTAGATGTAGAATCCAGTAGCAGCTAGAGCAGGAGAGTGTGGGAAACAGTATGAATGAAGCAAAAAGGGATTCAAGTGATCAGTGTTTCTGGGTAGGAACTCCAGTTATAGAAAGCACATTTTTTGTTCACACTGGAAGCAATAGAACAATACACACTGAAGAGACATTTATTGGATACAAGAAATACAATGTTGCAAAAACTAATAAAAAAGGAGATAGAGCGAGTTATTAAAATGGAATATTAGAGAAGCCAAACCACATTTATGTACTCATTTCCTCTAAGAAATTTTACAGTGTTTGAAATCTAAGATTTGTCTCTCGCAAAAAGTAATCAAGTGTTCCAATGGATTTCCACAGAACAACACTCTGGGACATGATGGACAAGTAGAACATAGTAAATGGCTAGACAGACACAAGTGCAGAGTTACTGGCAGCTCTGCTCTGAGAGTCCAGTAGGTTCTTCAGGACAGTTCTCACTGTGGGATTATTACTAACACGTATTCCCCCTTTCCAATCAGTTTTGCATTTTTATTTATTTCTGGAATGCTGCTTGCCTTCATGAGATGCTCTTTTGAAAGAAGATGCCTCAAATACAAGCAGGGGAATGGTAGCCCAAAGACATATTCTTTGGATGTTCATCTTCTCTGGGGTCATGCTTTGCAGGGAGAGGCATCTGGAAGAACTGAGTCTCCTTCCTTCACTTATAATGCCAAGGGTTTTAGTAAAACTGTGAAACAAATCCCTCAGAAAAAAAAATACTGTGTCTCTCCTGACAGTTTAGAAGAGGTGAATATCTTGGGGCCAAAATTTAAAGTTTTTACTTGTTTCTTATTAATTCATTCCTTGGGCAGAACTCCATTTGTTTCAACAGCTTTGCCTGAGGAATAACTTTAGGATTCAGCTCTTAAAGGATACCAAGTATCTTAAAGATTATTCTAAGTGCAACTAGGATCCTTCAGCCCCAATGTATTCTTATGCTTCCCAAATTAACTATTCCAGGGTCTACAAGAGAGATCGTCATAAGTCTTTAGGCAAAAAACTGAAACATCATTATTTAAGCCTGGGAACACTGGTTAAGGGCAACACTACTCTGCTTTGATGTTCTAGAAAAATGTAAACAAAACCTGTAATTTGTGAGGTTGAGGATTGATCAAGTTTTCAGAGTGCAAAATAGCCCTACAGGAATCTGGTGGAAGTATCTGAAATTACTGTAGGGAAGAAATTTGATCTTATTTTAAACCTGATTAAAGCCTTCTGCATCTCCACAAAAACCTCCAAAACCCTGGAGATCTCTGATGGTTTACCCTCTGGGGAGAACACACAGATATGAATTTTAATAGTGTCTTTTGGTAATGTGGTGGATAAAGACAAATTGATTACAGCAGTCTGGGAAAAAAGCAGGTGATGCATTACCAGGGCCACTGGGTTCATGTTTTCCCAGACATGGTGAAGGCCACCCAGATCGTAAAAGAAAGCTGATATCTTTAAAAACTTGAGTTCTATGATTTGGGGCTTGATATGGCTTTCTTGTTTCCGGATACACTGGATTATATCAAAAGAAAAATAAGATGTATGGTCCAAATTCTGTTCTCGTGTACACAAAACCAAATCTAGGCTAAAACTTCTGACATCGATGGATTTGCTCCAGATTTACACCCAACAGAAGAGCAGTACTGTCCTTCTGATTATAATGATGCCTATAATTATTTAGTTTCTGAAGAGCAATGTGAAACCAAAAGAGAGTAAAAGTCTAAGAAATCTGAACTCTGAGATGTGTGTCTACATATTTGCATGGCATACCAAACAGGACACTCATGTAGAAATCCTTTATGAAGGTACTTGTGCCTGGTCTCAAAGGACATGGTTGTTCAAAATTTGTTTCCAAGAGAACGCCAGGCGTGCACCCTGATGCAACATAAAGTGAGTGTACTGTGATAACTGTAGGCTCCTTACACTGTATTTCTTTCTAGCCCATTTGGATTTATACTGGGACAATTAGATATACATGTATGAATAGAAAAGACATTTCCCTGACGTGCATGAATATTATAGCAGATGGCAAGCCAGATGACAATCCTGCTATTGTTTAATTCTCTAGCTTTGAACATTGTCTAATTTTGTTGATTAATATTTGGTACGTGTGTATATACACACACCAATGCAAGTTTGCACATACGGATCAGTTTGACATGTGATCTGCTTTCAGATCTAGCCGTTTTTCAGCACCATAGCTAGCCTGCAGCCTGCCACAGAGCCATGAACCTGGCATGCTGAGGAGCTTCATTTACACCAGTGTTCCATGATACTAGCCTAGGTTTGAAAAAGTCATGGATCTAATCCAAACAGAGGCTAACTCTCCATACACAGATGTGGCCCTGGAAAGCTCTGCTCAGTTGCATCTAGCTGAAAAATATAAGACACCTCTACCTGTGCCATGGAAAAGCCTGAAACTTCTGCTTTCCCAGATGTGCAAGGCTGTCCTTTATCAGGGCTAGAAATGAAGTATATATGGGAAACACTGATAGAATTAGATGTCTTGGAAAATGCAATATGAATCACCCTCTTCTTTTAAAACAAGAACAAAGACAAATGCTGAGTTCTCATCCTGTCTGCCAGGACTATTCATATTTCTAAGTTAATGTTAAGTTAAGTTGTCCTTGACTAAAATACAGAAACTACACTGAAAACAGCAAGTGGAACTTTCTTAACCATTAGAACAGAGTCGTGCTTGGCCTTAGACTTGTATTTACATTTTGCAATGGCACAACCCTAACAGAAGGAATGGAGGAAGCCCATCTTCTCCCTCATTCCAGGAGCCTTTAATCCGGTGATTAAAGCACCCTGCTGGAAGGCAATTCTCTTGGTTGTGAATCCCCACCAGCAGAGCTGGGGATTGACCCTGGTCCCTTGTGTCGGAGGTGTGTGCTCAAACTGTTACACCAAAGGCAAGATGGCTAGGCTACCAGAACTGGAGCCTCATTTCAGAAGAAAAATGAGCTTTGTTGAATTCCTGACAGAAAGGATGTTGATAACCTCCTTCAAGAAGTGCCAGGCTGTAGATGCAGACTGAATGGAAACAGTTCCTGCAGCCTTGAATGAGATCCACCAGGGAGGAGAAATACAGATTTATCTATGTTCTTCAAATTTCTCAACTGGACAATTCCAGGCATTTAGAGGAGCTCAACTTGCCAGCTGTTTCGGAAACTGGCTCTTCCCCTACTGCACAGGGAGCTTAGGCATCTAGCACAGAGCCCTGAGGAGCAGATGTCAGAAGACTGGTGTTGCAAGGATTAACTTTTAGGCACCTAAGTCCTCACTGGAGCTGGCCTTTGCATCTGTGAACCGTGTTGAACACCAAACCAATAGTTCAAATTCTTTAGGTCTCACTGGGCAGAGCAGTGCCTGCATACCTGGAAGAAATCCTTGGTCATTTAGCTTGCATTTACAAAGGTGTGCTGGCTTAGATGCCCTTGTCTGCAAGTTGAAAGTAGCCCGGGAGTCTAGTCGCCTTCCTTTGTCCACCCAGGGAACTTGGGATACAAATAGGCAGATATTTAATTTCCATGCAAGGTCTGAAATTACACAGGGCTGTAATGGGGATTTTTCTTCTGAGTTACAAGCCAATGTCAAGCCTTTATATAAAACCTGGTTTTTGGTCCAAATATGAGCTAACAAAGCTTAGCTGGTATACTGCAAGTTAGTATTCATCTTTTGATCCAAAGCTCATATTGTTGTATGTTTTAAAATAATACTCTATTATGCAATGCTAGTTCTGCATCAACCTTTTTCCTCAATAAAATATAATATAGCCACACATCTCTAGAACAGCAGAATGGTGGCATCTTGTAACAAGCATCAGCGCATGGTAAACAAGAAGATAAAGGAGTTTTCCTACACAACAGTGAGTCTTTGACTTGAGAAACTGAATTGGGAGCGGAGACTGCTAGGCATGTAAAAATTGTGTAAGAACAGACAGAATTTCTGATAGATTTATAAGACAGGGACTGACTGGCTTCAGACAGTGACTGAAAAAACAATCAAGATGAATTTAAATAATATTGTGTAATATCTGTTTGTCATGTATGGTATGCTTTTACAGCTAATTTGCAATCTGGCAGAGTTTATACAATTAATACAGTGATACAATTAATATAGCATAACAACAAAAACTAACACAATAAAAATGCCCCCATGACTTAAAGATGCAAGAATATGGGTTTCCCACAGAGTTGTGACAAAGAGTCTGGGAACTACTTTTTTTTTGTTGTTGTTTTCCTTTTTTCTTATTTTGCTTTTGAGATGAAACATTAACTAGTTTCTCCTATACCCATTCCAGCCCTGGATAGCTGAACTTGTTATAGAGCTAAACATAACATGCTAACATCTAGGCTGCCATTGGTCAATGATCTTGCCAGAAACACTGACAAAAAGTGCCATACCAACACTTTGAAAATAGCGAGAAGTAACAAAGGAGCATGTATATTGATGTGGAATGCAATGATCAGATCAATGTTGTATTTAGTCTGATATCCCATGTCCGAGAACGTCAGCAATCGATGAAGGCTCATGAAACCAAACAGAAGGAAGCTATAGGTCATTCTGCTGGCATATAATGCTGCCTGTGCTCAATTAACTGTTTAGACGAGCCACTAATAACTTCCATTAGAATGAGTTCAGCTTCATAAGCTGAGGGTTTGTCTCTCTACAGCTCTCATTCTTTGTTTAAAGTTTTAAACTGAATATACACGGTTATAACAATCTAGCTGCTTTCTTTATGCTTGCTAAGCTTGTGGTCTAAAACTTGCAGCAATCAGTTCTTTTAGCTAGCTGTTTACCATGTTAAGTCATATTTTGCTCCCTTCGCAGTTGAGTGACCTTCAATTACACTGAGAGAGTAAGCAGAAGCATCCTATTTGTCTTCCCTGCATTGTTCACTATTGCATACAGCCTGTAAAAAGACACACAATAAACAGTTCCTATCTTGTCATTTGCGTTGGCTGGATCTCCCGTCTGACAGACATTCTTACGTATTAGCCATCTATGCCCCGCTCCCTTGCCTTTACGGCCCAGAGCTCAGATTTGATTGACATATCTGTTGCTTTGACTAGCTACAATGAAGAAAAAAAAAAAGCCACACAGCTATAACTACCCATTGCTCTTTTAAAAAATGTGACCAGCTTTCAAAAGCTATCCAACACTGTGAGAAACTCACTGATGTAACAGTACTGCTGCCAGAAAACTAACAAGAGCAAAATTAGCCAACTGAGAGTATTCATGAACTACAAGAGAGAGAACCAGAGACCCGTCTTCGAAGACAGCAGCAGAAATAATACAATTCTGTAGTATGGCTTTCATGTGATGAACTAGCTGTTCCAAAAGCCAGTATTCTTTCATAGGCTGCCAAAGCTGACTGAAGGAAACATCCAGTCAAAGCCTGTAACTTAGGACCAGTTTTCCAATTGCTTGGGCAGTTTCCGACTTGTACAGGTAGCAGTAAAGAGCAGTGGATTCATATTTCACAGAGCTCAGGTTAAATCCAAACATTGATGAGGGTCTCCTGAGAATTCTTTGTGGGGTTTGCATGTACTTTTTTTTTCCTTTGACAATCCTGGCAATAATCTGCAAGGAGTTCTTTGTTTGCTCCCTGTGGAAATTTTTGACTGGTTTATGTTTACAGAATCAAAATCGGAATCAGTGGAGAGAGACGGGGAAAGCATGAAAACTGATGTAGAGCAAATAGGGAAGTACCAACCTTTGTTGATACCAACAAAACCTTACCCATTAGCCTTTGTTTACTTTCCCCATGTAATGTGTGCTCTGCCTTCTCTCTTTCTCTTTTACAATCTAACAGATGAGTTAACTGAGAGGATCTATCTCTATAAAATAGGGAATCCATTTTAGTAGGTTGACTGAGTTAGTTGGCTGGTCCTCCCATTGGAGCAATTTGCTAACAGCAGGAGTGTATCCAGCAAAATGTAGTTCTTCACACAGACCTCCCAAGTTGTCCCATCTCTCCATCAGAGAAACTTTTGTGGGGCCTGGGGAAGGGAGAGTCCTTCTGTGAAAATAAAAATAAAAATGCCATGTCTAGGTGGAACCCTGGAAAAATTCCACAGAAGAAAATCTCATTATGAATCCTTTCCCTACACACTGTATGGCTAATCTGAAATGTTAAAGAGGAAGACAGAATATTAGCAGGGAAGGAAGAGAGGCTTGGAGTAAGGGGGATGTGGATTCTTTTGCTTTCTCTTGTTCAGGCTTTCTAGGAGATCTTGGGTGAGAGAGACAGCCACTGTGCCTCACTTTCTCATCAGAAAATAAAAATCAATTAAGGTTACCGATGTCCCTCCCAGAACCTTCTGGAGAGATTATTTATTAGGGATTATAAAAACCTCATAAGGAGGAACAACACATTTTTTAAACAAATAAAGTAAGTGTGGCACACACTTCAAATGGCTAGTGCAATGCGCAGGACAAGGATAAACCTGCAAGCTTAACTCTAACAGATTTATTCTGCATGATGTGCAGTGTTCCACTCTGAGATGCTGTCTTGCTGTCTGCATGTTTTCTTCAACATATATACGCTATAAAATCTATCTTAGATCAGCTGACTGAGCTATTCATTGGCAGGAACTGAATGTGTTTGGTTGGCAATTATTTTGAAGGTTTCTAAACCTTGGTAGTTGCCCCAGAGAATCACACTCACTTTAGTCAATCTTTAAAGCTAGCAAGAAGAGAGGTACACAAAGGCACATTTGATGCTGTTAAAACAGTTATATTGGGTTGTGCATCTGACTTGGCTTTCAGGAAAATAAAAGGACTTATATGGGCGTGGCGGGGAGAATGACTTAAAAGTGCAAGTTATGCACCTGGACTATAAGCTGTTTGTCTCTGTGTTCCTTAATACCTGTTTTCTGTCTCAAAAAATGCACATAGGAGTATTTTCAGACTAAGAATATGTTATAGTCTCTCATCAGTTATAGAAGTGGGACTGAAAAATACCAGGTTCTCACTATTTCTTCACTCTAATGCCTGTTTCAATAGAGATACGAGTTCTGGGAGCACTGTATGACTTCATGCATTTTTTCCCAGAAGTAATGATAAAGAAGTAACATGAAAGACCAGTCCAAACAGAATCTTTGGACTGGAAGATGGACCAGATAACTTAGATGTATATTTTCCAATTCATTTCTATTCGTGCTTGCAAATTTTTGGCAGAGCAAGTGCTCCCTTGAGTTCCCAAGTGCCCCATTCAACTGGAAATCTCAAAGGCACAACTCAATGTATGAGCAATTTTTCAAGAACAAAGGAAATGGGAAAACAGCAGCCTGTTTGGCTCTGAAGCTGTAGAGCATCTATGGATGATCATTCCTGAGTGCAAGCAACTTTTAAATTAATTTTGTTTTATATTTAAGAAAAACATTTGCATACAAACTTGCCAGGATCTATGTTAGTCAAAATGTATTGTGCTCCCCTAGAAAGAGCCAGGGAGGGAGAATATGAACTGCAACATTCCCTGGGCTTCTGCAATATTGCAGCTGCTCTCAATTAAAGTGAGCGGTGGTTTCTAGGGACTGTATCTATGGTATTTATCTTCCAACCATTTTTTTTATTATTTTGCAATGATTTCATGAATTGCAATTGCAGCTTAATAAAAGGGTGTTACAGTAGTGACCATATTGTCTGCATATTTCTTCCGTTGAGAATCCCAATACACATTATGTTACTGTCAGAGATTTAAGGTACAGCTATCTATAAAGTACCAGAACATGAACAGGGCTTAAATAATTAAATCCACTACATCCACAGAAACCACCCTCTATTGAGGAACAAGAGGAGAGAAAATGTATGTGCTTTCAGGAGCCTAGAGAAAGATACCTGGCAAACCTCCGTCACTAGGTTACGCACGGTGGAAAACAGACACAGACAAGCCTTGTATTTTAAACCCTAAGTAACTGATGGGGTTTCATCCTGATGCATCATTTTTTCCATCCCCCTTCCTCTGAAGTCGATGGGGGACTTCCATGCTACTTAGTGACCAGCTTGAGCATTAACATGCAAGGGTTAAAAAGGGACATTCTCTTTGTGCAGGATAAAATCCACCAATCAATTCTAATTCAATCCCAAATAGTTCCTAAAAGCGGGTCTATTCATATTTGTATATTTTCTATTTGGCACCTGAAATCATTGGTCAAGGCATATTGTGAGCTGTCAGAAGACGTGTTATAGCATGTCTCTGCTTTGGGCTTCTTCCCCAACCCTGGATGATTTTTTAACATCTACCAGCTCGGTGTGAAAGGGATGGTCACAGCCAAAATTCCTTCTCTCTGTCCTTTCTCTCCACAGCACTGGCAAATTGTTACCCCTCCTGTCTGGATGTATGGTACAACCAGGTAGCTCTGTTAGCTGCTGAGTAAGGTGAAAAAAACCACCTTATGCTTACGATGTAGGATAAAAAGGACACTCAAAACCAAGACTAAGTATTGAGAGTTCTGTTATCCACACACCATCAGCCCACATTGCCACATGTTATCCTCTCAGGTATTATCCTGCAGCTCAAAGCTTCCACAGAGTGGGTACCTACTGCCTGTCTGGGCTATAGCATGCTCAGCCCCATGCACAGAAACCAGACTGTATGAACAGAAACTAGACAGTAACAGTGCTTGCAGACTCCAGAGGGCATGGGTACTTCTGCTGAAATGACCTTTTCAGGCAGACATGAGGGGTCACAGTGAGCATGGCTGGTGAGTCTGAGTTTGACAGTGAGCTCATCTTGTTCCTTGGACAACACCACAGATGTGTCCCAAGCATCTAATCAGGCTAATCCCCTGCCAGGACTATAATGTTGGTTACAGAATATAAAACATAAAAATCAAATCTCCAAAGACTGTAGTAGGTGTGATCACACAGGAAAAAAATACTTTCTGTTTTGAACTGCTTTTAAGGAATATCCCTGCCAGCAAAACCGCAGAAATGTCAACAAGCCCACCATTTGACCAATATGAGCTTTGTAAAACTGTACTGGTTTGCTTCACAGAGCTTTAGAGAAAAAGGTTAGTCCAGAAATGTTTCCCCAATATAAATATAAATTATCCAGAATACTTGGTCAGAAGATAGCGTAGTAGACGTGCCCATATAATCAGGCATTCTTATTTTTGAATGGTTGAAAACACTCTCTTTTCACATAGCAGCCACTACAGAAAAAAAGGTAGTGATCACAGGTTACCAGTGAGTATGAATGAGAGTACTCTTTCTAACCCCAGCAGTCCAAGGTGACTATGGCTAGCCAGCTTAATATGAAAAAGATCACTTTTTAAACCTGCATGCTGCATTATTCTATATTAATATTGAAATAACAACCTCTAATTACAGCACAGCATATTACAGTTGCTCCTGTGATGCAACTAAAATATTTCGGAAGATAGAGTAGTTGAAAATTTCTATATTCCAGAGAAAGGGCCAAGCAGCAGAAAGAGGGAAGGCAGCAGTCTGTGGTTTCGGATGGCCCTGTCCATTTTTCTTGTAAGTACTTGGAACACTTGCAGCCAGCCCTTGTTAACATTAACACCAACCCTGAGAGTACAGTAGACTACTAAACTGATGTCGCAGAAGAAAAGCACTAGAATCTCTGAAGCAGCTGAAGTAGTGAAAAAAAGAAAAAAAAAACCAGAGATGAATTTGTATCAACAGATGTGTTTTACCACTAATGATCATGAAGCCATGATACAGTTTTAATTACCCAGACTTCCCCTTATTATAATGGCCCCATAAAATGCTGGCTAAATAAAAAACAACATCAATATATGTAAGATGGAAAGCAGATGGCTGAGATTTTTGAACTAGAAGCCATGGAAGAGAACAATTGCTTTTGAGAGTCAGTCGCCTATTTGGCTAGATATATTCTTTTAAAATGTTTTACTACATGATTAGAAGGTTTGAAAGAGTCAAACGCCTGAGGAGCGTGCTAACAGATACAGAAACATGAAAGAGTGACTTCCCTTTAAAAACACTGGTCCAGATGCTGTCCTCTACCAGAAGGCACAGAGGAGGGCAAAGCAAACTCAGACACGGCCTTGCATACTTTCTAGTACAACAGAACAAAATTTTGTACTAGTGAGTCTTGATAGCAGTACCCTTGTGAACACAAACTTAACAATCGCTACCACTGGTGGGGGCTTTTTTATCACGCTCATTATGGCTTTGTTCCTCAGACCTCCTACTCACATTGCTCTCCACACTGTCTAGCTTTCCAGCCTGACTTTCTGACAAAAAATTCCAGTATGGTAAGACTGAAAACTCAATCCTGGTTGTCTGGATGCAGCCAAAGATTGAATTCCATGGGGTTCTGAGCAAACGACATGTTCTTCAGCTGCAAGGCCATCTGCAGAACCCTATGGAGAAGATGAACACAGCAGTTTACTTCCCTGAGTGCTATTATTAGGGGCTACTTGCCAACTCAGGCAGGCACTACTGAATGCATGACACATGCAAACATTTTTGCTAGGAATACCAATTGTAAACAAAAGAGAAAAACAGGGACAGGAAATGAAAAAGCTGAAGCCCCAATTCTTTGGCACCTCCTTTGAAAGTGAGGTTGGAATTCCATGGATACCAAACTCCTAGAACCTTTTTAATAAGAGACTATAAGTTGTCCAAGACAGAAGAAAATGAAGTGTGGTAACTGTCAAGCACTCTTTGTGAAGTCTCTCCATAAACTTACTATGGGTTTAGAGCTCCACTGGCTTTGGAGAAAAGGAAGGAGACCAGCAGAAGAACAGGAGCCCATGGATGAGCCCATGGGCTCCCATGGGGATGCCAAGGAGAGACATATTATTTCTACTTCATGATTGCATCTGAGTTGGAGGAGAAATTCAAATGAAATCCATGGTGATTCCAGTGAAGGAGGACTTGATTTGATTGTCTTCTATAGATTTTGAGCTTATACATTTTCTACTTGTTCCCAGTGACAGCCCATTCCTCCATGAGTTGGACCTCTCAGGATTCTCTGCATATGATTTTCTAAAGACCAGTTAATGTGGAACATGGGAACAAACATTTTCCTCCTGGTGCTGTAGGTTTCTCCATCAACCACAATGACGAATATTAAAGAATTCCTCCATAACATCACGGCTCACTTAACCAACTATAGATATCTACAGTGTGGAAGCCTGACTGATTTAATAGTTGAGACTGCTTTATTAGTCAGTGGAAAGAAAGAAGTTATAAATAACCTGGTTCCAAAGTAACCACCACAAATAATGTTGACAAATTGTGCTCTAAAAGTATTTCTTTCTCTCCTAAAAAGGAGCCTGGGGTGACTGCCTCAGTTGTAGAGGGCTCCACTACAGGCATAGCAAAAGAGGTGAGATGAATCTCAAACCTGTGTTTAATATAAGTGCCAGTGGTGACACAATAAACAGAGAGCAACAGGGAAGGCTCTAAATACTGATTACTAGTTTTCCTGTCTCAATAGCACCCATGTAAGCTTGTAAGTTTGTATTTTTCATACAATTACTAAAATTCAGTAAGGCTAGTGGCATTTTTCACTCTGATATGGAAATTTAAAGCACTGGCATCAGATCTAAACTTCAAACCTTTGCTGGCAAGCATTAAGCATACTCCTGTGTGGATGGGAGACATGGAAGACCAAGTCTGTCTCAGGAAGGTTCAACAGTGTTCAGGGCACTGTCTGCACCAGGGAGAACAGAACAGAACAGAAAGAATAAACAGTGTTGAGGTCTTGGAGCGAGCACAACAACTTTCTATCAGCAGGGATAACTTTCTAGCACTCTCAAAATGTGGGCAAGATAAAAGCTTCCCTGAACAAACCATGTTTTGGAAAACTTGCCTCAAGAGAAAGAGGAACTTTCATAACATGTGAGTGACTAACTGAGGAAGACATTTGCAAGGCAATGACAGAGTTTTAAAAAAACTGGCCCAGGAAAGTGTTGGCATGATTGACGTCTGCCTTATGTACACTATAGTGCAAGAAACAAACAGGAGAAGCAAAAAGGAGCAGAGAGGGAAAATAAAATAGTCCATTTGTCTACAGATTGAAAGCAAAGAGAGATGGTTCTCCACATGCTGTAGTCACACTGTGGAATTACACACCCCAGGATACTGTGGATGGCAAAAGTTAATAAACTTTTTACAAATTAATAGGGAAAGGAATCCAATGAGGACTTTTAACACAAAGACATAACCCTTGACACAGGAAATCCCTGAACTGCAAGTTACTGGAAGCCAGGAGACATGTCTTCCCCCTTACATCCTTCCCTGTGCATCTGCTTTGGCTGCTGTTGGGGGCAGGATACCAAGCCAGATAGATCTTTGGTCTGAGCTGGAGTGGCTATTCTTGTGATCTATCAATGTATTTTTATAGCAACCATGCCATTAGAATAAGTGTGACTCATGGGATTTTCTTTTTAAAGCAGAAATTGTATTTTGTCTTAGTTTTGGCAGCATGTGTACAAAGGTATTAAAAAGCTTTATTTGTGGATGCAGGCACTTTTTGTTTGGTTTATTAGAGGTATTGAAGTACAAGTTAATTCAAAAGTTTAAATCTTTGAATGACATTTAACGTTCTCTTCTATATACTACTGCTACATATCCAAAACTGATGGTTTTAGGTACGCAGTTTAAAAGCTTAAGATAAATGGCTAATTTCTATCTCCTTCTGATGGACAAGCTCACTTAGATCATCACTGGTGTCCCTGTAAGCAAAGCCAAAGATACAAGCACAGAGGGAGAGTGAACAATCATGTTCCCTGCAGAACAAGGTGTGAACATATTTGCAGCTTAGTGGTGAAGTAATGTCCACAGCTGCCGCCTATGCTGTGCATGTCCTAAGGATAAACAGGTTAGTTCACTTTTGATTATTTGTCAGTCTTGATCCTTTCGTAAGTCTCTCTGTCATGGAAAATAATTCAAAACAATCGATAGCTCCAGAAATTCCTTTCCAGAACTCCCCTTTTTCCTGGAGTAATAAGGGTTTCAAATATTTTGGGAATTACAGCTTATCCAAAGGTGGATAAAATCTTTTTTATTCCAGCTCTAAAATGCTATTTAATACAGTTCAGCAAAGCTGGGCAGATGGTACTAACAGTACAGAAAAGAACAAACCCAAGCAATTCTCAAAGATTTCATTCCTTTTTCATTTTCTCTGCATTAAGTTACAAAACTAATTTTTACATACATATTGGAAAAGTCTGTCTTAAAGTCCACTTGGAATGGAAAGGAGCTAAAGATAAAAACGTGAACTAATATAGGAGAAGAGATAGATATGGCTCAGGCCTTTCTAATGTTCTGAACTACCATGTAGCAGCTATCTGGTGTATTTACTAAGCAAAGAACCCTGCTCAGACAGCAATTTACGAGTGTAACCAGTATCATTACCATCAATTCCCCAGTTACCATCTCTCTCCTAACATCTGGGCAAAGCAACAGGACTAAATATCACTAACTCCTGCTTCCTTTTCACTTGCCAAACCCCCAAATAATCAAGAATTAGATATACAGTTCATGGCAACCAGACAATTTTTGTCAAGACTCTGAATGCACTTCTACCAATCTGTAAATACTGGTCCTATACAGTAACTGTCCATCAATAGAAAGCAAAATGGGAGGCAGTTCAGCAACTTCTAGAGCCCCAGTTTAACTAATAGAAGAAATTCTTTCATAGGGCCCAGTCTTGCAAGAACCTAAGGGTAATCAATCCCTGGTCTCAACAGAATTTGAGGAGCATAAGCACCATGAAGGGCAGGTCCTTAAGACAAAAATTAAGTCACGAGCAGTTCCTAAAAAACCTTCACGAAGGCCCATGAAGATCTTATAAATATTTAGCAAAATGTGAAGCACTTGGAAAGATTTACAGGAGCACTGTAAATGTTTCTTGTCATGGTGAGGAGCCACCCATTCACATTGAAAGTATTCAATAATTTTGCTGCTTCTTTGCTCCATTGAGGTTTTAGCTGTCTCAAGTGGATGCCCCAACTTGCAGACTTCTAAAATTAGTGGATTTACTAAAATTACAGCCCCATAATCTTTCCAGTTTCTACCTATTTTGTAAAAATGACAGCAGCCAGACAGTAACATATTTCTGTGTGTTGTAGATTTACTGAATCTTAATCTCTTTTATATTCTTCATAGTTTAGTAATTGACATAACTGGAATGTATCACACTTTTCCACAGTGAAAACAGACTGATTGGACCAGACAGACAAACTTTTTTAAAGGCAATAAACCAGACCATATTAATTTAAGAAGCTCTCTTCCACCTGAGAGCTTCATACAACTAAAGAAAAGAAAAAAAACCATGTGTCTGAAATCTATACACTTAATGTGTTCCACAAAAGCCACCAACAATAAACTTCTTTATAAACAATCTAAATTAGTGGCTTCACTTTAACTAGTTAACATATCCTAGTGGCAGGGTAGAACCTCAAACAACAAGCATGTTTGCAAGATTTTTCTCATGGATTATACCAAAGTGTCTAAATATGTACAGATGTGCTGGGGCACAGTAACAGCCTGCAGCTCATAGCCAAGGATTAGAAAGAAAAAAACTTGCCATGTCTAGTCCTTTCTTCTCACAGAATGGATTACGTTAGTCTTCTCTTTTCAGATTTCTTTATGTTTACTTAAAAATTGCTAAGCTATATTTACATGGATAATGAGTTACTATCATTACAAGTGCACTCTATCATTAGGCTACTAGCTGCCAACTACCATCTGCATTTCTCTATGACTCTGCCTTCAAAACCTGTTCTAACGGAGAGCTCTAACTACCCTTTAAAACCCAGGAAAAAAATATTTTTTTTATTGAGTCAGTAAGACCCGAGTTACTGAATTCAGGACTCTATCTCACTTCTTGGGTCTCTGAAGGAAAAGGCGGGATGACAGTCCCACTAAGTGGAAACAGGTTCTGAGATCCCAGGTTATTCAATGCTCAGCAATAGCTCTTTTACTTGTTTACTATATGAAAAACTGATGTTGATCAGTTTGTGACATTTGGGGAAAATAACCACCATAGAGCACTGGCAGGAATGACACACTTTTCAGGGTCTACACATGTGTATTCAGGGAAAAGACTACAACCAACAGCTTTTCCTAATACCATTCCTTCTTCACCCTTTATTCATGTTCCAGCTTCCAGCTCTGCCCTTCCAATTTCTCATGGCCATTCTCTCTAAGCCATCAGAACAACTGGGAGCCACCTGAGTATGCTGACTCTTATTTTCTGCTCATTTCTTTTGAAAGCATGCCCTCCATTTGTTTAGCAGTGAGTAAGGACAGGCAACTTTCTAAAAGGACAGTTGCTGTAGCAAGAAGAAAAAGTAAACCATTGTGAGCATTCAGCTGTACACAGGTTGTGGAGCAATGTTAAACTGCACCATTTGTGGCTTTCGTTTGAGTGTAGTTTCACAAGGGCCTGAGAAGGGGACAGGAATTACTAGTGAAAAGGCATAGCATGAAAAATGGGAATAACAGGTGCATGTTACAGTCGTATTACCCAGCAACACCTGTAACTGGTAGACTAGAGTATAGGACTTCTAATAAACGGACACTGCGCCTCTCTATATGCTGGAAAATTTCTTTCTAAAATCTGTAATAAATGACTATAGCATGGAAGGCATGCTGGCACCTTTCCAGTCACAGAGTTCTTACCCTCGTTTCAGACTTTGCCCAAAGGATCTGCATTAGATAAGCAAAAGATTAGGGTGGATGCATGTGGACAGAATCTGAATGGGGATGGAAAACAGACTGCTTGTGTGTCTGGAGCAACATCGCTATGGGAGGAACTGTGGTTCCCATAGACTAGCGAAGTGTCAAGGCTAGTAGCTGCGTTGAGAAAATGGGGGACAGGGATTTTCTGAGGATGGTGCAAAGGAGACAAAGTGAGTGCAGGATTAGAAAGATCAGTATAAACCAAGAAATATATGTGAAACAATCACAAGAGTAATTTCACTTAAGACTAAGTGAGTGTGAGGGTAAACGTCTGGAAGCAGTCTCTGCACTAGGGTTCAGAAGAATGAGGAAGGAGGAAGCAATGCAAAGCTGTGTTAAAACTGAACAGAGCAGCGGTATAGGATACTTCCAAGCAATTCCATTAAAACACATGATTTTCTCCCATCCCACAGCGGTTTAACTGCCTGTCACACTGCATATGATTCTACATCTGGCTTCCAAGTAAGTACAAATTCATCTCAGCATTTTTTCAAGAACATTGGTTTGGCCATTTTAAAAGTTGGAAGCCAGTAGTGGTGTGGGAGCTGTTTTGTAGCTGAAAACTAGCTGCTTTATGTTTTATAAAACCAGTCCATAATGATGATTAGCCTCTCCTAAAACCATTTGTGTAATGACAATTGGGAAGTTTAATATTTGCAAATCGGCTACTAAACACATGTAATACTTTCATATCTAAAAAATGTTGTGGGTGAATTTGGTGCATATAAAGGCAAAGGACAAACCACACTGGCCTGAGCCAAGAACTGCAGGCAGATACTCTTCAAACTTTCACATATGCCTATCACTGCATCCAAGTTCTTATCTGCAACACTTCAATGTGAAGCTTGGGCAAAGTCCTTGCAAATGGTGACACCTCTGCATGGTTCTGACCCTGACTCTCTCTTCTCCATTGAGTATTCCCACTGCCATCAGTCAATCCAGTCAGGCTCCTCACAGTCCTGAGTCAAAAGAGTAAAGTTATTCCTTCCTCTAGAACACAACCCAAAAATCTCAGCTACTGGAGCTGTGAAAAGCATGGGTACTTAGAACTAAGAAATGTCCACTTATTTCATTTTTATTATCATTCTCAAATATTTTTGCCTATCATTCCTTCCCTCAGCTATTTCACCCTGTCAGTTGTGGTAAACGCCTACTCATCTGTCTGGGTGGCTATGCCCCCACCACAATGATGAAGCCACCAGTAGGAGAACAATCACTGGGACTCAGAACAAATTTAAATGCAATTAAAACTTGAGAGGGTAGAATTAGCAGTTGCCATTACCTATTACCAATGTGCCCTATCCTTCCTAGTATTTTGCATTGTCTTTCTCACATGCCACAATATGCACTCCTCTAGACCGTATCAAAGGAATCTCTGTGCTAGAATGATAGCTTGTGCTACTGTACTGTAAAGATTTGGGTTTTCAAGACCAGACAGGTGTGTCTATCTGAGCTCAGATCCTCCAGGGAACACACGTGGCTTGTAGCATTCTGACCCCTGGCACAAGCTGATACAGTCACTCATGGCTACCTTGGCACTATTCTGGCATGGGAAGATCCCTTTGTGGCCAGTTTCATAGCCTCTTTAGGGCTTCTCAGGCATCATTAAGAGATCTCAGCTCATCAGTTAATGAAACCCATAGTCTAATTCACATACCTAACAGACAAAATGATGCAGCTCTCACATGTAAATACATGGTTCTCAGATGAAAGAACTGCCCTCAGGCTCAGTGATGCAGAAGTGATGCAGATAACATTCTGAACTGACATTGAAAAAATGAATCCAGCAACCTGCAAATGCTGGTGGCTATACTGACTGAAAACCTAGTTATGTCCTTCACTTTTGTTACACTTATAAATCATGTGATTGTGTCTGGAGTTGACTGAAAATGTTGCAGTGAAGCATTCTGATACTGTGAATAACAGTTTTCAGGAAAAATTATGTTCAGTAAAGGTTTTAACATATCATCCCTGCTCTGGATGAAAACACGTATCAAAAATTGGAGTTTCCTGCTGAATTAATTTTTCCTTCTTCAATATATATCTGACACATTTCTATTTTAGAATGTAAAGTATTTTATTCCATTTTATTAATTTGAACTGGTAAGTTAAAGACTATTTGTTCAACGCTATTCAACACACTTCCTCCAAGACATGCAATAAACCTTGGTGATGCACTAGCTGTAAGTTCTGCTTTTCCTTATAGTCCTTGTTGTCTACATATCCACAGCTGAACTATCCAAAGAGGCTTCCAACTTAGACAGACAGAGATACTGTATCAGCCTGATGTTAGTGAATTCTAGTTCAGATCCCTTGACATGTTTCTATCTAAATCAATATTTCTCAAGAAAGTTGGACCGATTCAGTTAGACCTTCTTTTACAACATTTTTCTGAACCTGTAGTTAAAAATAGATCTAGGTTCTTTCTGGGTCCTGCTACAGACAGCCGATGAGACTTTGCTCAAATCATATAAACTCAGTTTCTGCCCCTATAAAATTAGAATAGTATCTATTTGTCAGATATATTGTAAGGCTAAATTGTCTGTAGGGGGCTGTGATTTCCTTGGGTAGGAGAACACAAAGTCTTACCACAGATTTGACATACTGTACCCAGATAGCTTGGTACAGATGTCATAAAACATTACTAACTTTCTTAAGATCTCCCCAAAGCATGACAGAATTACCTCAGTACTTGAAAGTGTCATCCACATGATTATTTAAGCTATCTGTAAAAAATAGAATCTATTCAAATCTTTCTTAGTGCTTTTATTGGTCAGTGGCAGCAATAAGTTCAGAAAGCCTCTGTTGACACTGTAACATGCCACCTGAGTGCTACCAGTGCTTCACAAATTGCCCTATAAAAGAGGGCAATTTTAGTAGGTGTGATTTTGCTAAACTTTCAGCATGTGCATGTGCTAGGGTAGCTTGTCAGGCCAATAAAATCTCACTGAATCGAATTAAAACTGGACACTGACTGACCTGCAAGAAGTCTGCACACTAGCTACCTGGTGCTGTCTGTAGCTTAATAGCTAGACAAGCTATCCACCATGCAAGATGGTATTTTTCCAGTTTCTCAAAGCTGGCAATGTAAAGCAAAATGCAATGCAACATAGCCTCAGGCCACAAGACCACTCCTGGAGATTGAAACCAAGGAAAAATTTGTCCTATGGATGTGATCTGCCTCTTATTTCTTCAAAAGATGTCCGATGACAGTAACACCCCATTAAGAGTCTGATGATACAGTTGCCATTCTGCACTCTCCAATACACAACAGTTCTGGAAGCTCAAGAAACCTAAGGAACGAGATCTCTTGTATTTGACAGGAAAAAAACCCATCTTTTATTTCTCAATTGATTTGAATCTTTTGTTCTGAGCAAAGAAGTATAGGAGAAGATCCCTTCAGCAGACAATCTTCCTCTCCTTGCTCAAAAGGAGATGTGGGCCGTGGCAGTTTCACTGCACAGATGTTCCTTCACATGTGCTATTACTCTATGTGAACCTAGGACTTCCAGCAAACACTGTTTAACTAACGCAGTAATGTACAAGAAGGCAGAAGAACAACAGTCATTCCTACAAACAGTTCTTACATCCAAGAGGAGTTTCCTACCCTGTAAATCTTCACAATCCATAGACAGGGTCAGAAAGCAAAGGGAATTCAAAATTCACATTTCCACCCATGAATCCCTCTCTCCAAAAAACTAGTTCCGGAAAAACACAGAGCAAAATTTCACTAACCTTTTTCCTCAAGTCTTTGAGTGAGTTTTCCATGTGAGGAGGCTGTATGACTTCCTGATACACCAGGGAGTGAAACACTCACAGGGTATATACCACAGCCTAGCTTTGGTACCTAGGGGTCAAAATACAGGTGGAAGATACATGTAGCAACACAAGTAGCAGGACAGAGGCCTCCTGGCTGCAGTTGAGGTAGCTCAGGAATATACATTAGTCTTTCCAAAGCCAATTCAAACTTGGGTTTGTTAATTCAGCTCAAATTCTAGTTGCTTTGGACAATAGCACAAAACAAAGCTTTCTGTTAAAATTGCCAAAATCAGACCAAACCACAATCCTTTTGGAAACTTACCATCATAAAAGTTGAAGATGTGGGTATGAAGAACACCACTTTCAAGAGGAAGGTAAGGTATTGTTGGATGAATTAAAATTCAAAGGTTACTTCAGGCCTTCAGACACTTCAAAAACCCAACTCTCCCACACATTTTGAAGATAACCTGTTCAGCTCTAAGACTTTCTTTTTTTTTTCAACTGATACTCCACTGTGTCCCAGTGTTGACTTCTGACTACATTTGTTGTGATCAAAATTATAGTTGTTTATAATGTGAGAGGACGCAGTGGTCCCAAAGAAGGATTTGGATCTCCCCAAATACAAAGCCAAGTCTCCCTTTCCTTCTCCCTCTCTCTCTGCATATACACAGCAATACAGATTCACATCTGAGACCTGCTTAGTCCAGGAAGTTGTGTCAACTGGTGGAACCAGGTACCTCAGAGTTAGCTGCTAGAAATCCTTTCTAGGTAGCTGTGGGATAGTCTGCCCTCATGAAATTGCATTCTAATCCCCCCAAAGTTATGCTAAACTATGAGCCATAGTGAACTATGAAGCATCAGGTTTTATTCCCTATGCAAATTATGCATCTTTTAAACCATTAACTATAACAGGAGATGTTCTTGTTATCATGTTTACCTCATCTGGAATATTTTGCTATATTCTTTAGTGCAAGATGTTGGTGAAGTCTCAAGTGCCACAGGCCATACCTCCTTGTATGAGAAAATATTTTCCTGGGCTGGTTTTCAGTTTGCCATCTTTCACTAGAAATGCCTCTTGTAAAAGATGGCTCCCACTCAAATCTAAGATTACATTTAGTTATTGTTTATTATAACCCCTCTTGTTTCTCTTCTGAGTGGATCACTTCCAATCCTTTCAGTCTCACTTCAGTCTTCCCATGCTCCAGTCCTTCCGTCACATCTCCACAATGGCAGTCTCCTTTTGGAAATGGCATGACTGGAACCCCATGCAATATTTTCATCAAAGAAAAGAAGTTGTCATTTTTTCTAATGGTATGAAACGTTTTCCGTATTGTTCTCCAGACCATTCTTTACTCAACGTACACAGCCCCCACCTTGAAGACTTTACAGCCTAATTAAAAACAAGCCCTTTCCCTGTCAAATACACATGGAAGGTAGGAAGGAAAAATGTGATGTTCAAGCAAAGTCATTAAGATGACAAATTCTAATGTTATGTTAGTTCTGTAATTTTCTTCAACAGAATTGCTTTATTTATACTGGAAATGCTTAGGGAATGATTCTCCATCACCTTTGTACTGTAATAGGGCAGCTGGGCATTCCCTGATGTAGGAAATCCCTGCACAAAATAAGGCAGTGTAGGAGGCCTTCATAGGTGGCCAAGGCGGAAAGGAGCAAGTGGCATAGGATAGGCCCCTGGGAACTGTTCTAACTAGTGTAATTTAGAGCATTCCTGCTCTCAGTTATGCCAGGGGCCACTTTGGCATCAAGTCAACCTAGAATCCAGGGAGATGAAAAATGGCTTACAGCCACTTTCCCCCTCCCTATACCCTGGGCCTGCACCATGTGTGGTTTGGCTGGCTCTGAGGATCTGGCCCCTACATTTTTAAATAGAGCATTTTAAGTTGAGGTTGAAAAGTGAAAGAAAATGGAATATGAAGAGTAAAAGGAGTAGAAAAGTGCTAAAGGGAGAGATTAAAAAAAAAAAAGAAGAAGAGGGAAACAGAATGGGTGGTATTGGTAAGTGTGAAGCAGAGCTCATGTTTAGCAAACTGAAGGTGTACTGCGGAGGTCTGGGTTCACTTCCCAGCTATGCCAGAGACTTTTGAATGTCAAGACTAGTCTATTAGGGTCACTTTCAAGGTGAACATTGAGCCTCTATGCAATCTATGCTAAATATGTTTAGCTTATTCCCTGAGAACTAACTAGCTTTGCCCACAAGCACCATCACAGTGTGAGGTCAGAAGTGCCTTTTAGCCCTAATTATCTCTAATGGGGACATGTCTGGAAAGAAAGACACTACTATCTCGAGCAGATCCACAAGACACATGCATGGGATAGCTTCGGTGCAAGGCTGCATGCATGGTGCTCAGGGAAAGATGCCCTGCACTGCAGCTTCTCCTCTATCGTGTGACATAAGAGATCACGCTGTATCACACCATGGTGATGGAGAGCTCAGGTCCCACTGTAACTCTGCATTCAATGTAGACAGGAGAGGGAGTAGGAAGTGCTTTTACAGCTGGGGGACTCTGAGGTTTCACTTCAAAATGTGCACGTTCATCAAGATTTACTTGGAGTCTCTCTTCACCTTGGTTTCTCATCTGGGAATACTACTTCCTCTCCAACAGTAGTGTGGTAAGGATGCATTGAGACAGAAAATGAGCTATGTCCAAACTCAACAGCAACAAGAAAAAAGGGAAAAAAACCCTAAACTGATGGAACTTCAGCCTCAGATTTAAGTGTATCTTGACAAATAGACAAAGCATTATATCACTAGCATATATCACACATCATATATATCACTAGCATTATAATTCAGAATGTATCCAAATATTAAAATGTCGGTAAAACCTTACACTTCTTAGCCTAAAAAGGTGGATGATCCTATTGGAATCTTACAATATCCATGATACTCAACTTGTGCCAACCAGCCCTATTGTGCCCCTTCCTGTCCTTTCTTTCCAGCCTTCTTGATATTACTCGTGCGCCTTTTCCACCTTAATGATGGGGCAGAGGAGATGTCCTTTCTCTTCCCTATTTGAGCTAAGGTGTTTCTCCTTACCCTCTGCAAAGTGCTAGAGCAAGAATGCTGGGCATATGGACAGAGGTAGAAGGGGTGCAAAGATTAATTCCCAACACCTGCAGCCTTTACCATAGGATGAAGCGTCCCAGGGATAAATCCTCCTCTTCCAGCAAGATTAACTGGTAAGCAAGAGTCTAACAAAGGAGGAATGGAAGGAGAGAGAGGGAGAAAGAGAGCTAGAGAGGGAGTTTATTTCCCATTTACAGCCCCCCCAAACCTTACTGACCATGTCTAATAGGTTTAATGGTACCACAGTAGTGGTAGGCATTGTGATCTGTTTCTGCAGCAGGTTTGTAGAAGATCCATATGGCTTGCCCACCACTACTGCTTGTCCTGTTTTATGGTGGGAGATGATGTTCGGTAGCCCTGAACATGTTCCTTACCACAAGCTGAAGTCCTTGTTAGAAGTACCCAGGGAGACAATCCTAAATTTTCCTGACTCAGAGGGGAAAGGGAAAAAAAACCCATGTTTGAGGGGGTCATCAACCCCCAACCTCTTGTACCTTTCCCCAAACACTTCCCAGCTTAGTAGAACACTACCCAAACTTCCCCTGTGCCCAAAGCCCTTTCAAACACTAGCACTATCCTCCTTATCAACCCGACCTAGGGTATCCTCTTTCCTAAGTATGATCCTCCAAACTGAATTCTGCGGTTAGGAACTGCACCAAGCTGTTCCACTTAGTCCCTCCATGTTGCTGCCATTGCATTGCTTGCCTCTCCCCCTGTGCTCTGTTACCACTCTCTCATTAGATACCACACAGGACCAAGCCCACCCCTCATCTAGTTCACCCTGTAGCGAAACAAAGCAGAAAGAAGAAAAAAACAGAGAGAGAAAACAAAACAAAAAGCCCCAGTTCCCACTCTGGCAGAGATTTTAAAACACAGAGTGCAATTATGAAAAGGTTACCCAGATGGGACCCAGAGGGCGGGTGAGGGGAAGGAGAGCTGTCATCCAAGGGGAAAAAATCAGATGTATGGTAGCCCTATTCCTATAATACGATTCCTATTCCATGTGCAAATGTACAATGCAACGATAGTTCTCTTAGCCAGCATGGGCTGGGTTAATTGGATGTAAGGAATTTTTTTTTAAAATAACCCATTCATTTGATAAAAATCCAGCCCCAGTGATCACACCAAGTACAAGTATTTCACTAAAAGGCTTGTTCCTAATTGACTGAGGTTCCTTCCTACTTTTAACTCTCTACCCCACAACACTGAAAAACCAACACTGTTGAGAATACGGTTACAATGTAAAACAATAGGCAAGTGCTTTTAGCATTTACAATTTTGCCTTGTGTTTAAACAGAGCTGACTTTTTTTTTTTTTTTTTTTTTTTTCTGAAATAGCTCCTGAAAAATTCACTCTGGGAAAGAAACCAGACAGAAAATTACGATGTAATGGGTGAATAGCTGGAAGGCTGCAATCAACGCAATGGAAATGGGCTTTATAATGTCCCAGCACAAGCACAGGGTGTTGCCCTGTGCCCCACCTGTGCTGTGTGGCCACACATAATACGTAACCATTTTACTACTGCAACACTTGAAGCTGACCATTGCTGACTGTACAAATGGAAAGATACTTGAGAGGTTACTATGTATGTGGAGAATGCTAAAATAGTATTACTTACTAAAAAAATAGTATTACTTATCTCAAATCTCTGAGAATGACTAAACCCCTGTCCTCAGCATAACGCAGCTGACACCTAAGGCACTAGAGATGCCAAACTGACTTGCAGTTTATCTTTTCACCTCTCCTCTGTCTGAGGCTAATCAAGTTCCTGTCACAAGTTACAGCAGCCGCAGGACTACCCTAAATTATAGTTGCTGGCACAACCCAGCATTCTAAATAGCCTACTCCAGCTGCATGCCCACTATGTGCTACCAAGGTTTTTTTATGGCAAGGAAATCCCAAAATAGGCTCAGAGATTGGCCTGGGTAGCACCTTCTTTATGCATTTTTCTGCTGCTAGATGGGCACAAACTGGGGCAGGGGGAGGAGCCTAAACTCTATTCTGAACAGTTACTCACCAAATTCAGTAATTTCTGATTTTACGCATTTAGCTAAGAGAGAAAAAATCAGTATGATACAATCAAAGTGTATTTAAATGTTTAATCAAGGCATACCAGTAAGCAGTATAAAGTAACAAAATCATTGATCACATAAGGTTAAATTCAACTTTCTCACAGTACTAGAAAGTTCAAGGTATCGTGATAGGCAGGTGGGGGGGGTGGGGGGATGGGGGGATCTAGAGCTGATTGCGTGCAGTTTTCTGACGTCTTCTCCTGAATATTTTATTTAGAAAATGTCCTGAACCACCGTTAACAAAAATAGTCGCGTGCTTTTTCTACTCCAGTCTGTCAAAATGGTGTTCTAAGGCAACATACTTCACTGCGAGAGCACATTTCCATGACTTCGGATATCCCTTCCTAGATGTAGTTTTCACATGTTGGCAGATAGGACCCAAGTCCCAACCGCAGCTGGCTCTGAATGGCAGATGTCCACAGCGTGGTTATGTATTGTCTTGGCATCATTCGTGCTCCCCCCTCCCTCCGCTGCTAAAACTGCATGCCGTAGTAGATTGCTTTGTACTACACGCTACGAAGGACAACCCTCAGCTGGTGCTAAGCAGCTATTTTTTTTTTTTCTTTTACAGTAACTTACACTGTAAACTGTACAGTCCTAAAATTGACCGGGGGGGGGGTGGGGGGTGGGGAGCGAACCACTATTCCGTATATAACTAGAATGCAGCTATTTAGACACGCCAGGAGAGACGGAAAAAAGTGCAGTCAGGAGCCTGTGTGTTTGACTTGGGTGTATTAACGCCCCCAACTCTTTTCCCTCCCTTTCCATAAAGTCTGCGTTATATTTATTGATTGGATGTACTTTAGAGATCGGAGGGCTCTCCCCCTTACTCCCACCCCATCCCACCCCCCGCTCCTGAAAGAGGAGGAGTAAGAGGGGGAGGAGGCAAAGTGGGTGCATTACGAGCTGATTGTGCTCTTGCCCCGACCTCCAACAGCCTGATCTTCCTTTGAAGTTTTCCACCCCTCGACTTGAAGTGAGATCGATTACAGAAGAACAACAGGGACAAAGAATCTGCTGCTTTACGTGCAGCCACTTTCCCACGATCGGGGCCGCCAGCTCGACAGCAGCAAGAGATCAACCACTTTCCCTACGCTCCTCCTTGCCACCATTCAGAAAACATGCAGCCCCCGCCCCAAGCCCTCCGCTTCGCCTAGGAAAGCCGGGGGGCGACGGGGGGGCGACGGGGGGAAGGTTACAAAAATGAATCATGTTGTTTAAGAACGAAGGGACTGAAGGGGCGACTAGCACGGTCTCGATCTTTAAAAGGGAACAAGAAAAAAGAATAGGTGCAGAGTATTGGGGGGGGGGGGGGGGGGGGGGGCGGCGTTTAAAGCGCAGATAAGTTAAAAAAACCGGGTAAGCAAGCGCCTCCTTCCCGGGTTGCTGCTCCGGTCGGGGCTCCGCGCACGCCCGCAGCCCGCCCGGCCCCGGGCATCTGCGCCGGGGACGGGGCAGCAGCCAGAGCCGCCCTCGGGAGCGGGACAAACCCTTTACCCTTGGGTCTGGTAAACATCTTTTTGTGTGTGTGTGTGTCACCACCGCTGGGACAGTCTATAAACCGGGAGGGGAAGGAGGGCGGGGGCGCCGGGGGAGTTGAAAGGGCAAAACAGAGATTGTAAATGCCTCACCGAGGCGAGCGGAGCCGGCTCCTTCCAGCCCAGGGCCGGAGGTCCTAGACCTTGCCTCAGCCCGCGGGGATCCCCCTCCCCGGGCGCCGTGAGGGACCCCCCGCGTCCCCCCCCGTCCCCGAAGCTCCTCCAGCTGGCCTCCCGGCCCTTGCACCGGTTCCCCCGCTGCCCGCCGGGGCAGGAGCCTCCCGGCCACCCAGACCCCGCCGCCTCGCCCCCCCCGGCCGGCCTCAGGGGAGCGCTCACACCCCCCCCCCCCCCCCACCCCCCACCCCGGGGGCGAGAGCGGGAGCGCGGCGGGCACAGGCGGCCGCCGGTGCCGCGGGGATGGGGACGGGGACGGGGACGGGGAGGGGGCACCTCGTCCCTCCCCGGCCCGCGCTGAGCGGGGAGAGCTGTTGCCGAAACTGGGCTTGAACCCATCGCACGCCGGCTGGCTTTTTCCAAGAAAGAAGGAAAAGCGGTTAATGTGTCAGCGGGCATCCAGTCCATTCATAAAAAAAAAAAAAAAAAAAAGGGGAAGAAGGGAAACGGCGGGCCGGCGCAGGGACTCCCAAAGAAGGCGGCTGCGGAGGGGGATTTCCTCCCCCTCCCCGCCCGGCCGGGCTCCTCCTCCCCAGACTGCGCGGCGTCGGGGCGGCGAGCGAACGGGACGGGGACAGTCAATAGCCATGGTCACAAATTACTGCAGGAAGTGTTAGCCGCGCACCAGCTCCTAAACAAGATCGATTGCCTTCCAGCGCCGCAGAGCCAGCGAGGGCTCCCCGCTCCCTCCCTCCCCCGCCGGGCCGGGCCGGGGGATTCCGCCCCGCTGAGGGGACGGGCTGGGGGGCGGCGGGGGCCGGGCGGCCGCGGTGTCGCGCACAAACCCGCCCGGGGGAGGACCGGGCCGGCGCCCAGGTGGCGAGGGGGAGGCCGCCCCTCCGCCCGGCGGGCCCCTGCCTGGGCCGCGGGGCTGGGTCGGAAGCGACCCGGCGCCCCCGGCTTGGCCGGAGGGTGACTAAGGCCCCGGCCGCCCCGCGGCCTGTTCCGCGGGGGCGGGCCGCCGCACCCCCCCCCCCCCCGCCCCGGGCCGCATCCCCCCCCGGGCCGCACCCGCCGTGCCGCCGCTGACACCGGAAGCACTGACTCAGCCCCCCCCGCCCCGGCTGGGCGGAGAAGCGGCGGGATGCCCCGGGCGGCGCCGGCCGTGCGGGCCCGGGCTCCCCGCAGGCCCCGCTCCCCGCCGCCGAGCGAGGGACCGGCAGCAGGGAGGCGGCAGCGCCCGAGGCGTTCCGCCAGAGGAACCGGGATGGGGGCGACGGGGAGAGCTCCAGATAAATGCATAAGGAGCCGCAGGCAGCGGTGCGGGGGGCGGACGGCGGTTTCTGGGAATGCTCCAGGTCCTGCAAAAAGGCTTCGGTTGCTGCTTCCAGCTGTTCTGCCAGGCCGCCGAGACTCGGACCGATCCTGCGGGAAACGCGGCTTCCTTAGCTCTCCCTGCTGCTCCCCAAGCACTCGGAGCCGGCTTGAGGAAAAAAGCTGCGATTTAAAAAAAAGAAACCTTTATTTCTGTACCTTCTGGTTGTAAAAATACTCTCTTTACACGGTGGGCGATTCTCTGTTCGCTTTTAGGGTTTGTTTTGTTGTTGACTGTTGCAACATGTGAAATGTTAAGGCAGGTTTAATTTGATAATGTCTCCAAGTATTGCTAAAAACAGTAGTTTCATGCCGATAATTACGTTAGCAAGGTAAATAAAAGTCCTGCTTTAAATGCGTGCATTTATAGAAGCATAATTATACCTCCGCTGTACATGCACACACTCGTGCGTCTGTGTATATGGCACAACAGGTAGCCAAGTCACACATGAAATTCATTGTTACATTGGTTTAGATGAAGATTCATTCTCCCTATGGTGATTTAATTGTAAGTAAGGTGTAATATACAATGTGTATTATATACATACATTACTGGAGATAGAAATACCATAATTTAAAGTGATCAGGTTGTAAAGCCAAGCATACAGTTTGGAAAATACCCAAGTTAAGGGTGCCAGCTTAATCCAAATGCGTCTTCCATCTAGGTGGTGGTCTTTTAATTAAAACACGAACATACTGTTCTTTCTACCGCACCTTCTCTCGATGCATAGGATATTTTTTGTTAAGCTCTTTAATAGTTTTCCTATCCTTCTTAAGACTATGACTTCCTGTATTGATAACTACATGCTATTCAAACCTCACACTGAATATAGAATATCCTCATGAGACTTTTCTGTTATTCTTTCATCATAATATTGTTAGGTGGATATTAATAAAATTATCTATGCAACATCCTTACGGACTGAGATTTCCGACCAATGCTGAACCATCCCAAGACCCAAAGTGCAACTAATTCACCTCAGTGCTCAAAAATTGACATGCTTCTCCCTCAGTAAGGTTCCTCGTTCTCTTCAAAAGAAGATTCAGAATTTGCCCTCAGTGCCTTTGTGCTGCAGAGATGTGAGGTGTGCATCACAGTAGCTTGGGGACTGGTATTAAATTACCAGCTCAGGTGTTGCTAGTAGTAGTATCCCAGCAGCACATTGCTCAGCACAGATTAACCACCCAAGGTAGTGCCTTAGCCAGCCTGAAGCAAGTTCTGTTTCGCAGCTCATGCTGAGCTACTTGCTGCTGTGTGCCTCCTGCCAGGAGGACTCACGATACCTCACTTAAGGTAGCTCAGCCTTCTACAAGAGCTGTGCTCCTGATGTAAACATATGTTTTGCCTTCATTCTCAATTCCTTTCACATGTTATTCCTCTTCTCTGTGGCCAACACACTTGACCAACTTTCCTGTTGCTTCCCCTTCACCTATCCTGCAGCTATTTTTTCAAAATCACACATACTCAAAAAGGTAACAAAAATGTATTTTCTCATTTTAACAGCAATGGGGTCATTTTGAATCTGCAAAGAATGCTTGGACCAAAAAATACAAACACGCCTATTACCTGTTTTGTATCATTAGATTGACATCCCTGACCTCTGTCATTAGTTTCCACACACACAGATAAATATACACATGGTAATGCATAGTAGTAGTCAGGAACAACAAAGCTGATAAAGCCTACTAAAAAAAAAAAAGTTATATTAAAAGCATTCAATATACAGAACATAACTACAAGTCTTGAACTTGCTGTCACCACAGCACCATTAGTCTACATCCTTAATGTATGTCCCTTAACATACATCTGTACTCAATGTACCTTGTAATTACCTCATTATGGTTAACTACTGGTGACCCCTGTGTGGAACATGTTAACGTACAGAGCAACTGTGAAATAGCTAGGGAAAAGCAAGGGGAGGTTTTTCAGAACTAACTTACAATTCCATTGACATGGTCTGTGCCACGGAGTTAACCATTGTCATAGACTTTTCTTCCATATTTAATTCGTTGCCATTCCATAAATATTTCTTTAATCAACAAAACAAGGAAACAGCTATAGCATGACAGATGATGCAAGTCAGAAGAAGTTATCGTAATATAAGGACCAGGTGGTGATCAGGCCTGGTATCTACAACTCAAAATTAAGTCCCTGGAATAATACGTCAAAACTGCACTTACTTGCTTAAACACAGTTCTTTGCAGCACTGCTGTAAGAAATAATAAGCAAACTGTACTTTGCCACAGAGAAACCACTTGCTGCTTTTCTCCCACCCTCACTCACCCCAAATCCCAGGGCAGTGCTGCTGTGCACAGTCCCACAGTCTTGGGGAAGGATAACCTATTTCTGTCTCAGTTTCTGTATCCTACAGCCACGGTTCCAACTCCTGACTTTACCCATAGGACTGACAGAAAGAGCTGGAAACTCAGGCACCGTTACAATGGACTACAACTACTCATGCTACATCCCAGGAACTCCTCCAGCCCCTACACAAGAATATAATTATGCACTCCAGTCTTCTATAAATATGGGTTAATTTTCATGCGCAAAATTCCTTCATCCCTGCAGTCTCCAAAATTAATTGTCCACCTCTCCTTCCTCCAAACAATTTAGCCGAGCAGTACTCAGTAGTTGAGCGGCTATCTTAGCTACCACTATTTCTTTAGCTCTTCTTATCGTATGCCTCTGATTATTGCATCCCCCCTCCTGCGAAGTGGTGAGCCAGAGAACAGGGCAGCTGGAAAGCAAAGCCCTAGGCACCTGGTCCTTTAAAGGGATGCAGCTGGAGCACCTCTGGGTGATTCTTTCCCCGGGAGGCAGGTGGGAGAAAGGGAACGACCAGTCAGGGGAGCTCCTCCTACAGACCCAGTTTATCCCTCCAAAACCTTAAAAGGGTCTGAAATCCTCCAGCCTGTAAGGGAAACCGTTAGAGCTGGCAACTCTGCTAATGGTTCTCAGTTGCTCAGTTTTCACTCTCTTGGCTCTTGTAATGTCATTGTTTCCCCTTGCTCCCCGGTTGCCAGGGAGATTTCCAAGCCAGACAACACCTGAATTTCTGATGCTAAAATAAAAATATAATTTGGGGGTTTCTTTATGCATCATAAAGAAGCACTGAAGGCCACACACCACTCGGACAAGATGCAGTGTTGGCAGCTAGCGAGCCAAGGTGATTCTGGCTCTAATTAGCAGCAGCCTGCCCATGGGGAGGCTTCCCAGGCTGCTCGCAAGCTCCTGCCCTGCTGCACCACTGCTGCTCGGGGAAAGAGAGAAACCAAGGACCATTCCAACCCCTGCTCTTAGGGAGACAGATCTCCTTCCTTCTCCTGCGAAAACCAGTTCTCTGGCTCCCTTTTTCCCCGCTTCCACAAAATGGTACCGGCCCAGTTTTCATCCCAGTAATGCCCTAGAGAACTGGGGAAAAAAGGTCCCTACAGGTATAACACACATTTGGCTGTTTGGAAAGATGCGGCAACTAAACCTGTTGCAAACTGAGGAGCTGGAAGCCAGGGCAAGCCACCTTTCCAGCCTCTTGCTCCCTTCTCAGCAGTTTCTGGGAGCAGGGGCCTGGACACAGCCTCCCGGAGAAGAGAGTCACTGCAGGTTCAGCTGGAGGAAGGGAAAGGTGTGGGCTGGGCTGGGCTGGCATCAATCACCGGGAATTTCTACATTAAGGAAAAGCTGTGAGTTCTCAACAGTGTCAGATAGCACATGATTTCTGTGCTGCGTTTCTTTTTTACAAGAGCTTTTCCAGAGGAGGTCACCGTTACTTTGCTCACTATAAATTTGTGGCGGGTGGTAGGGCTGTAGTTGTTATGCACGCATCCTGCCGAAGGGGAGGAGGTGTTAAAACAGAAAAGGCTCTAAATGACCATATTTAAAAATTTTCCATCTCACAGCTTTCTCAGAGTCCAACTCCTGATGTTTTCATTTGTTGGGAGGGGAGTTAGCAGCTCTGAGCATAGTGTTTGAAATAAACAATTCGGTATCTCCAGCAGCAGTTCCCAAACTGAAAGTCATGACCAGAAGTGGGGTCACAGAAGTTACAAGTGGGGTCACGAGCTTGACAGAAATGAAATTGTTTATAGCAGCATCTGGGGTTGTGAGCCCATCAGAAGTGAAACTGTAATGTTTAGTATTTGCCCATCTCCAGTACTTGTGTATTTTTTCTGAAGCTCCAGCTCCTGGAGCCCAATGACCTTCTATTTATATGCAGAGATTAGGGAGCACAAGATCCCTTCCTATGTTGTGGGAAAAAAATCATGAAAAGGTGAGAGAAATGTGTTCTTAAAAGGAACACCCAGGGTGGAAAGGTTTTGGTTTTGTTTAATTTTTAATGAAGCAATGTTTCTTAAGACGTTCAGTAGCGACAACCAGTGCTAAGTGGAAGGGTGTTTCCACTTAGATGAATGTGGGAAAGCTCCTCCCAGGGCAGATACCACCTTACACTTCGTAACCTGCACAACTTTGGCACCTCTAATACATTACTCTGTCAACTTTCAAGATTAAAGTTCAAATGGCCTAGGATGACAATACATCTATTTTCGTTATGGTCAGTCATTCACTGCAGAGACAAAACCCTTGAGTACAGCAGTCTCAAAGGTGATATAGCACATATTTATTGTAGTACATTTCTAAATCACAGTGAAAAATCAAATGAATTTGTCTTTGTTTTTTCTGCTGCAAAGGCACGGAGACACATATCTGTACCTGAAGAAAGAGGCGATGTTTGGAAAAAAGAAGTTAAAGAATTAGTGACACTGGGACTCGTCTCATCTTACACCATTAGTTTCTTTATCAAGCTGAACCTCTTTGGCCTTTGGTTTCCTCATGTGTCAAATGGGAATAATTTATGCTTTACCTGACAGCAACTCTGAAATAATTAATGTTTGTAAATGCTTTCGAAATCCCATGTGGGAGGTGGAATATCAAAAGAGTACAATATAATGATGGTCTCTGAAAGTATAGATGCACAAAGCAATTGCGTTACTGTACTACTAACCATTTTTTGTTAGAACTTTTACTAATAAAATGCTCTCTTTGCACCAAATTACTGGGGTTGGGTAGCAGGTTTTTTACAACTCTCTTCCCAGTTTTCAAGGGATACTGTATGTCTGGTTTTGCCCCACAGAAAATGCTTTTGGGTGAATGACGAAATCCTTGAAAGCACAACTTTTTAATGGAAACTGTGAGACAGTATGAGCTATCATAGCATCTCCATATATGTAACATTTTGTGATGTGTGTGTATGTGGGTATTTCCTTAGTGTCCAGAATGACTAGCTATTATGCCCAAAATAGCCTTTGTACTTTACTCATTTTTTTTCTCAACAGTCACACTGATCCTTTGCAGTCAAAATTTCCTAGCCAGTCATGCAATCAAGAACAGATCAACTGTGTTCACACTGCCAAAGACAGCTTGTACCACAAAGGCTCTTCATCTTAGCCACTTCTCACAACTTCCTAAGAACAGCTTCATAAAGGAGGCTTTAGGTAGATGTTTTGGCCATTACCGAGCCCACGCTTTTCAGTAATCTGACCTGCCTTTCCCTGGAAAGCTGACCGGGGAGAAGTTATCTGATTGCCTTCGGGGGTCAAGGGGGAGATCTCCAGAAGCTGAGATTTCTCAGCCCCCATGAGTATTTTCCCAGGTGGGCTGTGCAAACCTCGCTCTCCATCCAAAACAACCAACCCACCAAACACCAAATCGATGACAACTGCTTCTCCATGATGCTCTGGCCAAAAGTGATGCTTTGCTCCCCTTCTTTTTCAGCTGCTGGGGCTTGCTTCCCCCATCTGCAAGGCTGGGAAGGCTGCTTGTGAGGCTTCAGCAGAGACATGGGGCATGGCTCCAGCCTCTTGAACGCTGTTGATTTCCTTCGGGGAGCTGGGGAGGAAACCGGCGTGTGCCCTGTGAGTGCCCGGGGGGCAGCCGGGAGCCAGGCAGGCAGCACTGTGCCCACCTGCATCAAGGCGCCTCCGGGCAGAGCGAAGGGGGACCAGAGCTGCCGACAAAACCAACTTTGTTACTCTGAGGCTTTCTTTTGGTGATAGTAGATGCACAGGAATTAGTCAGCCAGCCAGCGAAAGGCCAGCGCTGCTCGGCTTTACCGGAGGGAGTTCGCACCCCAATCAATACAGCCCCCTGCACAAGAAAAGAGTGGTTTGCTAATTATTAGACTTTCCACAAACATTACTTATTTGCCTTGAAACAAAACACATTCCATTCAAAATCCCACACAGTTTAGATTTTTTGGTAAAGAAAATAATAATAATAAAACCCAAAATGGGTATTATTCCTGTGTGGAAGTGAGTGGTTCTAGAAGTCACCTTTCAGACAAAGGAAACACTGACTTGTTATACAGAATTAACTGGAAAAAGTTACTGATAGTCCAGGCGGCCATTCAGGGGTGTGGGTGGGTGGGGGGGATGTTTAAATATAGCAATACCCATAACTATCATGACTCCTAAAATTAAAAAGAAAAACGAGCACAAACAAAAATTTACAGTGTCAGTGAAATTAATTCACTGGAAAGTGAGGATAATCCACGCTCATAAAAAGCAGAAAATAACTTCACGCAGTTGACAGTTTTATTATAGGAACATAGGAAAATGGTGACAGAAAATGATATTTTGATGCCGATTGTTTTATTTGTGCCTCTTTCTGCATGTTTTCTTTTCACAGGTCTGAGCTTTTAATACACCCTGACTGTCAAGTAATAAGCAAATGGAATGGTGTGAATTAACTATCTCTTTCATTTAAATGTACATTTTAATTAACTTTATTGGTGGGAGAATTGACATCTTGAAAAGTTCTTTACGTTTAAGAGATGTTAAAATAACAAAATCACTGAAGCTTAAAGAACATCAAGCAGGAATGGCATTTGTTTTCCTTAACTGACTGGGAGATGTAAAAGACTTATCCTGTGGACTTCTAAAAGACCTAAAAAATAAAAGAAATTAAAATAATTAGAGAACTCTACTAATTTAAAATACAATTTTGTTAAGCACTGAATCTGTAATTAAAAGCAAAAAACGAAGTGGTGGCTGTAATTAAAAGTGTATTCCCCAGGGGGAATTACAGTCTTCTATACCTAAAAGAAGAAAACTTTTAAAGAAGAGTTAATGGAAGGCATGGTTTATTATTTTTGAGGGTGGAAGGAGACTTGGTCACTGATTTTTATTTTATTTTTATTTAGTTTTAAATAGAGCCCTGTAAATATTTTTCACACCTATAGCTAAACTGGTAACATGGCGGTACTGGCTGGCTTTACAAAAGATCAAAAAGATTGACTTTTCCTCTGGCACAGCTTCGTGTTAGTAAAAACAAAACAAAACAAAACAACAAAACAAAACAAAAAAGGCTGTTATTTCACCAGCTTGGGTTTGGTAAGTGCCTGTTGTGTATCACAGCAGAGAGAGGGAAAAGGTCAAAGTTTAAATTGAGCTGGCTGCTTTGCTGGGTCTCCGTTTGAATTCTGCACACGGGGCTTGATCCATCCTTTCCTTGCATCCCCCTCACCCCGCCGCCTGGCTTCCCGCTCCCGCTCGCCTTAGCCCTGCGAGGAGAGGAGAGGAGAGGGGAGCAGGTCTGGGCCCAGCGTAAGCAGCGCTCCTTGCCACAGTGGGAATTTGCCAGAGGAGCAAATGTGGTTCTGGGGGATGGGGTGGCTGGAGGCAGTTCAGAAGGGAAACAAAGTTGGAGGGAAATGAGTTCTTGCAAATTAAAAGTTGGGTGTCTTAAGCTATAACAAATAAAATTTCTCCTGTTAGAGAGAAAAAAACCACACCAACACAGGGGATAGCAGAGGAACTACGGAAATAAGGATTAAACCTTTAAAAGGAGAGGAGAAGAAAGGAAGAGGGGAATATAACAAAGCCTCCAAAGATTCCCTCTTTTCAAAAGGAGAGCAAAAGGCAGTGGCAGACACGAGCGCAGCATCTTTCCTCCATGTGCTTTGTATTCCACTCCCAGGATCTGTGTTTCCTGAGTTTCTCATTTTGAGTCACTGGGGGCCAAAGGGGGGGCCTGGGGAAGGGGGGGCAGCAGGGCTGCTGCTGCAGGCTACCCAACCGGCGCCTGGTCCGGGCTGCGGTGACGTCCCTCCGCGCTGACATCTGTGGAGGCGCGCGGGGTCCCAGCCACACAGCCAGAAGGTAAATTAAAGCAGCTGCTCCTCAGGAGGGCTCTGCCCGGCCGGCATACACCTACCACGCGCCTGCTGGAGCCATTTACAGCCACAGCAGAGGAAGGGGAAGGTATAAATCTCTCATGGGCTTGAGACAGAAGAACACCATATTCTGGTCCCCATCTCTAGAAGCATTTATGCATTTTTGATTGACTGGTGAGTGGATAACATATAGACAGAGCTGACCTGGGTTGGTAACCAGGACTCTGCCCTCCCCGCGGTGAGGAAGCCAAAGCCTTTCCCTGGTGGCTTCTGATCTTGACCAGGCTGGAGGTTGGGTGGCAGGAGGTGGCCATAAGCCCCATCACAGTAAGGAAGGGATGGAGCCTAACTCGCTCAGCCTGGGTAAATGATCTAACCTCCACCATGTTCACCAAAACAGGGCAGCGTATTGGCACCATGGCTGAGTAACCAGCCTGCTGGAGAGAAGCTGAGGCCAGGCGAAGGGAAGTCCTCTTTGTCTTTCTGGAGAAAGCGTGAGGGGAGAGCAGCCTCCCCGGGGTCACGAGCGCTGTGCTGGCCTGGGGCAGCTCCCCGCTGGGCTGATGGGCTGTGTGGGGTCCCCGGGGAGGCACCGGCGAGCAGAGGCAGTGGCAGGCACTGGAGTTGAGACCTGTGTTGTGTTGCACTCTGGAGTCAGGGCTTTAAAAACGAAACACCGCATCATGCAACTCTCAGGTGCCTTTTTTTTTTTTTGATCTGGACCCACGTATGCAATTTTGAAAAGGCTTTTGAAGTGGGCTCACTCCTGTTTTAATCAACATATTTTTAGACAAACCTTTGTACTTTGTATCCATGGTGAAAAATTATTAAAATCATGCTAGCTAGTTGTGGTTATGCACAGGACTGACCACAGTTACTGAAATTGAACATGACCTAAGGCTGCTAGAAGTTGCCCCTGCAGCTAAAACTTTAGCTTCTCATTCAATCAGTTGCTGTTTATTTTGCTGATAACGATGTCTTGGTATCAGCAGAAAGAGTGCAACTCTTGTTTCTATTTTTGTAAGACAAATACCTGCTTCAGCTGAGCTATGGGGCAGCAAAGTAGCTGGTTTTTACCCCCCTTGATGGCACAGACAATGTCTTTTGTGTCCAGCATTTTTTAAGCACAATAATTAAACTGGCCGACTTGGTAAATAGGGTGTGGGGGAGGGGTTTAGTCATTTATATTTGTGGTAAGGTGCAGTTGGAGACTCAGTACCTTAGATGTAGGGTGGAGTCAAGCAGAGACTAAGACACAGGTTCTTCCCTCCTGCTCCTGAGCTTTGCATGTCTCCAACTGCTGCTTAACTAGGCTGGGGACCTCAGGTGTGTTTTCTTGTCCCTGAAACCAATTCTGCCAGCGTAGATATCTTTAGGTCACATTGCAAGTGTTATTATATGATTATACATTAATTAAATTAGGTTTTCATTACTTGCCATGTAGCTGTTGTGTACAGGTAAGCAATGGACTTGTACCTGTCACTTTTAACATTGTCATGTGTTAGGATTTGGATTTGTAATCTTTTAGTAACCTCCTCTTTTAGTAAAAGCAGTGGCAGCTGTAATGTTTTTAGCTTGAGGGGACCCCCAATTGAGATTTTGTTGCAGATTAGCTTGTGCATATGCACGTGCACAAATATGAAGCAATGGAGGGCAACGCCTAGTCACTCACATCAGCAGGACCAGCTCTTCACAGGGGAAACTGAAAGACCGCACTTGGATTGCAGTCATTCCCTTTGCTAGAGACAGAAAGGGAGAAGGAGATGTGAGCTCTTGCAGGGCTCCATTAGAAAACTGCAAAAATTGTACATTGGACACCTGTGAACTGGATTCTCATACTTCTTGCTTTTCTGATTTTTAAATCCAATTCAGTGAGCTTACTCTAGACCTGAAATTAAATTAAATAAAATAAATCCACAAAGTTTCAGTACTGTGTGTAAGGAGTTAAGACCTCTTGCTTTTCCTTATTTTCAAATGCTTTATATAGATCTGTGTCACGGTCCCCACCTTGGACATCAGCAAGCAGCTGAGGTGCAGGGAGAGGCCGTGTCGAACCCAAAGTCACTCTGCAAAGCAGTGGCAGCACCTGAGAGCAGGACCTCAGCCTTCCTGAAGCCTGGTCTGAAGCACGTGAGTGTAGCTAAGGAAACACCATCCAGTCCTCAGCTTCTGGCACCCGTGGCTGCGCTGAAGCATATTTACCCCTCAGGTTTGCCAGTACAACCGTACAGCAGCCCCAAGTCATTCTGTCTTTATTGAGACTCTCTTTTATTTTTAACTCTTTTGCAGTCTTCTTGCATGATGTATGGCAAATCGTTTAACCTTTTCCTGCCCCATTTTCCTTATCTACCAAGCGAGGATAACACTCATCTCCGAGGATTGTGGGAGACTAAATTCATTAGCGATGGCAGGGTGCTCTGAGATGTGTGGGTGGCAAGTTCTGTCTAAGTCCAAAGCATATTTAAAAATTGAAGAAATGTTTGATTCCATCTCCAGCTGTTTGCTGTGGCTTCGCTGGCTCATAAAAAATGTTGCTGTAGAGGCTTTAAAAGCTGCTGCCTGTGGCCCTAGCTTTCTTCACTGCTCTCCTTTCTTTGTTGCATAGCTCACAGTTATGCCTTTTCCTTAAGCGGCTTTCCTCTAGCAATAGACAGCTTTCTCTTCCACTTCTCTACGCATGAAGAAAGAGTGCCTTTCATTTGCTTGCATACAAGTTTTCTGCATTTTGTTTTTAGCTTTAATATAACAGTTTTAAATTTAATAGCTGCCTTTTATTAAGCCATTATTACATTTTTGTATTTTACCACAATCCTGAAGTGGTTACAAAAGACATTTCAAGTAGAATAAAAATCCAGAAGGATTCGACAGTTTCATTCACCTTCCTAAAAAATGATGACATATGACATTCATGTTATTTTCCACAATGTTTGTTAGTAAAAAAAAAAAAAATATTCTTTTAAAAAGATAAAGTAAAAAAATCACAAAGTTTATAGGGTGTAAGCTTTCCTTTTATTTTTGTAAACACACTTTCCAGCAGAGCTCAATCTATTTGTAATTACTCAACACTACAGAATCTCTCCTTGGGCAGAAGATTAGATAATAAAGTGTCTACGACAAGCACCAATCTTTAAAAGGGATGGAGAAACAGCACCTAAGATATCAGTAAGAGCAAAAATTCTACTTGAAAGAATACACTGGTGTTTCTATTTACTAACTTATCAGCTTTGCTTAAATTAACTAGGACTGAAGTATGCTCTACCCTTTTCCTCAATTAACTTTTCATTCATTCACAAATTTGTTGGGCCTCACCCTGGAATGAGACCCTTCATTCTTCAAAGAGACGGGATGACCTGCTACAGTTTCCAACTAATCAGAGAAACAAAAAAAGGCTGAGATTAAACCCCAAGGAAGCCAGGCTATCTTGGAATTCACTTGCAAGGATAAACAGTCACTTAGAACAAGCAGATCTGCAGATATTTAACAAACCCCAGGGTGCTCTATACAGTGAAGATTTCCACATTTGATTGCCATCTTCTCCACCAGAGGAGTTTTCTTAGGTCTTTATCTAATCAAGAAGTTAGCTGGCGTGTTAGACAAAAGAAACTTTCAGCACACTTGTAAGGGTTCAGACAACCCTCTATGTCCCTATCCACTGCAGTCAGCTCTGATATTGTGATTTATAAAAATCACATTAAAATCATAATTAAAACAAAAATACAGAATTTGGAATCATAATCTATGTATACAATGGGTCGACTTATGTCTGACCTTTATTTTTTGTAAGAAAAAAGAAAAGCATTTAAAATTTATTGTGGTTAATGCTACCATTTCTGAACAAGCCTTGTAATAACTTACCATTAATTATCCTTTTACAGAAAACGTTGTTTCAGATGTCTTTTCACTAGCAAGAGCAGGGTTTGTGCACTGACTGAATGCTTGGAGCTAAACTGATATCAGCATTACAGATATTCTTAGAAAATAAAAATATGGCTCTGGAGTCGGAAAGTTGGTAAGATTTGAGAAAAACATTCCTTGATCTGCTGGGCTTCTGGGATGTCCCAGTGCTGTTGATTGTGATTTTCACTTTATGCAGCAGAATGTTCAGTTCAGTTTAGATGCTGCAGAGCTGTCTAGAAGGTGCCCATCAAAAAACAGTCTGTCAAAGAAAGATCTCAAAAGAGTAAAATTATCAACAAACAATTTTGAGTAAAGTGAGCTTTCTAATATACTGTTTCATGTTGTATACCTTCAAAAGCTGTTCTTGATGTGTTCTCCTTGGAGGTGCAAGGTATGGATGGTAAATATCTTCTCATAACTGCTGTGTTCATACAAGGGAGGAGATAAAGCAAGGGAGCAGGAAACTTGAAACAAAATGTGCTAACCATGCACAACATATGTTGTGAAGAATGAAAACGGGACAAAAAGAATGGTCAGATCAATGGGTTTCGTACCAGAATCATCACAACCCACCTGACCTGTGTGCATCTACAGCGATTACTTTGGCCCCCTTTAATGGTAGACATTGCTCCCTATTGCATTTGCTGTGTTCTGGAGAAGCAATGGAAAATGAATTCTTCTGTAAATTGAAAGACAGAGTTGGGGAAAATGGACAAGCTTCCTTGGACAGAAAGGTTTGTGTGCCCCAGCCTGTTCTGGGATGTTTAGATACAGATTAAGAGAAAAGTCCACAGTGTGAGGAAATGTGATTGCTTGTCTAGGTAGCTTGTGTGAGGTAGCTTTCATTTTAAGACTGTGCCTTTGTAGGACAAAAAAAAAAAAATCAGTCTGTCTGTCTATCTATCTATCTTTCTGCCTACCTACTCACTTACCTGCCTACTTGTGTATAATGTTGTTGTAGCAGTGGATAAGAACGTAAGCAACTTTCTTGCAAGTTCTGTAGGGTGGGGTGGTGTCTTTTTGTTGTTGTTTTTTTTAAGACCAACCCAATATGGCTAAAAAGAAGAGTTAAGCAGTGGGATACAAAGAGTCTCCTTCAAGTCAGATGGCTGCTGGAAGTGGATTGAGCCCTCCCAGCAGCCGTTGTCTGCAGTGGGTTGCCTAAACTCTCCTGCAAGTCCTTCCGCTGGCAGAACTGGGGAGTGCTAAACAGATGGTGGGAAGTGTGAAGCAGCCAGCGATGGTGGATTCTTTGGTCAGCACAATTGGATCTGAAAGCGGATGTCTGCCTACCACCTTCGCTGCACTGAGAAAATGAAAAATACAGCAACAACACTGGGACTGAGGCAGATTACTTACCTTCCATTTTAGCACAGCTTGGGCAGACACAATAAAATTTTAAATGGGGGTTTGACAGTGAGCTTTGTTCCTTAAAACACAACACAATCAGGCTATGAAGGCAAAGTAAAAGACCTTCTTGTATCCTCTTGCTCCCCAGAACAACAGCGTAAGGCTGTGTCTCATGTGCGGGTCTAACTCCGCTCCCGCTAATCTAATAGTCTATAGACTGTAGTGGTAGCAGTAAAGAGCCCCAGGGGAACAAATAAGGACAGTGTATAGACTGTAGTGGTAGCAGTAAAGAGCCCCAGGGCAACAAATAAGGACTACTGTGCTGAGTAAGAGTTCGCACAGGCTGTGCACTTTTTACAGTATATGTCTACATTTGGGATGAAGATTAGCAGGCTGGTTGCCTCAATGCATGCAGAAAACATGTTTCAGACTGCACATTTTCATGGCTGATTTGCAAACTGGTTTCAAGAGTGTGCTAGCACAAACGTATTAAACCCACCATTGTTTGAGCACTTTATCCATTCTTGTTTAAAATTTTATGAAAGACTTAAAACTGCTTTCCTTTGATTTCAGTTAACCTAGTTACTCTCTACTTCTCCGTACAGGTCGCAGAAAACAGGATTTTATGAGCAATTCAAACTGTGCATGAAGAGTCTGTTAACAAACACGTAGTGCCAAATTCTTAGATACACAGGACCACTGCAGTAAAAACAAAGGGATTGTATGGGTGGGAATAGGAATAGATTTTGCAAGGAATGTGGATTCCCAAAGGAAGTGGTAACTTTCATAAACTCTTGAAAACCCATTTTCCATACCCACCACTCTCACCACCTTCTTATAAACTGGGCCATTCAGTAAAACCTGTAGGTTTCTGGCCCGCTGTGCTGTGCTATTATGGCTGAACAAGTGGGGTGAAAAACAGGCATGTGAAATTTTCACAGCGCAGCACACACCAACACAAAGTCTTGCCTTGGTTTCAAATTTCTTTACCAATCCAAAACCCAGACAAGCTTCACTGAAAGGTTTGTTAAGGTTCATGAACCGCAGGATGAGTTTGGGGGTGTGCCAAAAAAAAGAAAGGTCTGGAAGAGCGAGCAGAAACTGGGAGCAGGTCTACTTTGGGCTCTGCCACGGGCTGGCTGTGGGTCTTGGGCAGATCATCCTCCTTCTCTCCCATCTCTCAAGTGGCATGGCATGAGTAACGCTGCTCAACAACCCATGTCTCAGGAGCGTTGTGAGGATGAGTGGCTGAGAAGCCCTTTAAATAGGTGCAGTGTTATACTAGGACTAGAGTGGGCTACGGGGACCGGCCCCCAGTATGGGTAACTGTGCAAAGCCTTCACAAGAAACTGAGACGCTGTCAGTCTACGCTATAGGGACTTTCCCAGTAGGACCACAGCAGCAAAGCTCCAGCAGAGACCCAGCTGGAGAGTCCTTTTCCTGGTTTGCAGAAGTCACCCTGAGGACAATGCATGATATTTTCCTGAAGAGAATTTCTTTTACTGCTGACATACACCTTCTCATGGATCTTGCCAGAATGCCTGTGACCGCTAGTCCATTTCCTCTAAGGCAAAGGAAATAATTGTAAAATGCAGTTTACCGAGCGGGGCATTGGAAGGACAGAGCTTTGGGGTCACCAGGAAGAAGTAGGCAGAGGGGGCAGCTCTGCTCCCATGTTCATGGGCAGACTGGTGTGTGCATGTGCATGGGGGGAGGTTCCCATCAGTCGTGCTACAGCTCCTTACAAATTACCATGAAGTCACAAACTGGAATTAGTCTGTTCGGCAAGTTCTGAATCTGGGTTCAGTTTTATTAGGGGCATTTAACTTTTTAGCGATTTCTTTACCAAGGATGTAAGAAAAGATGTTGAGAAAGAAAGAAAAGCAAAAGGGCAAACATGAAAATCACAGTTCATACTTTCAGAAAAAAAAAATGGTCCAAATACTGATGTTTTCTTTCAGGTAAAATTCTGCTGCTCTGGATCACAGCTCTACAATTTTATAAAAAACAGGGTGGCATAAAAAGAGACAGTCATCACTCCTCTGACTTCAGAGATACTTTGTTTTAAAGCTGAGTAAACACACTAATCTGTTTGCTAATCTATGCTGTTGTTTGGAGAAACGCAACTATTTAAAGTCATGAGATTCAGTGTTAAAAGTATTCAGGTGTGTTATATTTATATATAATAAGGTATCCTCCTATGATTCTATATTTAATTGAGCACCTTATTTTGCTGTTTAAACTCCATGATTGCCTTTAAGAGGAGCCATGTGGGTTTTGACCATGTTATTAGAAGTGTTTAACATATCTTGTTGTTTTGTCTATAAGCTTCATTTAAATATTGCAAGTCTGCAAAGCCCTACCCACAAATTCCTCAATACCAGGGGGAAGAGAGCTTTTTCATGTCTGTAAAATAATTTTATTGGGTATTAAGATTACTTGCTGCAACCACATCCATTGTGGGGTGGTGAAATCAGAGGCTTTGTGACAATCCCATAACATACACAGTGGAGTGTCAAGATATTGATTACATTGAGCAATTTTGGGCAAATTTCATTTTGCAGCAGCCACACCAAGTGGTGTCCAATACATTCAAAAAGGGATTTTCTGCTGTGTATGTCTAGACATACGGTCTAGTGAGGGTAGAGAAATACTGCATACAATATTTGCAGCCACGCAGTAAGAAACAGGGAGGTGTCTGTTATCTTTACTTCATATGGGATGAAGTGAGTCTGTTGCAAGTTAAGGTTGCTGAATTACAGTAGATATTTTTCTGATATAGGGCTACATAACATAAATTATATTTTAAAAAAGGGTGCCGAAATCAAGACTATCAGCTGCATATAGGGCCACAAAAATGATCAGAGGGCTGGAACACGTCTCCTGTGAGGAAGGGCTGAGAGAGTTGGGGTTGTTCAGCCTGGAGAAGAGAAGGCTCCAGGGAGACCTTATTGCAGCCTTTCAGTACTTAAAGGGGGCTTATAAGAAAGATGGGGACAAACTTTTTAGTAGGGCCTGTTGCGATAGGACAAGGGGTAATGGTTTTAAACTAAAAGAGGGTAGATTTAGACTAGATATAAGGAAGAAATTTTTTATGATGAGGGTGGTGAAGCACTGGAACAGGTTGCCCAGAGACGTGGTAGATGCCCCATCTCTGGAAACATTCAAGGTCAGGTTGGATGGGACTCTGAGCAACCTGATTTAGTGGAAGATGTCCCTGCTCGCTGCAGGGGGGGTTGGACTAGATGACCTGTAAAGGTCCCTTCCAACCCAAACTATTCTATGATTCCATATTGTTCCAAATGAGAGGTACCTCCAGCTTTTTGATACATGCGTGTGATTCTCAGCATTTCTGCAGGGAAGATTTCATTCCAAAACATGTGAGTAGAAGCAGGAAGGTGTACATGAAGGGATTCATTTTCATGGGAACTAGACATGGCCTAGGCCAATGAATTCCTTCTGCCTAAGATAAGAAAGGTCAGAGGCCATGTGGCAATCATAGAGAAATGTGAAGCTCGTCTATGGAACTTGTCCTCCTCACTAGAAGCTTTGGACACCATCTCGATGTTACTGGCTGACACACATGTGCACGTGTGCACCTGCACACACATAGTCAAACGCACCCTCATTTATCCTGCAGAAAAAAAAGAACATAAAACACCATTATTGTAATTTTCAGGTCTAAATACCTGGCTACAAATAATCATTAAGGCTATCATGTATATGCAGGATAGTTTCCAAAAAATGAAAGATTTGCTAAGAACGGATCCGTCAGACAGTTTATAGCTTCACCCTGCAACTTTATCCTTTCTTTGTTCTTATTGCCACTAAATGCCTTGGAAAGCCAACAAAATCTAAACATGTTATTACTTCCAATATCTGTATGATACCAGTTAGGAATAAGTTGCTGTTTATGCCACTTTACATTTCAGAATAGTTGATATATGCTGATTAAATATGACAACCTATGCAAAACTTGTCAGCTCGAATTAGGTACATCAAGTATATTGTTTTACTGAAGATTTTTTAGAATACATTACATCATACTTCTTTATCACTTTCTGAAAATACAAATGCATTTTCCCAATTCATACATTTTGTCTCACAATAAACCTGTTAGGAAGATGAGTATTGCAGATTTATCCTCTCTGTATTGATAAGGAAACTGAGACACAGGCCTGGAACTTCGCTGCTGTAATTCTTCTCTTGCAGTCTAACTAAGTCCTATGCGTAGAACAATAAATACTATATATTTATTTTCTGCACTGTTTTAAACTACATATTTAATGAATTAGCTGTCCTATTATTACAACAAATAGTCACTGTATATTAGTGGAAAGATGGGGCATCAGATTCTTCTCTTGTATCCAATATCCCAAACACTGTAGTCCCACCTAGGAAGGTACTGGTTTTGGAGGGTGCTTGAAGTGTCTCCTAAGGTTCCCATGAAAATGACATACATGAAAGAATCTTATTAATATAAACTTCATAGTTATTCATCGACTGAGTGTGGTTTCTTAAGAGCTGTAGAAATCTTCTAGGACTGTGACATAGCTGTGACCCCTTGAAGCCATAAAACCCTGTGCTCTGTCTTGTGTCATGGGTTCTCCGGGTGTGATAATCACATGTTAAATATGCACTTAACCTCCTAACAGTATCCAAAGCCACCAGCATGTCCATGTCTCCCTGACAGAGCTCCTGAGGAAGAGACCAGCAGAAAGGCAGGATGACATGACCGCCACTCCTAATGATTGCTTTCCAAATAAGTCTGTGGTCATTGACTGGACAAGGCTGGAAAACTTCCAGCACAGTTGTTTAGACTACTTGACTGGGTGATATATAGGGACTTCTTTTTACAGTGCTGTTAGTGCCTTCATGCGAACGTGGAATAGGATTCAATAAAAATACTTGCGGAGGGGGTAGGGGGGTGGGGAGCGGAGCTAGTATTTTGTTTTAGCTGGGAGAAACATTGAAGCGTTTCGGGCTGACTTATTGAAACTCGCCGTCGGGGGGGTGCTGAGCGGCTGGGCTCGGCCCGCGGTGCGGCGGGCGGCTCGGTGGGAGGCTGCCACCGTCCCGGGCTCTTCTTGATGCCCCCAGGGGCCTCCCGAGCACTAGCCGGGACCTCGCACCGCAGCCCCCCGGGGGTCGGAGGCTGAGTTCACGAAGCGGCAGCCGGCCTTTGGGAACACTTTTTGGGGACAAGGTGCGAGCGCGGCGCTGCCCGGGCAGGCGGAGCCCCCCGGGCCCAGCCCCGGCGGGAGGGCGGGCAGCTCCTCGCCGGCAGCAGAGCCAGGAGCCGGCGGGGCCGGGGCGCTGGGGAGGGCTCTGCCTGGCCCGGCACCGAACCCCGGGGCACGATTTGGCTGGCGTTACCCCCCCCGGCCGCGGCCTCCGCGCCGAAGCCTGGGCCCGCTCCCCCCCCTAGCGGCCCGCCCGGCCGCCGCCGCCCGCCGTGGGGGAGCCGGCCCGGGCCGCGGGGCCCCGGCTGCCGGGGGGCTGGGTGCCCGGGGGGGGCTCCGCGGGGCACGGGGGGGGGCATTTGCGAGGCCAGAGGGTGCGTGTGGTGCGCGGAGCCGCCGGCCTCGCTCGGTGAAACGCCGTTTGGAGCTGAAGAGCAGGAATCGCCCGGGCTTGCTCCCCGCCGCCTGTGTGAAACCAAGGGGTGTTTCAGCCCGGTGCTCGGTGGAGACAAACCCGTACCGGGGAAAGAGCAGGACGTTTTAGGGGAGACTGGAGAACCTCCTTTAAAAGGCACGTTTCAAATTCACCCTCCGTCGCAGGTTTGAACCTGCAGGTCCTACCCGCTTAGGTTCAGACTTTGTTTAAGAGGTTTGAACCTGCAGGTCCTACCCGCTTAGGTTCAGACTTTGTTTAAGAGGTTTGAACCTGCAGGTCCTACCCGCTTAGGTTCAGACTTTGTTTAAGAGGTTTGAACCTGCAGGTCCTACCCGCTTAGGTTCAGACTTTGTTTAAGAGGTTTGAACCTGCAGGTCCTACCCGCTTAGGTTCAGACTTTGTTTAAGAAGGGCTGCGGTGAGGCAGAAATGACTTGAGAGAAGACGTCCGTTTCGGAGTGTGGGGGTACGTACCTACCACGAAAAGGAGACTCTACGCTTGATCCTACGTATGTTTATATCTGCACAAATAAGGCATGGTGGCGACTGTCGTGGTTAACCAGGACAGTGACATACGGGTTTCCTATATTTCCCCTATATAAAGAGAAACATAAAATAAATGCACACAAACACACACAAACGCACAAAGAAGAATGTATGGAGAGAACCCGCTATGCTAGGCAGCTGAGGTTCTTGTCATCTAACTATAACACAAATATTAAAAAGCAGCCATAACCTCCTCTTTGCATTTATAAACAGAACAGATTTAAACAAATACATGAACTGAGAAGCCTATAAAATACAAGATAAAACTTGGGGGAGAAACATTTGTGAAAGTTGTCAATGGCGTAACAAATTCCCCACACATACTGAAAGGTTTGCAAGGTCTTGAATGTTATAAAGTTGCCCCATTTCCTACTTTGGTTGTTTTTATCTCTGTCACAAAAATGCTGTCTTAAAGCTGTTCTACAAAGACTGTTGTAAGTTGTGACAACAGTTTTTTTTTTTACTTGTAGACACCAAAAATTATTTCTGGAGAAGCCCACCGTACTTTGCAAACAAGCAAATGTAGTAGCAGCAAACATATATATATCTTCCAGTAGAAAGAATGCTTCCCACTCCATCAAATCTTTGCTGGAGGAGCTGAGTTCACTGTATCAAGAGATTTGTAGAATTTGTAGAATTCTGGATTAATCTTATCTGGAGAGTACACCCAGTCTCCCCCTTCTTTCTTTGTACTCACAACTGTTCTCTCAACTTCTTTGCCTCACAGCTGCAGCGCTAATAATTTATCGGCCCAGTCACCTCCCTCATACTGGTTGAGCTGAGTCTTCTTCAAAGCCAAAGGAGCGAGCTGTTGGACGGCATGTGATACAGGCGGCACGCTAACAAGGAGGATGTGAGTGAGCTTCAACTTCCCTTTGGTCATTAGTTCATGAGTCTTGTAAAGCTGCTGGGCAGGGTAACCAGATAAAGTCGAGATTAAAAACAATAACCTTTGAGATGAAGCCAGATCATCTTTGATCTAAGGCAAATTTGCGCTGCTCTTAAGCTTGCACTAAAACAGACCTAGCTGGCGGCAGGGGAATGAGTGGGGGAGTTGCCTGAGTGGTGTTGGGAGGCAGAGTTATGTTGCTTGCTGCCATCTCGGTGCAAGTGTCATGATAAAAGGGATGAATCTGAAGGCATTTTGGTGTCTCCGTGATCCAGGTGTGATAGCAGCCCCTTGGAAATACCAGGTGTTGGCACAAATGACAGCAGCCTCTAAGCTACTCCAACGTGTACCAGAAGACTGTTCAGCAGCACATGGGTCAGCAGTTGGGGCAACAGAAAGGTGGTTGGGTTGTACTCTGGGCTTGTAGGTGAAAGCAAAGATTGGGGCCAAACCATGTTATCAGACAAATACACAAACTGGATTCACTCACATCTGGAAGTAGCAGCCAGCCAAATATATTCAGTATCAAACATTTGGAATGGGATAGTTTCCTCTGAGTCTCCATGACCCAGGCTACTAGTGATAAAAGGAAATTCACTGTATGTGAGCTAAAAGTTATTTCAGTGCCAAATTCCCCCCCACACTGTTCCCCCTCCCCTTCTGTGCTCCTGCCTGGCTTCGTGCGAAGGGCATTCAGTGCTGAGCCAAGCTTCCTTGTTCCCATTTGTTTTGCTGTTCACCTTAATGTTTTCCTTTCCTTTCTCTTTGCATCTCTCTCAAAGGCAGAACAATGTTGTGTATGCAAACACACTCAATCTCCCAGCCGCCGGTGAGAAGACCTTGATACTTTCCACACTGCTCTCTATCCAGGCAAGATTCCAAGATGGCAGACTCACCATAGGGGAACAAGTGGCTGTGGGCATAAACATGATGTCTGGTGCTCTCTTAGATCCACCATGGTATCCACACATCAGCACAGCGCTTGCAGCTCTGGCAGAGGACTTAAACCAGACCGGTGTCTTGCCAAAATCACAGCTAGAGACACCTTAGGGATCTAAAGCAGCATGAGACGCCATAGGTAGGCAAGCTCCCACTATTTATCCCTGTGCTGGTGTAAATTGGAGTAACTGCACTGCCTTCAACAGAAGGTTTGGGCCCCGGTTAGTTTTCGTTCTTCTTTTTAAATTATCTTCCCAAATTAAACAAGACCCAAGCTCAGTGCCAAATCAACTGAGCCCATCACACCTTGTCAAGCATTTTTGAAGCTGTCCAATTATGTAAAGGTTTCATTACAACCACAGTTTTCAGTTAGACAATGGCCATTCTTGAGACCATTTTCCCATTTTTCAACAGAAATTTAGAAATATCAACAATATCAAAAGCATGGGCATTTCCAACCCAGTGCTTCTCGTTGAATGGAAATTTTAAAACACAGGGTTTCACTTTGATCTGAAGAGTTGCCTTTTCTCTTTTGCTCTTTCCAAATCAAAACATTGGTTGAAATTTGCCCTGTGTGAAAAATGTCCCATATTATGATGTTCTGTTTGTTTTTTAAGAGAAAAAAAACCTGTTCTGTACCAGTGTGACCACTCAAACCCAGTGGCTTACCAGGGACCTCCTCACATCATGTTTCCCTGGTGATGTGCAAGCTGCTTTGAAGTGAGGTCTGCATACAGCTTCCAGCAGTGTAGGTGGAGATAATTTCCCAAGTTCTGGTGTGAGGGTATTCACACTCTGGTTGTTGTGCATCCAGCAGTGGATCAGCAATACCTTATTGCCTTAGTGGCTGCTGTAAAAGCCCCGTCGGTGCCAGCACCTGCATCTCCTGGTAGGACATAAAAGCAGGGCAGGGCAATAAGAGAAGAGAGTGCAAGGTGGGAGGCAATGGAAAGATGCAGATTGAGATGTCTCACTGGGTGAACAGTGAGGGTACAAGGTGGAGGATGCGAGGACCTGGGTATGTTTTTGGTCATGGTTTGATGAGGTGGATAAAAAGAGTGTTGGATCCCAGACTGAATCTAGTGATGGAATACAGAAGAAGCCATGCCTCCTCAAGCACATATGGATGAGCTGCCACAGGACCAAGAGCTGCTACTGCCAGGGATGCCCCGTGGCTGTGGGTTTGTAGGTAAACTGCATTTGGAAACATGTGTTTGACAATCCCTAAATCTTTTTAACTCATCCTCTTAATAGAAGATCAACAAACTACACTGCATTTCTCAAGGAGAAAAGGAGATGATTTGTTCATCTGCTTGTACCTACCAAGTAGCATGTGTTGGTAAAGACTACATATTTATGCTATGATTATCATTTCCTTAATAAACAGTTTCTGCCAGAGGACCCAAATAGCTTTATAAACCTTGTCCCTGTATTAATATGGGCAAACTGAGATGCAGAACTCTTGAGACATGAGGTTTTCCAAGAGATGGAAAGGAGTCAGGCACGCAGCTTTGCCTGGTTTTCCCTGGGAGCTGTGCATCTTAGCCCCCTTGGAAATTCCAGCGTAAGCGATTTGCCCCAGGGTCAGGCAGTGAGTCAGTATGTGAAGTGGGAACAGAGCCAGGCTATCCTGACTCTCTGTTTCCTATCCTAACCACTGGACTACTCACAGGATATTTGGTCATGCAAATCTCATTGCACAATATCTTGCCAGCAATGTTTTGCCATGAAAAAATTGTCATCCCTAACAGCACATGGGATGCCTTGAAGATAGAAATAGTAAACCCAAACCATTCTATATATTCAATACTACAGATGACAAATCCCATGGTCAGATCTTATTACAATCAAATATTTGTGGTGAAAGGACCAAGATGAAATGATGCAGTCCTGATAAAATGGCCATTAAAGACCAGATGTATGCACCTGGAAAATGAGACACACTGCATTAAGTATCAGGCCACAAGTATTCCATTTCCTATTTGGGGTCAGATCTAAAGTCAAATGAGATCACTTCTCATGCTGAGAAGACTCTTCTCAGTCTTAAAAATTCATGTAAAAAAATGAAATAACGCATCAGGTATTCATATAGGTTCACCTAACACAAAGACAAATATGCTGTGTTTGTATATATAAACTCGGTTAGCCAGTGAAATAAATATAAATGTATTAGTGCAGCCAGAAGGAGAGTTTGACACTATAGATGAAACTGTCCCTAGTATACTGAAATTAGTGACTTATAGTCAGCTGTCTGTTCAGTTATATATATACATTTCAAAAGTATTCTTTCAGCATTTGCCCACTCAAATGTTGCACTGAACTGAGGAACTGTTACGGGTACCCTCAAACTGCAGGTTCAGCTTTATAAATTATTTTAAATTTAAAATAAACAATATAAATAAAATATGTCATTTTCATTCCGTGGGAAAATAAGAATCCAGAGAATTAGTTAATAGTACAATACAATTCTCTTCTTGATCCAGCAGTAAATAAATGCAACTGGAATTTAGAAAACATTTCCCTTGGTATTCTATACAAAGACTGAAGTTGCTGGAAGCTTTGCAGGGGGATGTCCATTAACTGAGTATATAATCTATCACCTTTCCCTTACAGTGTCTTTAGCTGGAACAGAAGACCAAGAAAAACAACATTTTGTCCTAAAAATAGCCACAGTCTCCCTCAGAAGCAGATTACACTGAGCTACAACAGAGTCTCCGGATGGGGAAAAATGTTCCTCATTTCCATGTGCCCATAGCTTGTTAGCATTATTTACACCATGGGACTTCCTAGGTACTCAGAGGAGTGGAGTTCATTCTGCTAAGTGCTGTGGAAACACGTCATGAAAAAAGAGTACCTGCCTGCAGATATAAGCTTTACACTTACACTGCACTCTTCTGTACTGTTTTGACAGTGCAAATCTGTTCCAGCTGCCATTTTCCAATACATGTGCAATGCAATAGTTAGCTCCAGGGTACATGAAAAACTATAACGTGCCTTTTAATCATCATGTACCACCGAAGATTGGAAAGTGGAGCAGCCAGCCAACCTTGTCTTTGCATCCAAGCGGGTAGATGACAGTGCTAGATCATACCTTTGCATGCACTTATGCCAACAGTAGTGTTTTAACAGCTTCATTATCAGGTGAGTCGAACCCATCTCAAGATCTATCTTTCCATTCAGCAAATTCTGTTCGCAATGAAAGGCAACCCCCCCCAGCGTAGCCAAAGCCACATGATAGAGAAGGACAAGGAGCCACTGAACATGCTGGGAACGTGAGCAGACAGCTCTGAGGAAAAAGGTTTAAGGCAAGCACTGACATCTCAGTGTTGATTTCTTTGTTACTAAAATTAAAACTCAGGAAGTGAGTGTATTTGGACACTAACGTGGATGAAAAATGCTTCTAGGCAATTCACCATTTCTTGGTGAGCTTGCCTCTTGACCAGGCTGCCAGCTCCATTTTGAACACATGCCGCTTTTCATCTCCTGCCTTCTCGCCTCCTTGGGAGTTAAGTTCCAGCCAGCAGTGGCACAAACCTAAGTAAAAGCAGGCCGTATGAAGGAAACAGTCAAGCATTCAGATGCAAATATCCCTGAGCAGTACTACTGAGGATGGCCATACTGGCTTTCTATGGCCACAGTGAGCTTTACATCCAGCTTTCCCTCCAGAACTTCCTTTTTATTCCCCTTGCATTTGGATTTGAATTGTCAAAGCCATTTGAAAACCTCTCTACCAAGGCAACAACCTAGCTCCTACTGAGGAGAGGACAGTTGCCAGGGAGGTAGGCCAGGCTGGCAATGAGATTGCATGTTAGACATCTGTGGTCACTGGTCAGGACAGACCAGAGAGTCTGCTGAGGGTTATGCAGTGGCAAGAACTGACCATCAACCACTCCAGAGTTGAGGATGAAGCCTGATGGGGCAGTAAAGAAACACTACCTCCCTGCTCTTGGAAGGGTCTCTCAGTTTCCCACTGGAAAAGTGAGTTCAGGAGTAAGATAGTATATTCAGGGAGTTTACTGTTTTCTCCTGAGATATATCTTGCACAAAAAGACAAGCTAAGAGATTCAGTGTCCAGCCTACCTGCCTCAGAGTCCTTTTCCGTGTTACTAAGTGTCTCCTAGACATACTGCTCTGCAAAGAAAAGATGCACACTTTCAGCTGGATCCTGGGAGACTGGTAGAGTTAGAAAGCAACATCTGTTTGGCAATGTCCACTGATGTGAAAGCTTTAACTGCTTTTCCTTCCCACAAGCACCCTGAGCAGAAGGAGCACAGAGACCTGCACGCTGATCACAGCTCCCTGTCTTCTGGCTTTGAGAGAAGAACTGAAGGTCCGAGGTCCTCACAGGATCTGCCAGCTGCTATCCAGGGTAAATGCTGGCCCAGATCTACTGCAGGGGAACCTCATTTGGGAGACCTCCATTCCTCTTAAATGGGAGCTGACAAAAACTCATGAGCAAGACCAAAACCTTAAGCTGCATGAGACTATGGGTACTTGGATGTTTTGTGTCCATCCTGTCCAGGCTGGGTTATTGTAGTTACTATCGGCACCTGGATCCAGAAGCAAATAAACCTGTTCTCCTCAGTGGAGCAGGTTGGCATGAACCCCCATTTTTCTGTGCTCTACCTCTGCATTGGTTTGTTGTGCACTTTGTTCTCTGCTTCCAGCTTTTACTTCTGATTTTCAAAAGACTCTGAGGTTGACTTAGGATCCACTTGAGTCATATCACCACCATGATAACACCACCCTGATTCACTCAGTTCAGCTGTATTCTACAAAGATAACACAGCTTACAAAGCCTCAGATGAATCAAGTAAACAAAAAACATTTTATGAAAGGGGATTCTAATGAGATTTTAAAGATAGATTTAATGTTGTATGACTAGTGCTTGGGCATGTGACAACATCTTCCTCTTTACAAAGCATTTTTTCTCAGAAATAGCATGATGATGATACAGGTGATTAAAATGTTTCCCACTGCCTTGACCAGAGACAGAAAATCTCTCCTGGTAGTCCCAATGAAACATATAGATCTCATTTGCCTCAGTAGCATTTCAACATCCTAGAAAGAAATTCTGTAAAACCCCTAAGAAAGCCTTTGCCTACAGTAGGAAATGGAGTAATTTCATTTAAACTGAGGCCTGTGCTGGCTCTGGGTTTGCTGAAGGTGTGGACAAAAATAAATATACCAAACACAATACACATGGCTAAAACCCAGTTAAAGGCAAGTAGGTCAAAAAAAAGTTGGCCTGCTTTCTTCTGACAGGTTGGGGGCAAATCTGACCTGTGTATGCGCATTTGGTTTGTAATCCAGTCCTTAGTTTGGCTCCTTCATTGAGAATGACCTGTTTTGTCTTAATTTTATCCCTCCCTGAAACCAGGGGTTTGTGTAACAGCTACACAGAACAGCTGCTTGGACTATGCATAGGCTAGTTTACATTAGCCTGTTTTTTCTTGAGAAAGTCATAGTTTTAAACAAATGGTTATGTCTATTTTAATAATTTTTGTCTTCTTTTGAAGTGTTTTTTCAAACATTAGCTTTTTTTCCTTCAAAATCAAGTTTAGCTTTACAAATTAGTCTGCTCTGTCATGTCCCCTTTAAACACAGCTGTTACTACAATGTAAACATAGGTTTAAAAATGTAGATAAACAGCTACAAGAAAGAGGGCTTCAAGTGTTTTTAACACATGGTCAGCTCTTGCTTACTTGATTTTCCTTGGTTAAAATTAGAATTCAAAATACACACTGTATTTCACAGATGTCAGCCATTCAATAATAACACTTACATAGTGCTTTACATTTGCAAAGTGATGAACAGAGAGACACCAACTAATAATCCTCCAAATGCCCCCATGAAAGAAGCGAGCATTATTTTATAGGTGGTGAAATGGAGTTACGTTGGTTAGAGTAGGAAACATTTGCAACATTTTCCTACCCTTGCAAACAGCTCCAGTCCTGTCAGCGATAAGAGCTGTTGGAGTCCCACTAGTGCTGCAATTACTGTATAGTACTTCTTTATGTAGCAGCAGCCTGTTGGAGCACAAGGCAGGGACTAGGGCTTACTCAGTGGAACTAAACAGTCGGTCCCTGTTCCAAAAACCGCGGAAAACCAAAATTAGTGGTGAAAATTCTCAATGTCATATTGGTAGACCCCGTGCTGCCACAAGACACTGGTCAAAAATAACCAACAACACTTTAGAAATAAAATGAAAGGGCCAAGGTCATCACCAAGGGACGCAGTGGCTGGAGTTCAGAGTGGGTTTAAAAGATTCTCTGCTGAGACTGTAGGCACTCATCCTTTCTCGGCAACATCACCTCTCTTTAACAGAGCTATTCTCTTGCCTTTTCTGAAAATTTTGCCATTATGTTCAGCAGCTGGCCTTGTTGGGACATTACCACCCTGTTAAAAGAACCTCAGTCATGTAACGACAGAGTGCGCATGATTTTAATGTGAATACTTCTGTGAATGAGAGAAAGGGCATGGGGATCATAAATCTGAAGTGAATGTTTTCCTTTTAATGAATTGAGAATGACTTCAAACTTAGGAAGTACTAAAATAAAGTGAAATTATGAATGAGCTCTCCCTTCATGGTTATCTCTAACAACCAAAAGTAGAGTGTATGGTATTTGTGCTGCATTTATATCAGACAAGTGGGGAATGCATACAGAGCCATTAAAAGTCTAGCATAAAATATTATACTGTTCATTTTTTCTACAAGACTGCATACTGGTTCCCCCAGATGAAGTTACACATGTGCTTTCATCCTGAAAGCTCATTTTCAGATACTTAGAACTATGTTAAAACATCACCTTTTTGGAATGCGTGTTTCCAGTGTTGGACTGAACTGCTTCAAGCAAAATTGGATAGGCCTTTTGAGAAAACGGAGAATGAAATAGTATGTTTGGGGCACTATAAAAACTACTTGTTTTGCTTTTTAAAATTGAGAACAGTTGCCTCTTAGGAAATAAAACTTCTAATTTGCCCTGTGTGGTAGGACTCAGTGTCAGATGTCATCCTCTGTGGGAGTTAGGTACCTGGATCCCTTTTGAGGCTGTGGTCCTCAAGTTGTAGCTTAGGTCCTCTGAGAAGATCAGTTCTGAGCTGGCTGAGTTCAGTCCACTATGTTTGCGGGTGCACAGTATATGTTGCCACGTGATGGAGTATTGGTGTAGGAAGAAGGATTTTTTAATGGTTTAGGCACTGAAACTGGGAGAGACACAGAGGACTAAGACTCATTTCACTTTAGTCATCAAATAAACTTAGGTACGCAAGCTCAGACCATCAGTGGTCAATGGCAAGAGACAGGGCACCACTAAAGGAAGGTCTACCACAAAACAGTGTTTCTAAGGTAGAGGAGGTGAATCACTCCTTAGAAGTACCGTTGATGAAAGAGAGCTGAAATAGTTAGCTTTTAGTCAGCTAAAACTGCTGAGATAAAAACTACTTTCATATCAAATGCTTATCAGCAAAATAAAAATAAACTTAATTTCTTCACACATCCTGCAGTCCCCACAGCATGTCCTTTGTTTTGAGTATCTACAGTATGTAATATGGAAGGAGGGAAAAGGAGGTCACTCTCTTACATAATACAGAACATAAATAATATTAATTTTCTAATATTCTATGCCAGCATGTGAAACGAAAGGAAATTTCAATCTGGTAGTTGCTCTGCTGTTAGCTTATTTATAGTCGAATGCCAGAGTAAGCAGAAGAAAATGGACTTTCATTTTTAATTAGTGGATGCTTTTAAAAATAACCTTGCACCTCCCCTCCTTCCGTATGATATGCAAAGAACATGGCTTTGTGAAAGGCTGTTATCAAAGGAGAGAGTGCCAAAAGGAGACCTTCTTCTGCCTGGTACATAGTTTCCAGTCATCTTTTAGAGGAGCCTTGCCTTACTGAGCATGAAAATTGTGGAGACTGGAGCATGGAACTGCTATCTAGCAAATAAAGGAATCCCTTGCTTGATATATTTTCTTACATACAGCTAAGAAAATCCATACCATCCGCTCTCAG